>NC_056524.1:147708520-147726714 GCF_019175285.1 Sceloporus undulatus | reverse complement strand
TTATTATTATTATTATTATTATTATTATTATTATTATTATTATTATTTAGATCACTGATGATGACTTTGAATAGCCCTCCGTCCTTCCAAAATATTTGTAGTAATTTAGAATAACGAAATAAGGGCGCTTTCCTTCCTGACAAACGAAAGGCGGGCAACAAAAGTTACCTTTGTAAGGCAATATTTGCCAACACAGAATTCTAGGGGCTGCCTCCTTCATTCACTGAGCGCTTGAACTGGGAAGTTAGGAAGCGACTGCCCAGGTTTTTTGGGGAGAAGGGAGCCTCCTTTAGCTGCGGCCTTTTCCTTACCAGCAACTCCCCTAGTTCCTCTCCTTCCTCCAGCAGATGAGAACCCGATCTCAGGCGGGAGGATCGAGAACTTTATGCCTTTCCTATAGAAGATCAATGCCGAGATTTGGTACAAGACGATTCCTCCAGTCCTTTCCATTTTATAAGAAAGCCGACTTCAAGAGTCTGGGAAGAGAGAAACCTCGGTCCCCAAGTCTAATTTAAAAAGTGTGTCACTCCAAGTCACTTGACTTGGGCACGAATCAGTAATGGAGGATGTGTGTGTGTATATATATTTGTGTGTGTATCAAAGAAAGAGAGATTGAGAGGAATCGGGGAGGACAGAGGATGGAGTGAAAGGGCGAATGTAGACTACAAAAAGGACAAGCCGACAAGGGAAGGGGAAAGGAAATCAAAGTACCTTAAACAAAACTGGTTTCACAAATGTCCCTAAGCCCTAAGGCTTTTAAACTTAGCCCAAGACAATTATCCCATTAAAAACAAATATTATTGATGCGGGAAGCTTTGGTTTTGACAGAGATATAAACCCAAGACTAAAATATAAGTAATAATAATAATAATATAAAAAGAGAAAAGAACGGGAAAGAATGTGTGTGTGTGTGTATATATATATATATATATATATATATATATATATTGAAGAGTAAATTAAGTGGATGTTGTGTGTGTGCATTTAAGCGCTGCACAACTGGAAGGAAGGCAGCCAAATTCTCTTCGTGGGAGAGGATACCAAAGCCCCTTTCTGACAACTTCTGTTTTGAACAACATTATTATTATTATTATTATTATTATTATTATTATTATTTCTAAAAAGCGCTTCCAACAAAGCATGGAGCGACTGCGGGGGTGGAGGGAACCGGGCAGAAAGAAAGAAGGCTCCGAGCTGCTCCCCGATTCCTTCAGCGGCAGGGAGGAGGAAAGATGGAAAGAAAGAAAGAAAGAGAGATCGCAAGGGCCAGAAAGCAGAGAGGAGGGCTGGGAAGCAGGGAGGAGGCAGGAAGGCCGAGGGTCTCCCCTGCCATTGAACCCCTGGGGCCCGGTCGGGCTGGATCAGGACATGTCGGGGCTCCTGCCCCCCCCCCCGGTCTCCGCCGGTCCTCTTCCCTTCAGCGCCTTCCAGGCTCCCGATCTTCAGCTGGACAGGCGCCTGGGACTCCTGAGCTACCGGACTTCGTCCCTCGGTGCCTGTAAGTGCCCCTGCCAACTTTTCTCAAGCCTCCTCTCCTTGTGGGTTGTAGGAAAAGCCGGTGGTGGGGACCCCTTGTCCCCTCCAACTTTATGCCAAAACGATGCCTAACTTTTTAGGAAACGAAAGCCAGCGGAGGCTTCCTATCTTCCTCGGGGTTTCATTGCAGGCCAGGAAAAGAGAGCCAGGAGGAAGGTCCTTGCTTGGTCCAGTCCCTCCGGTTCCGATTCAGAACCCTGTTTCCCCACCAGGATTTCTTAGCTGTCTACCTTGTCAGTCCCGGCCTTTCGCCCTCCAGGATTTCGGAGAGGCGGGGCGGTGGCAAAGGAAAAGGAGCAGCGCCGTTTCCATTCGGAAACAACAATCCCCTCTTTGGAAGACTTCATTTAACAAAAGAGATGAAGATGGCTTTGCGGGGGGGGGGGGGGCTGTGAGTGGGTGCACAAAGGGCAGAAAGGGTCTTCAGAAGTAATATCTGTCGGAGATTTGCTCTGGCCCTGAACTGAGATCAGGACCGTAATCTGGACAAGGAAGGTCTAGGCTGCAATGAAAAGAGTTTTTCTCCCCAGAAATGTGGAGCTTTGCAGGAAAGAAGGCGAGAGAGGCAGGGGGAGAGTCTAGTGAGAAGGAAAGAGCCAAAAAAAAGAGTTCGTTTGGGTTCTAGTTGCCACCTCCCTGCAGCAAATGCCCCCCAATAAATCCCGTCCTTGCAAAGCTGTGCAATGCTCCTCAAAGGAGCCCCCGGCTTTTGCGATTCCAAGCCATACCCCCCTCGACTTCCCAGCTCGCTTCCGTTCCCTGTAATTCTTACCGGGGAAATCAACCTTCTTTCTAATTTTGTTAAATTTCATAGCATTCTGTGTTTCCCGAGCCACAACGGATGCTTTCATTTTTCATTCCTAAAGGATGGGGCCTGGCTCTGTGTGTGTGTGTGTGTGTGTGTGTGTGTTGTATCACCAGCGCTGCCCCCCCCCCGCCTGCCTTAGGGCTCCCTTTCTCCTTTGCCCATCCTCCCTCCGGTGCCTTGGATGGGAGAGACCGGAGGGGGGGGGGGTGCTGGGAAGATCACCTGCCCGGCTTAGTCCTTTGGGGGTCCGGACTGGCGATTGTGGCTGATGGCCAAAGCCTCGCCGTCCTTTTCGGGCCCAGCTGTCCGAAGCGGCGGGTCGGATACGCTCCTCTGGTGTAGACGCTCCTGACGGAAGAGAAACCAAGGCCGGCCGAAGCTGCCTTGGCACCGGGGAAGGCCTACCCAGGTGGCACCACAGCGGCTCTCTCATGGAGAAGGGTAGGAATTGTGGGGGGGGGGGGAATAAGTGTGGTGGAGGAGGAGAGCAGGGGGCCACTGACACACACACACACCCGATAGCGACCTTCTTTGGGAAAAACTCTGGCCGAAAACTGGCACTGCCCGAGCTTTGCCTTGGCCTGACCCCCTCCCCCCCAGAGTTGGGCAAAAAGTCTGGGAAGGCACGTGTTTGGCGTGCCCACCCTCTCCAGTCCCAGCCTGCCTGAGGCCGGACACCTCCCTGCACTGGAGACCTTAAACCAATATTAGGATTTTTTAGGCCGACTTGTACGTGGCCAGTTCCCCCAGAGAAGCCGAGCAAAGTGGAGGTGCAAGTCATGACACGGATTCAAACTTCTCTTCTTCAGTCAATCAATCCATTTTATTTACGGTCTTTGAGCAAAGTATCTCAAAAATATATTAATATTAACCAGTAAAAGCAAACTTACAAATATGCCAGTACATCTACATAAAATCAGTTAAAACATAAATGTGCACCTAGACAGGCAGCACCTCACACCAGAATGGAGGGACTTATCTTCTAGTACTGTATCCCATTTCCAACTTTTAACAGCAATTCTGGTCCGTAGTGATTTGTCTTCCCATAAAGAGAGTTGAGGATGGGGAGGGGGGCTAAGTTCTAATAGGCATCCCTTTCCCGAAAAAGGCCTCTGAGCCCCATCGGTTGTACTGAGAAAGACTTTGGCGGAGGGGGGGGGGCACTACTACTATTTCTCCTGAATCCCGGCCTCTTATAGATGGCTATGGTCCGAATACACGGTTCCAAACAGGAGGGTCAATTGAAGCCCACCGGATCTCAGCCGGGAATGTGTGTGTGTGTGTGTGTGTGTGTGTGTGTGTGTGTGTCAGAATGGACAGGACTTATCTGGAGCCGCCTTTTGAGTGGTCATTTCTTTGGCCCCCACTCGGCCTCAGAAATGACTAACATATATGTGTGGCCCCTTTGAGACTCACTGAAAGAAAAAAGGTGGCAGGAGGAGCTTTCCTAGACTTCAGTCTACTTCCTCAGATGCAGTTGAATATCATAATAATACTGTAATGATAATGATGATGATGATGATGATGATGATGATGATGATAATGTAGAGAGAGCTCTCTTAGCGCCTTTGAGACTCACTGAGAGAAAGAACTTGGCAGCATAAGATTTCCTAGACTTCAGTCCACTTCCTCAGATGCATTTGACTGAAGTCTAGGAAAGCTCCTGCTGCCAATTTCTTTCTTTCAGTGAGTCTCAAAGGTGCAACAAGATCTCTCTCTTCGTACTGGTTCTACAGACTAACACGGCATTATATCGTTGAATTCAAACATATATTTGCTTTCCGCGACTATCCGTTGCCTGGGACGAGTCAACCCAGAGTTGAGGAGAAGGAAACGTGGCAGGGTTTTGCAAGTTTGAACTTCAAGAAGCGGCGGGGGGGGGGGGGTGGGAGAGGGGAGAAGGGAGAGGAAAGAGGAGGAGATTCCCAGCAGCCTGATCCCATTAGCTCCGTCCTTGGGTTGCAAATTTATACGGTCTAGGAGGTGAACAGATGGACTATCAATTTAATTCCATCTTCAACACCATCAGAGATTGATTTTCTACTCGCTTTTAATTTTGCTATAATTAATTAGATCATTACAACTGTTTTCTATTGATCTTCCTATTTAAACCTCAGATGCAAAGGGACTTGGGCAGATCTTTTAGAGACACAGAAGGGAAATGGAACAGAGGGGACCGCAGCCCCCGGGGCGGGAGTTGGAGGGGAGGGGGTCGAGGCTTGCCTCCAAAAGCCTCGCGTGGGGCTGAGAAATCGCCCAGGAGGGCTAGCCAACCTGGCCAGGATGCCTCACTGTCTCCAAAGGGGCCCTGGGTGCATTTTATCTGGCTGAGGCGCAGTGGAATCAGAGGAAAACCAAACCTAACCAAAAAACAAATCAACCTTACATTTATTCGCACTCACACGCCACCGGGTTCTATTCTCTGGAGCAGCAGAAAACAAGCTGCCCCCTCCTCAATATGACATCCCTTCAACTATCCCTTCAGTCAAAGATCCCTTCACGTGTGCTATACCTCACACGACATTCCTTGCGTCCAAAGGCGCATTACAGCAGGTGGCTTGTTGGTGCACATCTGTAAACAGATATGCACCTTACTACAGATTGAGACGTGTGCTTCCCTAGAAGAAGATACTGTATTTAAAATAAATCAATCCATCTCTAATTTTAGAAGCGGATTACTTACTTTACCTCCCTTAGTGACGGTTTTAAACCCACAGGGTTGGTCCTCTGGTGTCCCGTGAGGATTGCAGTCCTGGCACTTGGCTTTCTTAGAGGGGCGGACAGTAGCGTCCCCTCCGCCCCAGGGCCCAGGGATCCCCACAGCCCCCATAGGGTTCTGGGCCTTCCCCATGTGCCCAGTTTAGGGGCCTTGTGGTATCCCCTTTAGCAGCCCTCCCCATCAGAGCCATCTGCCCCCTTCACCAAGCTCTCCAAAGCTTCCCAGGCCCTCTAAAGCATTCTAAACTCGGTCCCCTTAACCCCCCTCCCTCACCCCTTCTGCCCCCCCCTCCCGCCTTATTACGCTAGCCCCATCTGCAGAACAGGGAGAACAGAAGTCGAATTCAAAGCTATAGTCGCGTTAGTCTGTCAAATCAGTCTGTAGAGAACTCCTGCAGCAGCTTTCAGACTGACTGAAAGAAAGAAGGTGGCAGCAGGAGCTTTCCTAGACTTCAGTCTACTTCCTCGGATGCAGTTGGATATAATGATAATGATAATAATAATGATAATAATAATCATGATGATGATACAGAGAGAGCTCTTGCAGCACCTTTGAGACTAACTGAAAGAAAGAACTTGGCAGCAACTTAGGTGTACTTCCTCAGATGCAGTTGGATATAATGATAATGATAATAATAATAATGTAGAGCGAGCTCTTGAGACTCACTGAAAGTGGCAACAGCAGATGTCCTAGACTTAGGTCTACTTCTTCAGATCCAGTTGACTATAATAATAATGATAGTAGTAATAATAATAATAATGTAGAGAGAGCTCTTGCATATAAGACTAACTAAAAGAAAGAACTTGGCAGCAGGAGCTTTCCTAGACTTCGATCTACTTCCACAGATGCATTTAAACTTGCAGAGAGGGCTTCGAGTGTGTGCCTTGCCAATTGTGTTTCTGTCTGATGGGAGAGGGAGGTTTTGATTATTATTATTATCATTATTATTATATTCAGTTGCATCTGAGGAAGTAGACCTAAGTCTAAGAAATCTGCTGCTGCCACCTTCTTTCTTTCCTAGAGGGAAATTAGCTTAACCAGGCGGGGGAATCTCCTCGGTTAGAGTTTGAAGCATCCGACACTTTGGTCCAGGCTTCCCTTCCGGGGTTATGGCCTGGGGAAGGAGCAGGCAGTGGGCGCGGGAGGAGGGTGGCAAGGCCTCTGGGCGGATCCGAAGGACAAGGTGCCAGAGAAGGAAGGGGCCACCGGGAGGAGGCTCTGCAGGCTCTGGCTGTCTGCCTGGTGCTGATGGAGGGATGCTCAAGGCGCGCCTGTGGGGGGGGGATATGGTCCCCTTCAGCCCTCCTCTCCTTCCACTTTGCCTAATGGTGCATCCTCCTGCCTCCCTGCCTGCCTGGCTGGCTCTGCTCTGGTCCCGGGCGCGGCCTTTGGCTGGCTGCTCCTCTACGTCTCGCTGCCTCCCCCCCCCCCGCTGCCTTTGGAGAGCGAGGCGCAACCACACACAACTAAACGGTTTAGATAACAAGCGAGGGGAGAGCAGGGAGGGAGGGAGCTCCTTCTCTCTTCTCCTTCTCCTTCTTCTTCCTCCCTGCTCCCCCTCTGGGAAGAGAAGAGAAAGTTCAGAGGTGATATGATAGCCCTGTTTAAATATTTGAATGAATGTCATATTGAGGAGGGAGCAAGCTTGTTTTCTGCTGCTCCAGAGACTAGAACACGGAACAATGGATGCAAGCTACAGGAAAAGATATTCCACCTCAACATTAGGAAGAACTTCCTGACAGTAAGGGCTGTTCGACAGTGGAACACACTCCCTCAGAGTGTAGTAGAGTCTCCTTCCTTGGAGGTCTTTAAACAGAGTCTGGGTGGCCATCTGTCAGGGATGCTTTGATTGAGAGTTCCTGCATGGCAGAACGGGGTTGGACTGGATGGCTCTTGTGGTCTCTTCCAACTCTATCATTCCTTGATTCTAAAAAGGCAAGCGCCCAAGAAAGAAGGCGAGGCCACTCCGCGGGGACTGGGCTGCCTTTCCAAAGGAGGGGGAAAGAAATGTCAGGCTTTTGCTTCTTCTCCAGGGGAGGCCTCCACCTGCCCCCATGAAAGTCAGGTCTGGCAGCAGGTGGGGTCTTCTCGGGAGCCCTGCCCAAAGCCCTCCTGCCCTAGAGGCCTAGGCCCAGCCTTCGGATGGTGGAGTCCCTGGGACGTCCCCACCAAGTACGCTGGGTGCAGCAAAGGCAGCATCCGCCTTTCCGAATGGCTGCCCTTCTTTGTTAGGTTCTGTAAGAATGTTTTTATTGGTTGAGATATTTTGGTCAAAGACCGTAAATAAAATGATGATGATGATGGCTGCCATTCTTTTGCTGGAAGATCCCCAACTTCCCCTGGTTTAGGTAAAAGGGAATCAGGACAGGACCCAGGGCAAAGGCCGCAGGAGCTGGCAGGGCCCGATTCCCAGGCGACGGGTCCTGCGTTCAAGTCCTGAGAGCCAGTTCCAGACGCAGGACTGCCGGAGCCTCTTGGGCAGCGCAGGGAGACCAGAGGTTCTCCTTTTCCAGGACATGACAGATATGGATATATATGTGTCCTACATAAAAGTGTGCTCCCATTGGAGTAGGACTAAGCAGCATGAATTCATCTTGATATGAGCGGGTTTTAGCCTTTATGCGGCAATGCCCTACATTTTTCTGGAGCCTTCTCCCCTTTGTGGCGAAGAGATCTGGTGGCCCTGGGCCAGTCGGACTCGCCTTTCCTGGCAGCCCTCAAGCCTTGGCAGCCCAGGCCCATTTTCAGACAAATCTCACAGGTTTTTCCTGGATCCTTGGGCTCCGGCCTTTTCTGCTCAGCTTTCGGGCCACTAGGGTCTTGCTCTTCCTCCCCAGCTGCGGGCTTTTGGAAGCCAGGCTTTTCTGGCCCCTCCAAAGGGCTTCTTCTCCCGGTTCCCAGCAGACTGAGGCCCCTTCCCGTCCCCAACCACCCACTTATTGAAGGTCTCTCCGCTTGAGGAAAAATAAGCCATTTGCCCCATCGATTCTTCATTAAAAATTGCATTTCTGCATTTGTGAGATCGGTTTTAAAAGGCTCCCCCGGTTATTAGTGTCTTGTCAAGAGCGAGGCGGGGATCGTGGGCAAAACCGTCTTGGAACACCCAGGGGCTTCTCCCCAGCCCCAGGGCCCATCTCTGGGGAAGGAAGGAGGGCTGGGGGGGGGGGGGGCATTGGCACCAAACCTGTTTGGGCTGCCCTGCTTTCTTCCCAGGGCAGCTTCTCAAGTTCACCAAAGAGAAGGCAAGGAAGAGGGGGAAGAATTCTGAGAAAAGTTAATGATTATGAGAATGCTTCCCTTGGGTAGCTCAGCCTCGCCACAGTCCCTGGCAAACGAGCCCAGGCCTGCCCTGGCACTTGGGCACCGGGGCGACGGTGGAGGGGCTCCCCTCCTAAGGGGCAGAATTCTCCTATCATCCCCCTCCCCGGCCGTCCTCGAGAGAAGCCCCTGGAGGGCCTAAAGGTGCCCCTTTTGCCAGGGAGTGGCAGTGCCTCCCAGCCCCCCTGCCGCCCGGTGGGTGGGCATCGGTGGGGAGGAAGGGCGGCTCCTCGCGCCGGCCTGGAGCGGAGCAGCAGCAGCAGCCACGTCTCCCTGATATGTTTATCCCCTAATCAGTTCATTAGTTATAAACAACATGACATTAGAAGTTAGGAAGCAGTTGATATTAATTTTTATTTAACTAGTTGATGTTTAATCCGTCACGCCAGGCTGCCTAGGAGAGAGAGAAAAACACAGAGAGAGAGAGATGCCTGCCACCATCCAGTTAGGCTCAAGAGGACTTGCTGTCCTGGCTCTGAGAAAGGGAGGCAGAGGGGTCCCAGGGACAGCTGGGTAACGAGGGAGGGTGGGGTATTGGGGGGGGGTAGAGAGAGGCTTTCAAGAGCTAAGAAGGCGAAGAACTTGGGCTGCATCCACACTAGAGAAATAGCCCGGTTTTGCACCGCTTGAACTCTTTCTGGCTCAAGGCTATGGAATCCTGGACCCCACAACAAACTCCAACTCCCAGAATTCCATAGCCTTGAGCCAGAAAGAGTTCAAGCGGTACCAAAACGGGCTATAAAGATCATTCGGGATGGTTTCCTGTGTGTATTTTTTGAAAAATTTTTTTTGCAGGGGATCCTCTGGAAGGATGTCCTGAGAGGCATCTTGCCTCCCCCCTCCTTTCTTTGACCCCCCCCATCGCCCGTTAAACATAAAACAAAAGCGATCCCTTTGAAATATATATCCAGGATTAATCACTGGCCCCTTTCTATCTGCAGTAGAAAGGAAATAGTTCACATTCCCAAGAAAATTGCCCGTTCTGCCTCGGTTAATAGTTAACTCTCGGGGAGAAAGGTTCCCAGGGAAATGAGGGACGCGGGGCAAAGTGGCCGGAGCTGAGGGGGGGTGCACCTTTAAACGGGGGAGGATTCCCGCCAGGGGCTCCCGGCCGGGCGGACCCGTCTGTGCCACCGAATCGCCCTCTTACTGAACTTGGCACCGGGTCCACGTCTAAGAAGAAGCTAGGCTTTTAAAATAGAATAGAGTTGGAAGAGATCCCAAGGGCCATCCAGTCCAACCCCAATCTGCCATGCAGGAATTCACAATCAAAGCATTCCCGACAGATGGCCACCCTGCCTCTGTTTAAATACCTGCAACGGACCTCCACTACTTTCCGAGGGAGTGTGTTCCACTGTCAAATAGCTCTTAATGTCAGGAAGTTCCTCCTAATGTTGAGGTGGAATCTCTTTTCCTTTAGCTTGCATCAGTTACTCTGTTTCCTATTCCCTGGAGCAGCAGAAAACAGTCTTGCTCCCTCCTCAATATAACATCCCTTCAAATATTCCGACAGGGCTATTGTATCACCTTCTCCGGTCGCTTCCCAGGAGAGATCCTGGGGCGCTTCCAGCGGGGAAAAACGATGGGTCTTTCCCTTTTGGGTCGGGAGATAAGGGGGATAGATCCTTAAGGGGTGGGGGGTCCGAAGAGGCCGGGTTCCTTTTCCGCCCTTGTCAAGCACCTCGAGATAACAAGCATGTGGGATGAGGATATTGAATGAAAGGTTCAAAGATATAAATTGAGTACATAGAGAGATCTTGTAGCACCTTTGAGACTAACTGAAAGAAATTGGCAGAATGAGCTTTCCTAGACTACAGTCTACTTCCTCAGATGCATTTGATGGAGTGGAAACCAGGCACAGACATATATATGCCATTGGTAGATGTCCGTCTGTACCAGGGCACACCACAGGCTAATCCCATTGCAAAACTGGACTGATCCTACAGACTAACACGGCTATATCTTTGAATTCTTCCAGGTATAAATTGAATGAGTTCGTGCTAAAGACTCGTCTTTCCCTATATGTATTTGACTAGTACACTAAGATCATTGTACCCCCCTTCTTCTGGGCTCAGAGGACTTTTCCGCGGTGGCGCCTTGAATCCCTCAACCTTTCCAGGCCAGGCCTTTTAAAAAACTCCCCGCGCTGTTTTACAAAACAATAAACCGGTCGAATTCAGTTTTATTCTCTCTCCGTGTTGACTGGCTGCTTTTTATCTTTGCTATAATTGTGTTGTATTTTGCGTGGCATTTTCGCCGACCTGTGTGTCAGCTGCCCAGATAGCTTTATTTTTTATTTGTATTTTACTTTTCACCGAAAGAGCGTGTGTGGGCAGAAATGAAATGAATACATTCAATGAGAGCCGCTGCTGGCCAAGAGTTAGCAAAGTTAAGGAGAAGATCAAGGAGAGCACGAATAGCTCTGAGGGGATGAAGGGAAGAAATAGAAGTTTGAGATTAAAACGGATCTCTTGATTTTCAGAATCTCTCCAACGCCTTTTCTTTCTTTCCTTCCTTTCTCCCTCGATTCAACTGACGAATTTCATGAACTGTATGGAGACTTGCAGCTGAAATCCTACTTTCACTCTGTGTGCCGGTGTTCCTGTTTGGAGAAGCTACGCATGCTGTTACTTTCTACATCGTGACTGGAGTTCCCTCATCCTTTACTGCTTATATTTTATATTATATTATATTCAGGGTGAAATATAAAACTGTGACATGCTTCCTTCTCTCAGTGTGCTTATGATAACCCAGGAGACAGGCTAGATAGGCTCAGGCCAGTCTCTGCCCAAGTCCAGGGCACTAACCCAACGCTGCCCCGTCGGCAATTCACTGTTGCAGAGTCGTCAAGAGACTCTAACCAAATGGGCATCATGCTGGCATGTGTGGGCACACAGGATCCAACTACTTTTAAAACACTCCTTCTGTAGCTACGGTGGTGGGGCTGCCATAAGAAGGCTCTGGACTTCAGAATAACCACTGCCCACCATTAGAAGTGAGTGGGTGGGTAGGTGGGCTGGAGGGCAGACCTCCCCCGCCTTTGGTCATCAGCTTCTTCTCCACCTTTCAGTTGCCCGGTGCCAGCTGCCTCGAGGATTGGAGGAGATAACAAAAAGGGCCCCAGCAAAATCCCCTTTAGGAGCCTCTCCACAGGTCTTGTTTTCCGGGCCGTGAGTCCACCCGTCCAGGCGGTGCCCGGAGACACGCAAGAAAAGCTGGATCTTCTCCTGCCAAGTGGCTTTGTGTATGGGTGGGTCAGATAAGGAAGGAAAGCAGACCTAGAGGAAAAGCAGGCAGCCGGATCCTTTGCCCCTTGGTTTGGCCTCCTCGTGATCAGTGGCAGCTCTTGCCAGATCGGATTGGAGCCACACAAACTAGAAAATATAATCCTCCCTTTCCCTCCTCTCCCCTGGAAGTACTGAGGAAATGGATGCATAATACACAGAAACCCCCATAGGAAGATCCCGCGGGGGAGTGGGGTTTTGATGCTTAAAATGTCCCACGCCTTTGACTTTTTCAACATTTCGCAAGAGAAAACAGGTCACAGACTTCCTGATCAAACTATTCCCCAAATTCTTGCCGTCTCTTTTCTAGGAGTAGCCATTTCCCCGCATATTTAGAGTCTGGAAAGAGTCGGGTATTTTAATATTTTAATATTAAGACAGGACTCCCTCCTCAGATGGAGCTTCTTCCCGACAGTCTTCGGCTTGTACATTTGCGGCCATGTAAAAGAAGCCTGGTTCCTACTTTCTGGTCTTTAACTTGTGTTTTCCTAACCTGCAGGTAAAGCTGCCTATTGGCCTCTAGGATCCGCCGGGGCTCTGCATTCTCGGAGTCGGGTTTGGCAGAAAGGCAGCCAACAGGAGCCGAAGAGGAGTAGCCATCATACTTCAGAAACCTGAAGTCACAAAGGAGGAAATTCGGGAAGAGGGCTGAATTGGCAAGAGGCGACACAGTCGGAGGGCAGAGAAGTAGTGGCTTGGCTTCGGTCTTCCAATCCTTTTTTAAATAAGTAATATAGACATCATCACGAAATTGAAATAATATGTGTTTCTCCACAAAGTTGAGAAAAACTGAGGCTGTGGAAAGCACAGACACTTTCCAATACTCCCAAGAACCATGCCAGGATAAGTTAACAGTGGATTTGAAGAGTGGTTTCTGGGGTGAAAACTGATGGATCCAACAGGGGATCCTCTGATTTGCGATTCTGGAGATAATAAGTTTGGCTGAGAATAAAAACATGGACCTCCCTCCATTTCACTTGTGGAGGAGGCCAGGTTTAAAGGAGATGCAACAGGACCTCTCTGCCGTGGAATCCTAAACAGGCTCAAGCGGAAGGTCTAATTAACCGGCTAATGATCAATTAACGTTGCAATCCTTTGCACACTTAGTTGGGAGTCAGTCTAATTGAAATTAGCGGAACGCATTTCCCAAAAGGTTCAGGTTCGGGTATTATTTTTAAAGCCATGCCGTCCATAGATTGGCGCAAATCTAGCCGTAAATGTTTCAAAACCCGATTTGGGACTTAAATTAGGTCTACAGTGGAGAAGCCTTCCCTGTAAGTTTGTGAACCTGCATAAAGGGCAGGAGGCCTCTGGCTGGCAGCCAGGTTGTGTAAAAGTGAAAGAGAAGTGGGCAGGCTGGCACATGTAAATGCGTCTACATTGGTGGAAAGCGAAGAGGGAGTTTCGTTGTAGTAAACGGAAATGAGACTTGTGAGCAGAATGGGTAGATCAGTTGAGAAAGAAGTTGCTTCATCCAAGAGACTCTTTGAAACAACAACTTTTCCAAGGTCAATTTTGTGCAACAGCGGCACGTTTTCCCTTCCCTACCTCATGTTCACAGTCAGTAATCCAGAATGGATTCCTTGCATTTGTAAATAAATCCACACAAGCCCTCATGTAACAAGATCAAATCTTTGGCAGCCACGTTTTGAAACCCTGCAACCTTACTACTTCGACTAAATGTTAATAATCTTCTTTCGAAACTAAACGTGGTTAAGAATGGTGCGAAACTGCTCTTTGCTTAGGTGACACTGGAAATACTGAAGTGTTCCACGCAAAAAAGAAAAGCCCCTGTCTAGAATCTGATGGGAATTTCAGTCTATTCCTACAGATTGAAGACTTGCATAAACCTGTTGCTGTGCTTCGGAGAAGTGGAAGGTGGAGAACAAAGTGGGGACCAAAGTGTGGCAAACACTTTTGAGGAGCAGGTTTCCAGCAGATGCAAGGGGTGACTGTGGATGATGAGAAATGTTCTTCTCGGAGTGGCCTGTTATGTTTGGAAGGGTCTCTGGATTCGGTCGCATGGAAAGGTTGCCAGGGCCAGATTTTCGATTCAGTTCATTGCTTGTGAAAGCAGAGTTCTACCACTCGTGAACTACTCATCTTTCCTTTTCCGACTATTTGCATGCCAGGCGCTGCTTAGTTATGGAAAGGCGCTTTTTGTAAAAGGAGAGCAGAACTTTTAAAATAACAACAACGAAATAAAATAATAAAATAACAACAATGAAGATGTTGATAAGAAAAGGGGGAGCGGAGAAGAATCCTGGAGTCTTCTTCTTTTCAATAGCTCTCCCTAGGATGGAAGTACTGTACTACTCAGGGGCTACTATCAGGGCGTTTCCTTTACCTCCCTGCCTGCTTCTTCTTCCTACGCAAAGATCGGCCGACTCTTCATTGAGGCTGCATCCACGCTGCAGAAATAATCCGCTCTGACACCGCTTTAACTGCCCTGGCTCAATGCTATAGGATTCTGATACTAGAATTCCACTCCCAAAGCGGAGCCACAACTACAGTTCCCAGAATTCCATACCATTAAGCCAGGGAAGTTAAAGCGGTGTCAATCCGGATTATTTCTGCAGTGTAGATGCAGCCTGACTCTCCTTTTCACAAAAATTCGGATCCTCGGACTCCTCTGACCCACTGGGGGGGCCCTCGGATCTCGTTCATGTATGGCTCTGCCCGAGCTTTCGTCTATATAAATAAATCCTATTGTTATTGTTATTGTTATTGTTGTTGTTGTTATTGTTGTTATTATTATTATTATTATTATTATTATTATTATTATTATTCTGACGCCCCCCCCAGCCTGGCTACCTTTCCTTTAATGTCGAAACTCCGAGGTGTCCAGGTTTCACCGGGAAAATCTACTGTGTTCTTGTGAAATCTTTCCACTTCTCACACCAGAAATTGGAACTTGGCAGTAGAGGAATGGTACTTTGCACATGCTCAGGGACATGGCGTTCTGGACTGCCTGACCGACCGGTGCGTGACGCTGAACGCGGTTCCTTCGGAGACGAAAGCCAACTCCGCCCCGGGCAGAAAAGCCGAAGCCCAGCGGCTTTTGGTGGGACTTGTGTCGGCTCTTGCTCAAAGCTCGGGCTGCCGCCGCTGAGACTTTAAAAACTTATCCAGCCCTTCTTGGGGACGCGGGAAAGAAAAATAAAAGATTGCTTAAAAACTGGATGTGACCATAAACCTCTGAAGATGGACCTTTGAGCAGATCGGAGGGGGGCTCCTAAAGTCTTGTGGAAAAGGAAACACTCAGACAGAGACATATTGGATTGCAAAGGAAGTATCTTTGTGTTTTGCAAACAGAAGTTAAATTTCCTAGACTTTGAAAATCTCTCAGTAGCCCCATGGCCAGAAGGTCAGCCTGCAAGAAATACCCTCCCCCCCCCAAAAAAAACCCCCTCACCTGAACTGAGAACAAAAATAGCAAAAATTCAGGGCTATGGCTCACACCTTCACTCCCACCATCCTGTATTTTTAACACTTTGCCTGATGACGAAGCCATTGGAGTTTCGAAAGCTTGCAACATGTATTTTGTGCATTTTGGTTGTTCCAATAAAGGTATCACTGTCTGGTGGATTTTTTTGTTGTTATTGGATTTACTTGAAAGCGATTTATGCTTTTCATAACCTACCCCTCCCCTAGTTAAAAAACAAAACAAAACCCAAACTCTTTCTGAGTAGGAACACAATTCTCCATCCCTCAAGACGATATTCCAGGTTGGGAGTCCAGGCAAAGAGTGCTAACCGTCCCCAGCGGGGGTGGGGGGTGAGGGGAAGGCAAAGCCAAAGAACTCAGCTGCATCCACACTGGGGAAATAATCCGGTTCGACACCGCTTTAACTACCATGGGTCCATGCTGTGAAATTCTGGGAATTGTCCTTTGTTGTTCCACCAGAGCGAGGCGACAAACGACAATGCCAAGAATTCCATAGCCTGGACCCACAGCAGCTAAAGTGGTGGCGAACCGGATTATTTCCTTAGTGTGGATGCAGCCGGACACTCGCGGGGATGAAATAAGTCAAGCCAGGCAGCCAAGTGAGTGGGGCGAGTCAGAGAAGTGTAAAAAGGGGGGCCAAGAAGAAGCCCCTGGCACTTGCGGAAATGCTGGGAAGGAACTTTTTCAAAGGCACAAAAGAAGGATCCTGAACCATAGTGGATCAAAAGGAAAAGGTCCTTAAGCTGGATACTTTTAGCATCTTGGCTGCCTTTTGGCCTTCCTGCGTCCCAGCGACTGCTGGGGGGCGAGGGAGCTCCTTCCTTCCTTCCTTCCTTCCTTCCTTCCTTCCTTCCTTCCTTCTTTTCTTGGCTACGACCAAAACGAAGAAGAGCTCTAATACAAGCTCGATCATACCATCAGTGATCATACCAGATACCCCAGCCCGATACCAGCCACCATCCAGCAGCAGAAAGAGAAATTTGAAAGCAGTCTTTTCGAACATTATCCCCCCCCCCCCCCCCACTGCCTGGCTGTTTTCATTAGCTTTTGCAAGTGCCAGAGACCATTGAGATGGTTCCACCGACATTGTCGCCTTCCACTTTTTGAAGGAACAGGCGAAGCAGGGCGGTGCGAGGCCGCCAAGACCACAGGCAGCCTTCCTCCTCGGTGGGAGGTCTGCTTCGGTCGGCAGCCCGGGGATCCCCAAGGCCGGCCGGCTGGGAAAGAGGGGTCCCTCCCCCCGTCCAGGTTGTGTGTCGGCCGTGGAAGAAAAACTGGAGGAAAAACATTCATAGATTTAAAAAAGGAGGAAAAATCATTCCAGGCCGCTTAAGCAGCTCCTCAAGAAGCTGTGGGTAAAGCCCCCCAGCACGCAATCCCCCCTCTGTCTGAATGTATCCCCCAAAAGTGAGCCCATAATATATAAGAAGTACAGTATATATGTATCTATGTATGCATATGTATGTGTGTATATCTGCGTGCGCGCGCGCGCACACACACACACACACAAGCATTGTTACTGTGTGCCCCTAAGCCATTTTTTAATTCATGGCGACCCGATCCGAGGCGTTTCCTAGGAATGAAGCCTTCCCCGAGTGCAAAAGGACCCGGTAAGACTGTGATCCTAGAAAGGAGAAGTACATAATACTGTATTTCTTACACATTCCCTGTACACTTAGTTCCCTGCTGGGTGAAAAATAGCCTTACACACCCAGTTGCTATCCTGGTGGCTTTCTTGCAAGTGGTGGCGATGGTGCTGTTGGGGAAAGAGGACAGCATATGGAGGTGGCTCTTTCTTGGAGACATCCCCGAAAAGCCTCCTCAAAAGAGGAGAGAAAGGCACCTCACTTCTTGCTTCCTTTTACCTTTTCCTTTTACCTTCTAAAGTGTCCTGCTACTGGCCCCATTTTCCTTTCTTTTGGGATGGAGACACATGTCTCATCGTGTGATAAAGTCATAGTGCCTAGTGGTTCCAAGAGTGACACCCGACACTTGTCCCTGCTCCTGCCAGGGCCTTGGTCCTGCCCGGTCCTCCTTCTGTACCTATAAAGCTCAGTGCGATCCCGGCGGCGGCGTAGGATCCCGCTCTTACACACGCGGAATTGCACCAGCATTTCCCTCTCTCAGAATTCAGTCCTCTTTCTTGGAAAGCTGTGTGCCTTGAAGTCGTCTCAGACCCTAAGGCGAGCTGATCAAAGCGTTTTCTTGGCTAGATTTATTCAGAAGGGGTTTTGCCAGGGTGCTGTTGTTGTTGTTGTGTGCCTTCA
Organism: Sceloporus undulatus; assembly: GCF_019175285.1. Taxonomy (NCBI): domain Eukaryota; kingdom Metazoa; phylum Chordata; class Lepidosauria; order Squamata; family Phrynosomatidae; genus Sceloporus; species Sceloporus undulatus. The sequence continues at coordinate 147,709,335 of NC_056524.1, read as the reverse complement.
AGTCATTTCCAGTTTATAGCTAAACCGAGGTCGCTAAAAGGAGTACCCAGCTTGTTGGAGGCAAACAGCTTTCAGTTGTAAACCGCTTAGAGACTGCTTAGAGTGGTATGAAGCGGTATATTAATGAAACTGCTATTGCTGCTATAGCGGCCTTAAGAAAAACCTATCCTGGGGTTTTCTTGGCAAGGTTGTTCACAGGAGGTTTGCCATCGCCTTTCCCTGAGGCTGAGAGTGTGTGACTTGCCCAAGGTCACCCAGGGGGCTTCCTGTCCGAGCTGGGAACCGATCCCTGGTCTCCAGAGTCCAACACTCAAGCCACTACTGGTGCCTGCCTCCCTCCTTATCCTGAAGTATTTCGAGGACCGCAGTCTTACCGGGTCCCCTGACTTAATTCCTTAATTTGTCAAGAAAACAATAAGCAGCAGAGCCTCCAAGGCACTACATGCGAGCAAACGGGTCGGCCGAGGCTGCGTCTCCGACACGTGTCTTACGATCGTGTGAATAGGAGGGAGAGTGCGGGTATTTTTAAAACACAAGCATTTTGGGGTTCTTCCAGGCCTGGGCAGGGGGTCCCATCCTGGACCCAAAGCCGCCTCCCAGCCCACGATATTAAGGATTCCGCCCTCGGTTTCATAGACTCATAAAATTATAGAATCATAGATTTTTTTGTGGGGTTTTCGGGCTATGTGGCCATGTTCTCGAAGAGTTTCTTCCTGACGTTTTGCCAGCAACTTCTCAGAAGATGCCAGCCACAGATGCTGGCGAAAGGTCAGGAAGAAACTCTTCGAGAACATGGCCACATAGCCCGAAAACCC
>NC_056524.1:147651429-147698520 GCF_019175285.1 Sceloporus undulatus | reverse complement strand
CCATGAGTCATGACAGTTAAAGCTGTGTCAAACTGCATTAATTCTGCAATTCAGATGCAGCTTACAAAAACGAATACTGCAACATCTAAAATATATTCACCCCATCTAAAGGAGCCCTAAGAGTAGGGAATTAGAGCAGATTGAAACTGTCAGCTTCAAGATTAACTACTCTGAACTAATTTTTCTACCATTAATTCTTTTGCATATTTTGTCACCTTTAACAGACTTTTCCCCAGAACGGAGGCGAATAATGATCAAAATGAAAACAACAAAAATAAAACAATATAAAAGATCATCTATTTACAAACCTGACAATCAGGTTTGCATGACATAAAACATGCATTTGCTTTTCATCTGTTGCACACAGACTATGAGTGAATTTCCCTTCAAGGCCAAGCCTTTCCAGTGTTCAGATCCCTACATTTTGTTCATAGGAAAGAGAAAAAGCTGAGACAGCTCATTCGTTGTGCTTGCGACTGCAATCTGGAAAGCTTAGTATTATACATATGCAATACTAACACATATCATTTGTGACATGTATCTTCTCTTCCCTTGCTCCACACTATTTTTTTTAGTTTAGGTTAGTTTCGTTTTGCATTAACGCTATAGCATTCCCCAGTGGTAGGAAATACCATGGCAATCTTACAGAGTGAATTTAGTTATGATGAGTGAATCAAAAGCAAGCGGCAACATAGGCGGGGCACTACTCTTAAAGCAGCATCAGTCCCACAAGCAATGGAATATCTTTACAGTTGCCCACTCCAACCCATCCAAAGCTTCCTCTTGCCAGCCAGCTTTCAAAAGCTGAAATTTAGTCTCTCTATTCAAAATGAAAATTGCCTCCTTTCCCTTTGCAATTTTGCACACACTTGTCTAGGCAAAACACTGTTTTCAGACCTCATCCTGGCAAGTAGGTGAGACAAGGACTCCACACATGTGAAGGAAAGGATGTTTAGTGAGCCACCAGGACTGTTTGTGGATGTTCAAACCACATCAAGCCTATGGGGAGAACTGTTTTGAATAAAACATTTATGCCTGATCCAGGCTATGTCATTCTTATAAGCTTACTATTATTATTTTTTGGAAATACAGAGCAAGCTTCCTTCTATGTTGGATCATTGTAATGAATCAGATTTTGTTTTGAATGAGGTGGGAATATGTGCTGTCCCTCACATATTTCTCTGGTGTCAAGGGTCTCAGTGTGTTCCTGATGATCCTGAAAGAGAACGTCTGGGAGGATTGTGTGATGGCCACAAAGGGTTTTGGGTTCAAGCAGAGAGACCCTTAATCCCAGAAATGGATTCAACTCCTCTTCCTGTCTATACAGGGTTCTCATTTTATTTATCACTGGTTGTGAGTTCAAAAAAGTTGGTTGAAGGGTGTTGAGACAAAAGGCACACTAATTTGTATTAGAGGATACTGAGTATGCAGCCTTCAACATAGTTTTTTTTTAAACTGAGAAGTTTAAGAAAGTTATGATCAGAATACATGTAGTTTAAAAGGATAATGAGAAAACTGGTTACTGAAGGGAAAACAAGAGCAGCATTCCCAGTTCATTAGGTAAGTACTTGCCATTGGACTAAAATGTTGTATGTGATAGATTAGATAGATAGATAGATAGACAGACAGACAGACAGATAGACAGGCAGACAATGCTCACAGATAGGTGATTTAGGGATATTTTGAGATTTGAGATTGGCCCTGAGCAATGGTGAAAGGAGGATTTCCTCCCTCATCCAAAACATATTGGTGGCTGTAATGCAATAAAATATATTTTAGTGAAGTGGAGGTTTATTCCTCTAGTCTAGTCAAAAGATGGCTGTATTATAGGGCTGTAGCTTGGAAGCTTTGTTAATCATTTTTGTCTTGTCCTGATCTGGTAGCAAATAGTTCCCAAGTAAAACACAAGTAATGCCGCAAAACAGTTTATTTGTGTTTAACTGAGAGGCAGAATACAGTCTTTGACTCCAACTATATTATAGGTTTTCAGAATGACTATTTTGGATTAATATAATGCAGTTTATCATGATATACTTGTCATTGTATGCTTACTTTTTTACACTTTTTTTACATTGAGGTAATTTGATGTACAATGCTGTGTTTTATTGCCATGTTATTTTTAAGGATCTCAACCAGCTAAAAAATTGTACTTGATCAATCATTTGTATGTTAGCCAATTTATTGACTAGTTAATCCATTACAATTAAATCTGACTGCACATAATGGAAAGGCTGAATTTTGAAATATTGTAGTAAATGTGAGACTATTTACTAAACTTTTTTTGCTGGGCAGGGAAGGGTTTCTCAAGGTTTTGGGATCTCTCTACAGCAGTGGTTCCCAACCTGTGGGTCAGGACCCCTTTGGGGGTCGAATGACCCTTTCATGGGGGTCACCTAAGACCATTGGAAAGCACCTATTTAATTATAGTTATGAAGTAGCAATGAAAATAATTTCATGGGTTTGGGTCACCACAACATGAGGAACTGTATTAAGGGGTCACGGCATTAGGAAGGTTGGGAACCACTGCTCTACAGGATCTTCTTAGGGGGACTCATTAAATGCCATGCATTTCAATACCACCTGTACATTGATGATCTCTAACTGTATGTATCTTTCCATTTTCATCCAATTCCACCTCTCCAGCTGTGTGTCCATATATTGCTACTTGAACAGTTGCATAACGTTTTCAGATTCAGTATCAGTGCAAAGCTGAAACAACTGATTGAATCTCACAGGCATCTGTGTAGTTCTCAAAAAAGCATGATTCCGTTTTCAATGGGGAGCACTTAAAATGCCTACAGATGTTTATGGAGATTTCTGTGTTGTTTTTCTTTAAAGCACAGCAACACATAACAACAGGACATCAAATGTCTTTTAATGCACATTGATGCACAACTGCGGGCTTAAAGAAAAGAGCTTTTAACATTAATGCCTATTACTTAACGTGCTTAAAATGTATAGTTGTTTTCTAAAAGCAATTGTTTATGCACATTACCACATTGGAAGTCCCCTAACCCTTTGATCTTTTCTTATGCATTAGCAGATAATTCAGCTCATAGTATTAGGACTGAAGAAAAGAGTGCTCATCTTTCAAGTATAAAAGGTAACACTGAAGTAAAAGTATCTCATTTATTTATTATTACATTTTTATCTTGCCTTTCTTCCAAACCTATATCAGCTAGTGGCTGGTTGCAGGCGAGTTGTAATGGTTGAGGAGCAATGGCTATGAACATGCATGATGAAAAGAAGGGAGTGGAAGGCAGTAAGAATATTTCATGAAGTTTTTGACTCAATCGCATGAGTCTGAGCGTCCATATTTATTAAACAATTATTTATTGTGATTTTAGATTGTACGCCATTAACAGGTTTAAATCTGTTTTATGATTTTGTAGAGTGCTGTGCAAAACGTACAGCGCTATATAAATAATAATAATAATAACAATAATAATAATAAACATTTTCATCTCGCCCTCTATTGTGAGATCTCAGGATGCCATACATTTAAAACAATATAATTAGTTTACAAACAATTATAGATAAAAACATAATAATTAAAATAGGACAGCAACATCAAACCACCAGATCTAAACATCTGAAAGGGCTAAAGCAGTGCATGGGCACTTAACAGAAAATACAAAGATTATCCAGGCTTTCACTTGGTGCCTAAAAGAGACCAATGATGGCACCGACTGGGTCTCTAAGGGGAATGCATTCCACAAATGGGGTGCCACAACAAAGAAGGCCCTCTCCTATGTCTCTGCATGGCATATTGTTCTCACTAGTGGGACACAGTGCAGGATCCCACCAGAAGATCACAATTCTTGTGTAATATATACAGGGAAAGAGGATCCTTCAAGTATCAAGGTCCCAAGCCATTTAGGGCTCTGAATGCCATCACCAGCACTTTGAATATAGATCAGAAGTGATTTGGCAGCTGGTGAAGCTTCTTTAAAAGTGGTGCTATGTGTTGGGTAGATGATAATCCCAATCCATGACCTTTTTCACCTCATCAGGAAGTCCTATGTCATTTCATATCCTACCTTGCCAAAACTGCCAACTGTCTGCAACTAGTGAACAGTGACCATGTACAACACCAGATGAAGAGAATGTTTTTTGAGTTGCACACTTCAAAGAGAGAAACAGACAGTAGGATTCAAGAAAAAAAAAAAGGGATTTGATCTCCCTTTGGTATTCATGGGAACTCTCCTTCATTTCCTCAAATTCAGTCTTATTTCAGGGTCTAGCCTCCCACAGAACATCTCTGTTCACCAGGTGCCCTGTCCTTTCCTCCTTGTCACCTGTCTCTTGCTGGCACTCCAGCCGCTCCCTGCCCACTACTGTTAGGGCCACATAGCATCAGCACCACTCTCTTGGCTTTCAGAAGAAAGCTTCACTCCATCTTTAATTCCTCTCTCTCATTTGTTCCATCTGCTCAGTTCATTTTCAGTCTTATTGTTTGTCCTTTACAATATTACAAAATTCTGTTGTTGCTTTTTTAGTCCTTTTAGTCCCTTCTTTTTTGTCACCACCACATTCTCTTTATTATTTCCTCCACTGTCAAAATCCCAATTGGTAGCTTCAGGCCTGTCTTTTTATTTATCTGTATTATCTTATCAATTGTCCTGTGGAAACCTGGTTCCTGAACTCCAGAAGCAGAAGCCACCTTTTTACCTAATTTAAGAGAATTAAAATTTGTCTGTTTGGGTGAATTATTGTCATTCATTCTCTGTAAAAAAAAGGTAAAGTGAGCAGCCTGCCTGACATTGATACTAGGCCGCTCCTGATATTTTTCTTTGGTTCATCAGTGGCTCAAGGCTTTATACGGTGAATGCTGTTTAAATGACTCTGTGCACCCTTTCATTATGCCCACGAAGCAAGGGAAACGCCTTGGGTCAGGTTTGTCCCATGAGTTCACTCTAGAGGCTGCAAAATTAAAAGAGCTTCCTTCTCCTTTGCAAACACAAACAGGCCATTTCCTCCGCTCAGGTGATAAAGATCTGGTTCCTCATTTAAAGACCTTGTTAGCTGATAGTCATGAATAATGCGCCTGAGTCTCAGAGCTCAAAGGTTAATTTAATAAAAGGATCAGCTCACACATTCTGAGTCAAGATAGATAGATACATAGACAGATTCATTGTTCTTTAGCTCATCAGCCAATGAAGTTCACAGGTCTCTCTTTTAGCTCATTTATTTACTAGATAAATAAATGTGACACATCAAATGTAAATATGTACTGCATTTATGTAAACCAATTCAAATTACAGTCAAATTTTTAAACTAACAACAACAACAATAATAATAAATAAACAAATCACCACCACCACCACCACATAGATTATCTGCAATATCATCAGTGATGATGTTGCTGGGGAGGTTTTCTCCAAATTGCATGTTCTGTGCTTTTCCAGAAATGCACTAGCAACTTATTTTTACCATGAAAGAACTGCGGCCAGATTGGGGATCTTATATGGTAGAAGGTGCTGGCTGCAGCCCCATTGTAAAGCTGTCTGTAGAACAACCTTCTGTTCTTGAACTGTTTCCATCCACTCAGACTGAGCATGGCTTCTTCTGGGGAGAACAGAGCTTCTGTCTTAATGGTGTTTTGTTTGAGCAGCAGTCTATCTGAACTCTGGTTCAGTCTATCTGTACCTTTTAGTTCTGACCATACATGTGTTCTCTGATCCTGCCTCCTGGTTTGTCTTCTGATCCTTGGTCCCTCCTCAGTCTTGACTCTGGGTTCCTTATTCCGAGCTTGCTCCACACTGCTGCCTATGAACCAGCACTGATAGCTTGGCAATTCTCTACCGAATGTATCTGCGTTGGCTGATGTGTGCCTGATGTTTCTATACAATCCAAACATCATTTCCAGGGGCAATTGCAGCAGAAGCAGGAGAGGCTAGGTGGATATCTAACATGGCCCCATTGCAATGACTTTCCTTTCAAAACAAAAGGGGTCAGCTTAAACAGGCTTAACCTCCTTCCCCCCATGTATTTTGTGCAGCATGTGATCTTCTGGGCATTTGATTTATTATTATTTAAAACCCCCCACATCATATCTGTACTTTATGGTAAGTTATCAGATTTGTTCCATCTTCCTCATTTGTTGTTGTCACTGCTGCTTATTTTTTTTAAATTAGGAATGCTTCTTCTTGTAGTCATTTATATTCAAGGTGGCTAACAACAAGGTTAAAACAATACATTTTGAAAACGCTACGAAAGTATGAAAAAGCATAAATATAAGATTTAAACAACAAACAATTAATGAAGCTAAAAACATTAAACATTAAAAATATTAAATGTATTAAAAGACTATATCCATAACCATAAAATCCAAATCACACAGCCCAATCCTCATCAGTTTGCAAAAGCCTGACAGTACAAAAGCCTGTTGGCGCAGTGGTTAAATGCCTGTACTGCAGCCATTCACTCAAAACCACAAGGTTGCGAGTTCAAGACCAGCAAAAGGGCCCAAGCTTGCCTCAGGCTTGCATCCTTCGAGGAGGTCGCTAAAATGAGTACCCAGACTGTTGGGGGCAATAGCTACTTGCTAATTAGCTTACTTGCTGTTCACCACTATGATCTTTGGAATAGTGGTATATAAATAAAACAAATTATTATTATTAAAAATGCTTTTACTTGCTGGTGGAAGGAGAGCAAGGTAGGGCCATTCTGGCCTCTCTAGGAAGGGAGTTCCAAGTTTGGGAGCAGACATCAAAAGGCCCTCTCCATTGCTCCCACCAAATGAGTGGTGGGACAGAGGAGAAGAGCATCACACGCCCCACTTAACTTGTTTTCCACATGGTTTGCCATTATGCAAAGAGTGAATTCGCAAGCAAAATGGACGTGTAAATCAGGTAGTTTTGCAAATTTACACATTTCTTGATTCATCCCACATTCTTCCTGGATTCTGTCTGGATTGTGTGCAGCATCATGTGGAAAGCAGCTGTGAAGTTGTCCCTAATAACCTGGATGACCCTACATAGCTCCCACTTTAACCTTCCAATTTTCCCTGTGTGAAAAAATCCAATGTCTAGTTTGACTAAGCCAAGATAGCCCTTTGAATGCATTTAAAACAGCAAACGTTGCCACAGAGCTGATATGAATCTCACCCTGAAATTTTTCGAGACAATGTTATTCCTTAAATGATGACATCAAATATTCTTGCAATATTTTCTTGAATGCCTCTATGTTTTCCGGATCCAATAATTTTTATTACTATTGTTTGATACCTGATGTTATATGACTTCTGTATTTCAACATATTATGGCATTTTCCTTTAAACATGTTTTGATAGCTGACATCTTTTGCAATGTCATATGTGACGAGTGGCAAAATTATAACAATCAAGAATAGCCAAAATAAATAAATAAATAAATAAGTAAGTAAGTAAGTAAGTAAGTTTAAAATTTATATCCTGCCTCTCTGTCTGGGACAACCAGACATAAGATAACAAAAGCAGTCAAATTATAACTTGAAGTATGTTATAATAAATATAACTTAAAATAAGTTAAAATAAAATGCTAATTTGAATCATGAATTACACATTCAAATTGTAAATGATAAAATGGGACATACTGGTGAATACTGAATATTTGTAAATATTTGCTTGAACTGAAGCCAATCAGTTCATTGAAAAACTCTGCTCATGGCATCCTGCAACAGTTTCAAGGATACAGTCTTGAGCTTGCTCAACAAACTGAATTAAACCTGAATTAGCCTTTGGAATATGACTGGAATTGCAATTTACTGGTGCCAAACTGGATGTTACCAGGTCATGGATCTAACATTATTATTATTATTATTATTATTATTCTTTATTTATGAAGTGCTATAAATTTACACAGCGCTGTACATGCAATCTTTTTAGTTAGACGGTTCCCTGCCCTCGGGCTTACAATCTAAAAAGACATGACACAGAAGGAGAAGGGAGTGGTGGAGGGAAAGGGTAAGAGGTCCAGCAGTTCCTCTCTACCTCCGAGGCCTGGACCAAGGCAGATGGACTGGAGGGAGGACTTGGGTTCTTAATGGAAGGTTAATCTTCATCCAGGGAAATCTTAATCTGTGAAACATGCATGGAATTGGGATATTTCAAGTTCAATAGAATTTCATATCTGGCCAAAATTTGTTTCAGCTTCAGTTTATATAATAATGTGCATATCTAGGTTCTTGTTTGAGAGAAGATGCCTCTTGATGAAAAAAGTGAAATACAATGTGTAAAATAATGTTTTCCTTTCATGTCCCTTCTACAGCTAGCCCTGAACAAGTCTGTAACATATGAAGCAGAATGGGTGACAGACAAATATTTTTTGCTTTTGTCCCCTGTTGGTTTCTTTTCTAGGGTGGAAGAAGTTAAGTTTTTACTGAAAAATGGTTAATCTCCATTTCTGAAGAAGTTTTAAAAAATGCAGGAGCAGCCACTGACCGTATGATGAATACAGTGATAATAACATGGTGACAATAATATCTTCTGAATTTGGAAATGACTGAAAAATAGAAAAAAAACCAGATCAATAAATACTCTATGTGTGTATATACATACAGTATGATTAACAATACATATATCATATTTAATATATAATATATGAATTAATATAAATATAATATTCTACAATACATTATTGTATATTATTGAAAAATCAAAATGCCTTTATTGTATTTTGCTCAAAATTACATTTTTCTTAGCTCCATGATTTCTACATGAGTAAAGCATTTACATTTTTCCAGGGTGGTAGAGAGAGGAAACCCAGTAAAAACAAGCCTTAAAATAAATCTTAGATCATGCAAATTTCAAAAAGAAACATCTACAGAATTGAAGGGTGGAGAAAAATATTTTCAAACCAGGAATTCTTCTCTGCAGCATTGATCTTTTAATATATAAGAGCTATTTCTTGCCCTATCCTATCTCACAGCTAAGGAGAAGCTGAGGTATGCATGATATTTGTGCATGTGGTCATACTTCCAATGGGCATATTATAACATAAATACTTTAAATCTGTAATTGTTCCTCCAAACGAAACCAAACTTGGGAAAGTGCTGCTCCGGAAACTTCTCACCATCTGTGTAAGTGAAACATATGCATCTATGAGAAGGGATCTTGTAGTACCATTGAGACTATCTGAGAAAAAGAAGTTGGTAGCTGAAGTAGAAGAGTTGATCCAGCCATTTTCTCATTTTTAAAATGAGTGATTTATTATTTATTTAAATAACTGCAATAATCCTGATACATGCAATAATTTCTTCTTCCTATACAAATCCTGTATCTATCCCTTCCTTCCAGCCTTCACTCCCCGCAGCATGGAGTTATAAGCCTGTCAGTCACTATAAATATAAATAAATATAAATTGTCTTCAAATAATTACATGTTCTTTACATATTAATCATAACATTCATTAATCATTTTTCCAAAATCTCTCTTGATCTAAAGGATGTTTAAATCCAGTATTACATTGATCAATATAAACAAGAAATGGCTTCCAAATAATCTCAAATGTATCTTCTTTCATGTCTCCTTTTGCTCCTCTTACTTTGAATGTTAATTTTTATGAAAGAGATACAGACCATATCCTATTTATCCATTTGTGTACTGAGATATTTCTAAAGTTTTCCGTGTTTTATCTATTTCTAGTCCTTCAGCAATAAACATAAGTGCTATAAAGTCCTTGTTTGGTAGGTTTTCATGTTTCCTTTGAAATATAGAAACTAACAATAGTGCCCCTCTGTAGTGGAATTTTTGGTCCAACGTTTGATGTATCCATTCTCATAATCCTCCCAGAATCTATATATTTTTGTTACATTAGCCACATATGATTCCAGTCACCTATTTTGCCACAACATCTCCAACATAGCTTTGACACTTCATTATTAATCTTATGGAATTTGAGTTGATAGTAATACCATTTAGGAATAATTTAAATGCATTTTCTCTAATCTGAGCAGATATTGATTTATAGGATGGCATTTTCCAAATTGAGTCTCATTGTTTTTCTTATATTTTTATCCCCCAAATCTGACTCCCAAACAAGTCTCATCCTTTTAGAGTTGCCAAATTTTGCATCTTGTATTTTTTGATAAAGTTTTGAAGCTTATCCTGTCATTGCAATATGTTACAATGTGCTGTCAATACAATATGTTTCAAACAGAGTTAAAAGTCAAGGGGTGTGTGTGTGTCTGTTCTGTTTAGTTTTGGATTATTTCTGCAGTATGTTTTGAACCCAGGAAGAGAAAACTATAAGGTGGTTCACATACATATGCTCCCTGTCACTACTATTTTGTTTGCCCACGTGTGTGTGATACCAAACCAATGTGGATTCATCTTCACAGTCACTGTTGACTCAAACATAATACTTTTCATGGGAGACAATTTACGCAAACTATGGTCCAATCCACATTGCATAAATAACCCAGTTTGACACTACTTTAACTGCCCTGGCTCAGTGCTAGGGATTCCTGGCAACTTTAGTTTCTTGTGGCACCAGAGCTCTCTGACAGAGGAGGCTAAATGTGTCACAAAACTACAGTTCCCAGAATTCCCTAGCACTGAGCCAGGACAGTTAAAGCAGTCTCAAACTTGGATTATTTCTGCAGTGTGGAGTGGACCTGTAAGAGTCATTGTGTGTTTAGCACTGAAAAGATAAAGAAGAATCTATAACCAGTCCTACACTGGCAGACCTGGAGTAGTAAATGCTACCTGATTTTGTCCAGTTCTCATTCATTTCAATATACCTTAATGAGAAGATTTTCCTGCAGGATTTTACTTACAGGATCTTCTTCTATCTACTAACCTGGATTTGGGTAGTTTCCTTGCAAATTGAAAAGATACATCACATTATTTTGTTGTTTTACACTGGAGTCGTGCTCTTTCTTTTCTTTTTTGGGGGGAGAAGTGTGTCCTGCCAGATGAGTGTGACATTATGGTACACCTTTGTAGTTGGTGGTGGGACAAACTATTGGGTGGCATCCTCCATGAAACATGTTGTTGCCATTTTTTAAATGGATCAGGTGGCATTGGAGCGATGGGCAGTGACGTCTGTCAGTACTGGCTGGTCGTGATGGTGGTTTGATGGCACTGCTGCTACTGTTCCCCATGTAACAGTCTTTAAAGTCCCAATCCTTTTGCAACAGGTAGGCAGCCAGGCTGCTGCTATGGGCTCACCACGTAATCTGGCAGCATGGGCTTGAGGTAGGCACTGCTGCAAAAAAGGAAGCAGTTTCAGAGTCAGGGCACCAAGCTGTGCACCCTTGCCCCTGCTGTGCAAACATGACTGTGAAACCAAAGTGAACTGGGGCTGTGTCAGTGGCAAAGCAATGGCAACAGGGGGACTGGCCACAGCACCTCCTTGCTTGCTTGCTGGTCTAGGCAGCCACCCCCCCCCCCCCACCCTCCAGGAGACCTCAGTTACTGCCTGAGTGACCTCTTGCGGAACAGGGAGTCAGAAAGTGCCAGACTTTTAAAGGTATTTAAAGGCAGATCTCAGTTGCTCAATCTCTCTCTCTCTCTCTCCCTCCTTCACACACACACACACACACACACACACACACACCGCAGCATGAACCAACAGACTCCTACCTAGAAGTAGAGGCTTTGGAAATAGAGCTGTGTCTGAGGTTTGTACACTTTGACAGAAACTAGCCAAACATAAATTTTATTGTAAACTACTGTGATAATAGTAATTCCGTACATTAGCATCCATGCATTTTGGCAATCTGTTTTTTTTATATGGTGGTAGTGGTGGTTGCAGCAATGGAGACTCATCATAAGTTATAAATTCCTGCAGTTTGATATATTTGGTTGCAGAATGAACAGCAAATGCCTAAAAAGTAATCATTTTTTGTAGGTGCTTTTTCTGTTTCATAAATGATACAGGTGTTCCTACAGTGTTATCACATATAGGATGAATCAGTCCCTCCCACACTCCAATGGCAGGCCTGCCTGAGAATCAATACTGTGAGGAAGGCAAGTAACCAACTTTGGTACAGACCATCTTTTTCTCCTCCTCCCTGGCTCTTACTTCCAGGGCCCTCACTTTCATTCTTCATCATGAAGCATATGAATTAACAAAAAATGAAACCTGGAGCTGAGGCATGTATGGGTGGTGGAAGAGGACAGGAAGAAAGTCACTGGGGAATGCTTATTTTCAAGCACTCTATTTCCTTTATTACTTCTGCCACCAGTTCTACTACTAGCTTGCCTTCACAGTGCTGTAGTGCTGTAGTTATTATCCCTGTTTGACACTGACCTGGTTAGTGTGGCAAAAGTCTTTGGCAGATTTCTGAGCAAAGTTCAGTGATACTCTCAGAAAGAAACTGCAGTCAAAGGTTCGTATTTTGCAGGCTTTAGCAGAACAGTCACACCTGATAGGGGGGAAAAAGGTCAGAAATACTGGAGGGGGTAGGCAGATTCATAAAGAATAACATATTTTGAAACAGATGATGCTCTTGCACACCAAAAGCAATTGACATCTGAACTTAGAAGCCTTAATTATTTTGTCAGGTTTGTTTACATATGGCATAAGAAGCACATTTGGATAGGTGTATGTGTTGCCAACAATACACAGGCAGTATATAAACAGGATTTTATACTCAAAATTCATTCCAGTGGAAATGCTTTTGAAATCCACCAAGGAATCCAGCTGTGAGCGTTTCCAAACTGGCATTGACATATGCTTCTTTGCCATAATAGCCATGCTGATATCACTGTATCAATGCTTCTTCATTGACACCATTATTCCTCCTTTGCAAACCACTTGCAGATCTTCCAAGAGGCCTTCCAGTTTTGATTCTGAAGATACAAAAAGGTTTTGTGTTTTGGGAGCAATTCTCCATTCAGTGCTATGGTGATCCTGCAACATTTTTTCACTGTATAAATAAATGTAATTGATGCTAGGGAGTTCCAGCAGTTTGGACAACTATGAACAAGATCCAGGACTGGAGGGATGGGAGGACTGCACTAGAGAGGATGAGTATAAGGAGTTTATCACATTTGAGGAATTTCTCTTAATTTCAAATGAAAAGAAAGTGGGGCCAGAACGCATTCATATAAAGTCGCTAGTTTAGCGAAATTATGTGAATGCTCATTGCATTCGAACTGGCTTCCCATTGCCCGAAAATAGCATGCCATTGCTTGAATTTGCATATGGCAGTCCATCACGCAATAACGCGAAACCCCATGATTGTGCCAGACTGACTTCCCATTGCTCAAATTTGTGTGTAGTGGGTTATTATGCAATAACGTTAAACTCCATGATTGCGTTCAGATTGCCATTGGATTATACTTCCAATTTCCCTTGTCTGATAAACTCCTAAGTTTGAGGCCAAGCAGTCTTGCCACCTTGCTGAAGTGGAAGTGCAATGCTAAAACCCATACAAAATGCTTTTTTAAATACAACATCTTAGAATAATAAGGGGAAGCATCACAGAGATCTTAATGAATAATTAAAAATGAAAATAAAGAATCAAATAATAAATAAAAATGAAGTACTGGAGATGAAAAATAAAAATGAAAGACATATAATAATATGGCTTACTACACACTGCTAAGTACAGATTAAGAAAGTTGGTGAGACAAGTGCTTATTTCAAATGCTTATTTCAAGTCATGTTCAAAACTGTCCAAAATGGCATTGGTGGAATATTTTCTTAATTATGCCTGTCCTTGCCCAGTTTCATCAACTTCACACAGCTCTTGAATATGCAGTAGATCCACTGATGACAAACTCTACACATATCAGCACCACACAGCCCCTTTTAAGTAAACCTCCTAGCTGTGTAATAAGATTTTCCCATGTTGTTAAAACTGTGTAAAACACATCTTTTCTATGTAACAGTGGCCATTAAATTTTAATAAACAAATAGGCCCAAATAAAAGAGTGATGAGGAATATTTTTCTCACCCTGGGAGATTTACTTTGGTGCTTACCAGTCGTACTGGCTGATCAACTTGAGAAGATGTGGTGGCTTCCTTGGGGTCATCTTTAACTAGGGTCTCAGTAGAGTGAACATGAGCTCCTTTTGCAAACAAAAAAACAAACAAACAAACAAACTCAAAACCAAAACCTCTTGGTGTATTCCTCATCTGGCTTCCTTTGGTGGAGTTATGAACAGACAGTTTAGCATTATGTACAAAAGCAAGGGCACTGGAAGATGGAAGCTCCATGTGGTGTCTGCTTCTTTGGGTTTTCCCCCATGGCCCCCATCCCAATTTCCATATGTACATTCATACATAGTACAACATGAAAGGGTTAAATGCTTTTTCATAGCTGCCTCCCCAGCCAGCTTTGTGTATTTAAAGTGAATAAAGGTTTAATTACTAAATGATGACAGTGTCATATGGTTTTGGTGATGGTGCGTAGCATCCGTTGCATGCAGAAGAGGGGAAGGCTGTGAGTAGCAGTGGAGAAGCTTAAAATGCCAGAGACAGTAAAACATCTGTAATTTGCAATTCACTGGTGTTCACTGATTGCTCATGGATTAAAGATTAAAATCTATTCTCTGGCAGATGGATGGAAGAGAGGAGATTCTTACGAGCACATTTTGCATCTGTATTTCATTCTGCTCTCTTTGCAAGAATTGTGGATGAGGAGGAAATAAAGCCAGAGGAGGGGCTGGCAAGCATCAGGGAAAAGACACAGGGTGGGCAAAGCTTGGCAAGCTCTTTCTCCTGGCTGAGAGAAAGCTGATCTAGATGGAGAGCTCTGAATGACTCACCCAGGTGAGGCTCAGGAAGACTGACCGATCACATCTGATGAATGCTTCCTTAGTGGCAGAGGCAAACGAAGATATAAGGGCTTCCCTTTTTTTTTAAAGCTCTAAAGCTTTACAGAGGAGCGAGAAGGACCGCAAATGGAGGATAACTACCCACTTCTCATTGGAGAACAAGACATTCATAAGAGCCAGAAGTGGGAGGAACCCTGAGGGGAAGTTATGTGGACATGTGTGGGATCTTTTGTGAGGAATGGATAAAGCCAGAATGGAATGGATGGGGGCAAGATGGGCCATTATTATTTTTTTGAGAGAGGAGGATGACAAAATCACTGGGATGTGATCAATACATATGAGAATCATATTTTAGAACTCCAAATATTTTTTCTTTTAAAATAGACTAGAGAGGAGTGATTCTACAAACCAAAAAGACTTGGTTTTATGATTCTATGACTTCAGCAAAATCCATATTCAACCACTTCTTCTGAACAAAACATCTACAGACAATGTGAAGTTGAAGACTTTCATGGCTGGCATCCATAGTTTTTTGTGCGTTTTTCGGGCTATGTGGCCATGTTGACATTCTCTGAAGATGCCAGCCATAGACGCTGGTGAAATGTCAGGAGTAAACTCTTCTAGAATATGGCTATATAGCCTGAAAAACCCACAAAAAACTATCTACAGCCACCTTTCTAGATAATCATACCCAACAAATTCACCAATTATCAATGAGTAGGTGGAAATGCTACCTGCATCCTACCCCAAAATCCATAGAAACAAAAACCATATTTTGGTACCCATTCCATGCAAAATGTTTCCATTGTCAAAAACACATCCCTCAGTGTCACCTAGATAGCCACATCTACCAAATTCACCAGCCACACAAGGGGAGATGAGCATGATGCAACTACCTGCCCCAGATCCCAAATGAACACAGAAATCACATTTCTCATATACTTTACAGGCAAATGCATTTGTATTTTGGAAAATAGACCAGAATGCCAGTACTTTCTGAATAACCACACCTATAAAATCCACCATTCACACAGGAGCAGATAGGAATGATGTCACACGTAAAAGATAAATCTCAGCAGAAACAACATTAAAATCTACTGTCTAAAAAATTACCTCGGAAATATTTATGGATGTTTGGAAAGGTCCATTTCAAGCCTGGTGGGTCTTGGAGCAACAAATTGTTCACCAGCCTCAAATGCAACTGCCCATCACAATTTCCTATCTTTAGTGTAATTGTATGACAATGGTTGTAAGTATTTTGATTTGTTGTATAGTATTATTTTCTTTTTAAAAACTGGCATATATTGATGCCTTAGTGTTCTTTCTGAACACTGAAAACAGAAAAATTGACTACAGATATACCTCAGTTAGCAAAGTAGTTGTGTTCTTGGACATTACTTCTTTACAGGAACGTTGGTACCAGAGGCTGAAATAACATGGAAAGTCTAGGGATACGTTCCTTCACCACAAAAAAAGAAGAGCATTCCAACATGCTACAGAAAACTTTTTATCCAAACCTAACAATATGCCTATGTGAAATGAAGGAAACAAGCTTTCTAGAGACCGTTTAAAAGCTGTAACAAGTAATGGTTTCTAGTTACTTTCAAAGGTTACATTTAGGGGAATTTAAAAAAGGTTTTACACAAGAATTTTATGTCATTCCCCCAGTATTAGCATTCCTCTTCATTTATATCCTGCCTTACCCTCAAAATCAGGACTCACTCAAGGCGGTTTATAAACTGAAACAAATACAATGTAGTTTAAGCATATTAAGGTTCACATTAAAATGAAATTAAACTATAATGTTAATTTAACATTAGCAATAACATTATTTTTATTAAATTTATAGCTAAAAATAATAAAAACCTGTTTTAAAATAGCACAGTTAAAATTGTACAGCATCTTATTAAAAGTCTTTCATTTAAAAACATTCAGTTCTCAACAGTGAACTTTTCTTAACACCAGGGTTGGCATCACCTAGTGTGGTAATTCATAGTGCCACCCACCACCACCATTGACCTACTTCCACACATGCCATGCCATACAGAATCTTTAATAATATATTTATATTAATTTTACTCATAAATTGTAATTCCTATGAATGTAACGGCAATAGGTGTGACATAAACAACTAGCAAAATTAAAATAAACATCTAAATTATAATATCATATGCACAGCCAAAATGTATTTGCATGTACACAGTTTCATGTGGTTAAAGTGACAATTTGGTAAAATGTGATGTTTTTAAAGAAAATTTCTGTCTCATGTCCCTGCCTCAATAATTCTAAATCTTTTCTCTTAAAAAGAGAATAAAGAAAAGAAAGAGAAATGTAACAAGCAGTTCCACAAGCTACACAACAAGCTACCCGCCAACCATTAGTTAAGGGCAATAGGTTAGTTAAGGGCAATATGTTACTGTATATGCTTGACTATAAGTCGACTTCATGTATAAGACGAGGGCAAGTTTTGGGGCCAAAATTATGGATTTTGATAAGACCTGTGCATAAGTCCAGGGTAAAATTTAGGGCCATATAGCAAAGGATCTAAAGGATGAAGCAAAGGAAAACAATGTCAAAGAATGTAAAAATCCCAACAGCCATAACTCTTTGTGCCCACTCTTAAAGCTGATGGATGAGAGAAAAGCGGGGAGGTCAGTGCTTTCAGGACAGATTATACTCTTGCCTTTCACAAGGGGATGGTTCCTTCTTTTAAATAAGAGTTAAGATACAGTACTTACATTGTATCTTACATTGGATATACATTGGATAAATCGACTTAGGTTTTTGGGAGTCAATTTTTTGAGCTAAATTTCTAGACTTATACACAAATATATCTTCTAGATGCCAGCCACAGATGCTGGTGAAACATCAGGAATAAACACTTCTAGAACATGGCCACATAGCCCCCAAAACCCACAAAAACTAGGGATGCTGGCCATGAAAGCCTTCAACTTCACATTGTGCATGTAATTGTTTGCTCATTTAAAAGATCCTCAGCCAGGATCGCTTTTTGAGAACGTTGGCCTGGAAGGCTCCCCATTCTTGTGGAAGTTGGTAGTATTTTTCTGAGATGGAAATGTGGGGCTCTTTTTGGCCCACTTCTCTTCCTGTGTTGATGTTATTCTAGTTTATATTATTTATTATCATATAAGAGATAATGTAAACTGCAATGATCACCATTATGCTAAGTTGGTGCATTTATTATTACTCACATAGTGCTAGGTGAATGGATAATTGAAGAACTTTCCTCATGTGGACATCCCTTCCCATTTCCTCCTCTTTTGGCTTCTCTCTTTTTCTCTCTCTGCCCTCCTTTCAAATTTGTACCCCCTTTTAAGGAGAGATGTGTTTTGAGGAATTTTCTTACAGCGATTAAGCTATTTTTCTTAGCCACCAAGGCCAGGCTGCCAGATTTAATATTTTGGGCTGTTTTAGCAATCATGTAGACCAGTCTCTGACCCCTTTGTTGCAAACATAGCATATGTATCATGTGCAATGTAAGTAGACAACAACATTAATGAGTACATACATCACTCTATTTCATTAGCATTACTGTACAAGTGATTTAAACATAACAGTATTAAAGCAAGATGCTTGCAGAGAACAGTGGGCTTGCTTTATACAGTACTTGGGCTTTTTAAACCGGAGATCATGCAGAATGAGCATGGGATCCTGTACATACCATACTACTCATCTTTGCATATCACACTTCTTGATTGAGAGGATGTAGTGACTGAGTTGTGTAGAATGTTTTGTATCTGCTCAGAGGCACTCAAAACATTTCTAATTAAAATTGTCCATTCTTGATTCACTGACTGTTTTTTGTAACCAGCCATTTACTGCTGCACTTTCAGTGAATCAAGGTCTTCAAGCTAAAATAAGCACATTATTCCTTACTACTCTTCAACTTCACTCCTTCTTAATCTTTAACAAAATGGAGTTTGTGTGAATGGTACTGAGAGTAAGATGGGTAGAAAGAAGAGGTGCAGATCATTAATTGAATAAGTTGTAAAATGAGATCCCATGTTTTATGACAGCTTTTTCAAACTGAAAATTTTCAGATCTTTTAGACTCCTATCACCCTCACTAGCATTATGGGCTTTATGGTCCAAATAAGGGGGAATCCACATTCATGGATTTAAAATGACAAGAACACTTTTGAAGGAGCCAGTAACAAAATATCCATAGTGATAAATGGTTAAAACCTATATGCATTATCTGTAAATCCCAGGATGCACCTAAACAATAATGCAGTTTGACACCACTTTAAGTGCTCTAGTTCATCCCAAAGATCCTGGCATTTGTAGTTTTACAAGGTTTTAGCCTTCTTTGTCAAAGAGTGCTAGTACCTCACAAAACTACAAATCCCAGAGTTCTGTAGGATGGAGCCATGAAAGTTTAAGTGGTATTGAACTGAATTAATTCTAAAGTGTAGCTGCATCTCTATTCTGACCGGACACATTTTAAATGTTGAGCCAATTAATGCTAAGTCAGGGATTTCAATTATCAGTGCTGGTAGCAGTGAAATAATCAACTTATTTTAAAATGTTAATGTTCAAACCTTACATCCCAAGCCTTGATCCTTGCCATAATGGATATGACAAAAAATTGCTTTCCTTTCCTTTGCCCCAACAATACTTCGTTCATTTGAAAAGTATGTGGCTGCTTCCCCCAGCCATCTTTTATCTTTGTTAAACAAATCCAGTGTCTCTGTAAGATGACGTAAGCCACACAGGCAAACAATACAAGTAGAAATAATGTTTTCAAGCATCAATCATTTTTATATCTTCAGCTAATCAGACTTCATCCCTTTAATGCCCACAATGAGCTCTCTCTTTCCCCCTCTCTCTCCTCTCTCATTCTGTTGATCTCAATGAGAGCTTCTCAAGTGTGTAAAACATTAAAAGAGAAATGGATAATAAAACTGCAGATGGACAGCCTAATCCTGATCAGGGCTGAGCCACTGCAGTTCTGCTGACTGTGTTTCTCTCGCTCATTCTTCCTTTCTCCTGCCTCCACTTTCTGCCTAATGTGTCCAGGATCAGGGTCAACAGCATGAGATATATATCACACATCTCAGAGGTCAACTGGGCACAAGGCTGACCATGCCATCTTGTGGTGTTGAGTTGGGGATAAGGGATGACAAGGGGCACAGTGACCAACTGCTTGGTTCAACTGTCAGCAGGCCTTGCATACAAGGTGACTTTCTGGTGCAACTAACCCATCATTTGTACTACAGTTGGCCATCTGTTTTGGCCAGAAGAAAAGGAAGCACTTGACTACTGCCTCCTGTGTCACAAGTGCACTTCCCATCTCTTTTGAGTTTGGGGACATATCAGACACTTTCCTGTTATGTCCCCACACTCCAAAAAGATGGGAAGTGCATTTGTGACACAGGAGGCAGTAGTCAAGTGCTTCCTTTTCCTCTGGACAAAACAGATGGTCAATTGTAGTACAAATCAAATGTTTCTTTTTCCCTATCAGACACTTTTCTGTTAGGTGTGTGGTCAGTTCTCCTTGACCACAAAGAAAGTAGCAGCCAGGGTGGCCATGGAAAGCAGTTGTAGTTCTCAGAACCATGAGTCTTATTCCCATGACCAGTGGGTGTGAGACAAGCAAGATCAGCACAAGATATGTGGGGCATCTTTGACCTTGATGAATCATGGAAGAGCAGCTTCAGTCAAAATTAGTAGGACCTGTTGCAGATAGTTCAGACAAATGGAAGGAGTGCTGTTAATCTTATGTTACCAATAGCACTATTTCTTTTTCTCACTTAAGTACTTCTGGCTGTCTACCACAGCATTCTAGTTATAATTATACTAGTTATAATTATAGCTAGTCTTATAAGCACATTTTTTTTGCATGAGAACATAATGTACAGAAGTACTTTTATCCCCTTTCCTGTTTGCCCATGACTATTGTCATGTAATTCCTTTGCCACTTAACTTGGTCCATTGCTTGGTTTCCTTTCTGGTTTCTCCACTGTCTCCCAGCTTTCCCTTTCAGAGGATCCCACCAACTGGAAGTGCAAAAGGCTGCTCTCACTACTTAATTCTAGCATTGCAATTCCAACTACAATGATTCTATCCTATGAAATTCTGGAATTTGCAATTTAGGGCACTTAGAATTGTTCAGAGAGCTCTTGTAGGGACTCCTAAACTATAAATCCCAGGACTCAGTAGGATGCAGTTATGGCAGTGGAGTCATACTGCTATACTACTTAAAGTGGAACCATACTGCTATAATGTTGTGACAGGGCCCTAGGACTCTTTTGGGATTGTGCTAGGTTCTGCTACATTGTACCAGTGACAGTGCATGGAGAATGGTCTTGTGCCTGAGAATTGGCTTGCAGGGCACTGTTGTGGTAATGAGTAGTGGGATTATAGTCTCAGGGACAAAGGAATGGGGCCAAATGAATGAGGCAACCCATAGAGCATGGCCTGATCATACATGGATGAAGGAAAGAGCACTTCTTCTAATTCCTATGCACCATCTCTCACTTATCTATGTCCACCTATGGACTAAATATGTTCTGCTTGTGTTTAGCGAGAAAAGGGAGACAACAGAGGCTGGATGTTTGCCAAACAAGGTCCTAGATTGACACGAACACCTTGAAGCACGGGTCTCTATCTCACATATTCAGTGTCACAGCAAACTACCTCCAAATAATCTCTAAAGTTATGTGGTGCTTTCATATGAGTTAAGAAGTAAAACATGTAGAAAAGCAGAGGGAAAAAATGTGGAGAAAGGGATATTGAGGGAGGGAGGAGGACAGAGAAAGACACTGGCAGATTAAGACAAGTGAGGTGTCCCCCGTCAACTGCATTTTCTTTAGAGCTGGGGAACAAGTCTATCTCCTTGCATGTTTCACCAAGCAAAAAAGGAGGGGAAAAAAGATGAGACAGAGCAGGAGAAAGATCAATGGGAAGAAGGGGACAGTGTGGCAGATTTAATTAATTACTATATATTAAAATGTTTGTTTACAGAAATGAACAGCTACAAGAGGTCTGGTGTTAATTAATTTACAGCATTTTTCTCCTGGTCCCTGTGCTGTGCCAGCAATTGTGGAGGTAGCACAGTGGCAGGTAAGCTGGCATCACTTTGGATTTTTAGCAGATTCTTTGTTAGAGAAAAGCTGGCAAGTTGGCCAAGTTCAGAGTCAGTGCTTTCTAAAGGAGGGTGAACAGTACAGCAGAATCTGCAGAAAATGGGAGAAGGGGAATGACTTATGAGGCTGACATTTTATGAGTGGCAAGGGTTGGGAAGGAGGTTCTATTTCCATCAACCCACCTCCCTGATGTTTTTTGCCTCTTCCATCAACAACCAGGATGGGGCCATGTCAACACTGATAAGCAGTACTGTTTATGATAATATATTTAAGGGAGCATATTTGATTCTGCTTTTGCTTCTAAGGACAGTAAAACAGATAGATGGAAATGCACAGATATAGGATGGGGGACATCTGGCTGAATGAGACTACATGTGAAAGGGATCCAGGAGTCCAAGTAGAACACAAGTTGAACATGAGTCAGCAGTGCGATGTGGCAGCTAAAAAGGCCAATGCAATTTTGGGCTGCATCAATAGAAGTATAGTGTCTAGATCAAGAGAACTAATAGTGCCGCTGTATTCTGCTTTGGTCAGGCCTCACCTGGAATACTGTGTCCAGTTCTGGGCACGACAATTCAAAAAGGATGTTGAGAAACTGGAGCATGCCAAAGGAGGGTGACCAAAATGGTGAAGGGTCGGGAAACCATGTCTTATGATGAATGACTTAGGGAGCTGGGGATCTTTAACCTGGAGAAGAGAAGGTTAAGAGGTGATATGATGGCCCTGTTTAAATACTTGAAGGGATGTCATGTTGAGGAGGGATCAACCTTGTTTTCTGCTGCTCCAGAGACTAGAACGCGGAACAATGGATGCAAACTTCAAGAAGAGATCCCACCTCAACATTAGGAGGAACTTCCTGACAGTAAGGGCTGTTCAACAGTGGAACACACTCCCTCGGAGTGTAGTGGAGTCTCCTTTCTTAGAGGTCTTTAAGTAGAGGCTGGATCGCCATCTGTCAGATATGCTTTGATTGAGATTTCCTGCATGGCAGGGGATTGGACTGCATGGCCCTTGTGGTCTCTTCCAACTATGATTCTCTGATCCTATGGCGCTGTATAGACGGGCCATACGGGGCGCCGTCGTTACGCGTGAAGAGCGGCGCTTCCAGATGCGACTTGCCCCTCGCACATGACGAGGGCGTCAAAATGGCGGCGCACTGTACATACAGGCGCCGCCATTTTGACGTGATGGACGTATAGTGTCCACATGCCCCGGCGCCTTTGTAATGCCACAAGTGCGCCATAGGCGCCTTGCGGCGTCACAAAGGCACCACAAGAAGAACCTTCTTTTTGCGAGTTCTTTTTGCTCCGTGACGGAGCCGCGCGGTTTGCCCACTGTGGTTCCCTCGTGGAGCAAACCAGGGCAGCAGTAGACCGCCCTTTTTTTGGAGGTCTATATCCTGCCTTTGATTCTATGAAATGTAACCTCTGAACTGAGGAAAATTTCAGTGGTGTGAGTTTGACCTCCACAATACTTACTGAGCCACTGGGTTTCAGTCAAGTCATTAATGTTCCTCTTGTCTTCAGCACTCTGGGCAGATCAGTAGGTTGGCTGACAGGTTGTAGAAACAATGATTGCAACCAACAGGAGTAGGGAATACTTACTGGTTCCTCCACAAATGTTGATGCTTTACATGATATTTCTTAAGAAATGCCAAAAAATACCCTGAGGGAAAAAGGCATATTTTACATGTGAATCCAGTAAGGGTCATATTTTGAGGGGAGGGAGCATCTTTCCCTTTTCAAGACATAACAACATAATATAGTGCCAAATCAAATTATTCTGAAGTAGAATATTGATTTTCTGGGGATTAGATCATATACATTTAATCTGTTTTCTGAGGAACAAACATTATGGCAGAGGAAAGAAAATAAAACATACATGGAGCCTCCAGAACTTCATAAGGGCATTGCCCTAACACAGTACACCCTCACTTCTTGTTCTGCGTATTTCACATGATAGTGGAAGCTGGCCTCTGGTAGCTTCAGTTCTGGTTAACCTCCTTTTCTCATCTCACAAATGAAGGTGGTCTAAGAGACATCTGTCTTCATGGGCAGCAAATGTATGGTTGTTCTGAGCATCCAGTGTGGCATTTTGGACAGAACTGGAAGCCAAAGTAATTGTTTCCATGTTTTGAACTAGGCTTACCAGCTGTTTAAAAATAGTAACAAAATAAAGTCCCTTTTAATGAAAGTTAGCCTATTAACTGCCTGTTGAAAAGACAAACAAAATCCACTCATCTGCCCACAATTCTTTAACATCTCTCTTCTAACCCAGAGACCTTAGTGAACCTTAATCTTTATATATATATATATTGATTTTAGCACTTGTTCTTACAACACTGGCAAACACTGGTGTAGAGCAGCATTCTAGCTTCTGCGTGAAACTCTATATGTCCAGGATAACATTTCCAGCACCTGCTACCGTAGACTTTAATGAGGTAGGAAAACTAATACTGTTTGAACATCTATCCAAAACTTTACTATATCAATGAATAATTGTCCTCCTGGACAGGCCTCAATAAAGTGCATCAATAATTTTCACCAATCTTTGACAGAAATATATTATATATCTGTTCAAAAACTGAATTTAAAAATATTATGTCAATAGTTTTTTGTGGGTTTTTCGGGCTATGTGGCCATGTTCTAGAAGAGTTTCTTCCTGACGTTTCACCAGCATCTGTGGCTGGCATCTTCAGAGAAAGCTGTTATGTCAAGTTTCAGCATTTTTCATCTTAATCTACATATGGCAATTTTGATCAGGTTACTTTGAAATTTGGTATAGTTGTAAACCTCATCAAGAAGACCATGAACACCAAAGTTTGATTTGTTGATTCAACATAAAGTGGGCCCTTTGTATCTGCTGGGGTTTGTATCTGAAAGGACCTGTTACCCTAAAAGCCGCATGTGGGGAGAATGATGGAGGTCCCCACAAGCAGTGTCAGCATCTCTTTGAAATTGTGAGGAAATTATGGCTCAAAAGGAGGCCTTGAGAGGTAACTTCAGGGTTCTTGTCACCTATGTGTACCAGCACTAACTGCAGAGAGCACTCTCGTTTCAATGAATGGAAGGGCTTTATTTAGAAATGTGCAAGTGTGAATGCAAACATACAAATATCAATGCAACCTTAAGAAGTATACAAGGCTGTAAAAGGTGTGAAAGGTTGGACAGAGAGAAACTGAGAGTTCAAGAGGACAATAATTATCAGTCCTGTAGAGAGATCCACGGAAAACAGAGAGTGGCTCAGAGACCATCTGAGGGTTACACACAGAGAGTGGAATGCAGCCCTGGTATATGAATAAAGTTGTTAAGGCTGGGTCATATATTTATATCCCATTTCAACCCCTTGGGGATGTTTGGTGTGATATTCGGTGTGACAAAGGCCTTGATGGTTTTCCCATGGAAGTGACAAAAAGCTATGGGTTCTGGCTATAAAGCCTCAGAATAGATAATCTTTTATAATCTTCCTTGTGTGAGATACAAAGAAGTGAGTTTGCTGAGCATCTCTCTCTCACACACAGGCTCTTTGCATTTCCTTGAGCAATGGAGACAAAGTGAGTCCCATTGCAAAGCAATCGGAGACCATACCCTTCACCTCACTTCATGTTGTGTTCTCATTCACCCTTCCTGCCTGAACATCAGGGATTGTCTCAGGTCTAATGAATTTGTTGTCACTCCAGAGCTAAAGCCATTACCCATTCCAGATTCCTTTTGGTGGGAAAGAACTGATTTGCAATTCTCACGACTAATCTCCCACTCAAAATAATTTCAACATAGTTTTATAGATAGGAAACAAAAAGTTGTTTTTTTTCCTGGTTTTCCTCAACTGTCCTCACTTTCATGTGATTCTCTTTATTTACTGCCTTTTAATTACTTTTTCTCCTCTCAGTTTTCAACAGCTGTAAGAGATGCAGATAGTCAGTAGGTACAGCTATGTCAGGAAGGGTATTCAACAGTATTTGTGATTCCTCTTGAACTGTCAAAATCAACATTTGGTATAATTGCAACAGCAGCCAGCCAAAGAGTTGGAAATGCCCTTGGAGTACAATGAAATTTGTCAAATACAGGCCATTCAGACCTGAATCCCCCCCATCTCTACACTTGCAGCATGGCTAAGGCACGCACACACACACACTGTTCCATCAAGTGAACCACCACCACCACCACCACCACCACCACCACCACCACCACCACCACCAACACCTGTAAACAGCCCATTTTAGAGCAAGGAAACATTCAAAACCCACACTGCTATAACCTGCTCCAGGTACACAGAGTGTGCAACCAGATTAGCCATGAAAAAGGACCCCCCCAAAAAAACCCACCCCATATTGAAGTGAGTGAAATAATATACTGTATGCTAACAATGATAGATGACCATTATGTAGATGGTCTAAAATTATTTACTTATACCTTTGCTCAACTTCATGCTCACATCCTCTTTGCAAAATAAGGATGATCATAAAGACCTGATTGAGGTTTGCTACAAGGCCTACTGAGCTAAGGTAGGAGAAATGCTTCATACCCTTAAAATCCCACTTTTAAAACAGTATTATTAATAGTAATAATACTGTATAACAATAGCGATGAGAGCAGTGGCATTCCTGCCAGGGGAGTCACACAGTGTGGGGGGGTGAGGTTGGGGGGGGGGGGGTTCTGGGGGGCAAGACCAAAAGGGTACTGCCCACCTCACTACCATATGTCACTCTACATGTAAGTAGAATGGTGCATGCCAGGGAGAGGGGGTTGGGCATGCTCCTTCCCTGCTATGTGCTGTTCTTCTTATGTATAGAGCAGCACATGGCAGTGGGGGACCATACGTAGTCTCCTTCCCTCCTACGCGCCATTCTACCTGTATATGGGGCAGCACACAGCAGGGAGGAAGTAGGTCCAGCCCCCCTCCCTGATGTGCACTGTTCTACATTTGTGTAGAGTGGTATGCTGTAGGGTGGTGTGTCACCCAGTGCAATCTTCACCCCCCGACACACCTCCCCAGCAAGAGGTGAATGAGAGGATTAAATAATGCCTCTGAATGTGATCTGCCCTGAGAAATGAATTTGCTTCTGTTTTCAAAAATGGATTAAATATAAGTTGTCTTTGAAAATATGCTGACTTTCCACCTTTGAAATGAAGGTATTATTATTTGCTTTTGCTTTTACAAATATATTAACAGTCCAAGCCTATACTTGACAACTCAAAAGTAAGTATCCTCAAGTTCCATGGAGCTTTTAAGGGAGCAATACGTTAGTACTTAAGCTCACACTTTGTAAACTGCTTAGGGAGTGTTTAAGTGCACTGATAACTGGTTTAAAAATGTACTTGCTATTGCTAATAATGAATTACTTATATGTAACTAGCACTTTACTTATAAAGTTATAAATAAGAAAATAAAGTACCCAAATATTTATTTGAAACCAGACCCTAAATTTTCAAAGATATCCCAAGCTGTCTTTGTTTCTGGAGTGGAAAGGACGTTTTTTGGATTAATACCGTATGCAAATCTTAATGAACATAAGCCCCACTGAATTCAGCAAGATGTAACCAAGTAATTGTGTTGAGAAATCATAAGAATGACTCAGAGGCAGGGACATAACTGGGAGTGGTTTATGATGGATGCAGAGAGAGGCTGTGGGCTGCACCAAGTAGCATCCTAAGGGGAATTGATACCACTGCTCCCCAAACATTTACCTTTGGACAGAAATAGGCTGTAGCATTTGCATGTGTCCCTTTAAGCTGCTGAAGAGGTGGTGTGAGTTGGATGAGGCTCAGAGGAGAAAGAAGAGGCCCCAGTTTTTATTTAAAATCAAATTTTAAATGTTGAAATTGAAATTGAATTTTTTTCTTTAAAAACATCACATCTTACCAAATTTTCATTTTAGCCTTATGAAGCTATATACATATTAATACATTTAGACTGTGCATATGATATTGTAATTTAAAGGTACAATTTTAATAGTGCTAGTTGTTTATGTCACAACTATAGTGTGCCCACATCATACACGGGCACACTTTCAGCGTATGCTGAAAGCAGCACCAGAAGAAGCAATGCCGCACGCCAGAAGGAACAATGGCACATGTGCCACCGTGAGCATGCGCCCCATTACTTCTAATGGGGCTCAAGCATACGTGCAATTTCTTTTATGCAGGGGGTCCGGAATGGATCCCTCATGTAAAAGAAGGGACCACTGTATTACCGTGACATTCAGCGATATTTGGGAATTATGATTTATGAGTAACATTACAACAAAAAGCATTACTAAGCATTCTGAATGGTATGGTATGGTATGATATGGTATGAGAGGAGGTCAGTGAGATACCATGGGCCCTGGGTGACACCAACTCTCATGATGGCACTGCAGAAGAAGAAAATTCTGGGTGAGGAGGGGAATGGAACTAATTTTCACAATTTCTTAACCAAATTATTGTTTAGCCTTGGTGGCAGGATTGCCACAGAGTGCTATTGGCCCTCCTTATTCATCAGGCTTTGAAGGGCAGAAATTCTTCAGGTAGATGGGCACATGGAAGGAGGTTCTGCTTTTCTGACTCTTCTTTCCCAGTTGCTACCTGTCCTGGAACTGTAGTTTCAGTGTAATCTCTGTAGCTGCCAACCGCTAAATATACAGTATTTATGAAAATGTTCTTGAGTAACATCTGATAAATACAATTCATAACCTTCAGTGACCTTTCTTTGTTTTGGCTTGATGTTTGTGTGGAATGACCTGAGCACACAAGGAAATCCATATATTGTGGGTATATTGTTTCTTTCAATACACATTTGGATGATTAATGTCTGATAAAATCGCTTATTTCTCAGTGGGAATGTTCAAATTCCTTTCCATATCTAAAGTATTTTTTCTGATTATTATAGAGAAGTACTTCAGATTTCAGAGAATGAGGTGAACAGGAAACCTGAGTGTACTTTCTTAATGGAAATCTTAAAAGTAAGGTCTAATAGATAAAAACAAAACCCCCTGCTTCACAGATCCTGACTTGTTGACCAAGCCTCTGTTAATCTGGTTTTACACAGCCATTTTCAATTTCTACAATTAATTTTCAATCTTCAGGTAGATGGATAGCTGAAGGTAAATGGGCACATTCTCTTTTGGTCAATTACAATTAGAAGTAGACTGAGAGCTGGGCATGGATGTTTGGTTCAAATTCTGCTCAGGCACAAATGGACTTCAACTTTTAAAAAGTTGAAGCAAGGAATTCAAAGCATTTTGCACAATTTATCTCTGATTTCAACTGAAGATTTTTCCAGAGGCTCCTGCACTTGTACCTCTATTATCCAGAAGTGTTTCCAAATTCATTTCAGAAGAAGGGCCTAATCCATGTGTACATTCTTGATGGGTAAGGATTAACTTCTAATTTAATTAATGGGAATCACCATGTTTTATTAGTTTCACGTATGCATATGAACATACAGGGATCACTGTACTGAAATAAGGATCAAGGTGAAGAAATAGCTGTCTGTATTCATAACAGATTTCTTGATGGTCTGTTTATGTAAATCTGTTATATGTCTATATTATTATTATTGGGAGGAAGTACTTCAAATATTGCAATGTTCTATTTGAAAATCAATCTTGGTAGATAAGAAAGTGTATCAGGAGAGTTCTTTTCATCACAAGTACATGAGCTTGTTGCTATTGCCAGATCAGCATAACAGTGATGCAAAGAACACTGAGGAACAATACAGTGTATTTGTTTTCCCTGTTCTGTAGGAACATTAGGAACACAGAGAGCTGGTCATACTGAGTCAGACCCTTTACACTGACAGCAGCAATCCAACATTTCAGGTAGGGTGCTTTGCCAGCCCCACCTGAAGATGCCAGGGACTGAACTTGGGACCTTCTAAATGTATGCTATTTGAAAGAGCTCTAGCCCCTCTTACATTACATCTCTCTGGCATGAATATTAGAGAGTGAGAAATATCTTGCATGTATGGTTGATCTTCAGTGTGGCTTTGACAATTTTACCCTGAGCAGCTGAAGCAAAAGGGCCAGAGGAGATGGGACAGCCTTCTATGGCAGGGCCATGTGGGGAAAATAAAATCAGAGCAAGAGCACCCAGAGGTGACTTTAAGGTGACAGGGAGTTCCTGAGACTTCTATTCAGTGTTGTGAGACCTGAGGTGACTTAAGGATCTTCTCTGGGGTCATCTGAGCTGACCAGTGTTGCCAACAAGCCTCAAAGATATTCCTTGGAATGTTTTCTCAAAATCCCAAATCCCTGGAATTCCCCAATATTTATCGGAATATTCAGTCAAAATCCCTGGAAAGAAATTAATTAAATTCCCTGGATTCCAGGGAATTCCCTGGAAATTGGCAATGCTGGAGCTGACCGAGCCAGAATCATTGGATGCAGGAGGAATAAGACAGGAAAGCTTGCCTCAACACTTGAATGGACATTACTAAGGATAAGGTGATAGGAAGCTAGCTACCAGAGGGGTCAGGTTTGGTTTGTCCTTTATTAGCTTCGATGACCACCAGATAGTTCTTCTACTAATATCTCCACACAGAGCTTGGTTACAGCACATCTTGTACACACTTTTTTTTTTATTTATTTAAAAAATTTTTTTACATCTTTACATCAAGGTTTACACAACACAAGAGCAACAAATGATCCCATAAAAGTTCAACCTATATTATTGTACACACTTTTATATAGCAGTGGGCATAGTTGATTGAATAAAATTCCTGGGTGTGGCTGCAACCCCAAAACCTCTAAGCTGAAATGGTTGAATTTTACTTTTAAAAAGAGTGGATATACTGACAAATTGATCCAAAGCATCACCCTAATACTGTTCAGTTACTGATGGTTTCAACATTCTTCATTCTTTTTAAAAATAAATTTCTAACATTCTTTTATTTCACTAAAAACCTGAAGTTTCTCATTACAAAATTAGAAACGTTACAATTATAAATATTTTTTCTACATGTAAAATAAATTAGAATTAATGGCAAATATAACCTATCAAATGTAACCTATTGACCCTCTTGGTGTATTTTAAAAAAAGAAAGGAAAAGGAAAAAAAAAATAATTAAATATGACTGCAAACTGTTTTTAATGCAAATAAAACAAAAACCTATTGAACACTGAAAAAAAATTGTTCACTTATTCTGAGTGCAGTTTTGTCAG
The DNA here is from genome assembly GCF_019175285.1 of Sceloporus undulatus. Lineage (NCBI taxonomy): Eukaryota > Metazoa > Chordata > Lepidosauria > Squamata > Phrynosomatidae > Sceloporus > Sceloporus undulatus. Next base: position 147,667,563 of record NC_056524.1, on the reverse strand, counting down.
TATGATAAATTCTAGTACAGGTGGGAGTTCTGGAGAGCAGTAACTATAGAAAGAAATTACCTATTTAGGGAAACTGATTCTTAAATTTTGGGAAACTGTTCTTAAGATCCATTTCAATTCAGCTCCCAGCCTGACTTATGTTTCTGAAATGGTATCGTTTACTTCATTGCTGAAATGAAATGGCTTTCTCTATTTTGCTGCCCAATTTGGGGCAGGTGAAATGTGAAGGGACATCTCAGTTTATTGTGTGAGGAGGGGGATAGATTACACTTTTTAGATTGAGGAGCGCATGGCTTAATTTGTCTTTTGGAAAAAGCAGAGTCGCCCATGTATTCCTAAGCATCCTCTTTCTTTCTCTTTCTTCCCTTAAAAAGTCCACTTGGGAAGATAATAATACAATTATATACATCTTTACTCAGAAGCTAGGCCTTTTGATTCCAGTGCTTAAGAGATGAAGCTCAAGGTGTCAAGAAAGGGAAGAAGAAGGAAGTATGCTTGAGACTTGATAACTGGGGAAGCATGGGAAAGGGGAGAGATGAAGCATGTTAACTGACTGGTGGGTGGTGAATTCTATAGTTTGCAGAAGCAGAGTTGAAGTACAGTGGATCCTTGTTATATGCTGGGGTTTGGTTCCAAGATCCCCTGTGTATAACAAAATCCGTGTATGCTCAAGTCCCATTGAATATAATGACATAGCAAAATGGTGTCCCTTATAAAAATGGGAAATCAAGGTAAATTTATACTGTTCTGGAATATTTTCAAACTGTGTATGCTTGAATCCGTGTATAAAAAATCCGTGTATAAGAAGGGCCGACTGTATAAGAGAAAGGAAAAGGAGGGAGTTCTTCACAATTCTAGTTGCAGCAAAGGAGAATGAGTTGCCTGGAAGGGCTAAAAATATCTGAAACTCCAAGATGGGAACAGGAAAGGATCATAATCTGAGACCATTGCTATAGGAAGACTCTGCCATCAGATGTTGCTTGACACCTTGAGCTTCTTCCATCAGTTTTAATGAGCAGTAGGAAAAAGGACTATGGCAAGGCATGGTGGATGAAGTACCTCATGGTGCATAGTCCTTTAAAGAGGTGTGAGAATTCTACTGTTGAGTAAAACAACTCAGTTCAATTCAAAAAGAGATTGGGCAGATACCTTCTAAGGATGCTATAGTTGGATCTACTTCACTGAGTGGTGGTGGTGGTGGTGGGGTTTGGGTTCAATGGCCTATGGGGGTCGTTGAATCCAATGGTCAACTCTACAATTCTATAATTCCAAGATCCTTACACACAGTAACACACATGCCCATAGACTGAACTATCCCAGGCACAACACTAGAGACAGTAAGAGCCGTTTGAGAGTGGAACACATTCCCTTGGAGGGTGGTGTAGTCTCCTTCTTTGGAGGTTTTTAAACAGAGGCTGGATCACCATCTGTCAGGAGTGCTTTGATTGTGAGTTCCTGCATGGCAGGAGGTTGGACTGGATGGTCCTCGAGGTCTCTTCCAACTGCATGATTCTATGATTATAACACTTGTAACTTTCCCCCCATTTATTCCAGTGTTAAGGCAAATGGATCTAGTAGCATGGCATTTCAGGGGGTTGGACTGGATGGCCCTTGTGGTCTCGTCCAACTCTATGATTTTATGATTCTATGAGCACCTTTGAGACTAAAGAGATTACCATATACGGTATGAGCGATGCCGATCGCATGACGCCACTTTCCTCCTGTAGCTGCCCTGTCCCTCACCCATCCCTTTTCGTTCACAGGGGTGACCTGTCAATGCACTGCCAATTGCACAATGCCCTGGGTACAAAAAACCATTCCCAGGGCACTTGCATGATTTGCAGTCATGTGGTGTCACTCTTCCCCCCTCTTCCATTTTCCTCGTCCTCTCTTGCTATTTTTTATTTTTCTTTTCTGCAGTTTTTCTGGAGCTCTGGAGGTCCAGAATTGTGTGAAAAAAGTTGAAAAAATCCCTACAGACATACTGGGTAGGGCAGAAAGGAGGGAGGGCAGAGTTAAGGGAGAGGACAGAAAGTGAGCCTTATGGGAGCAGCAGGCCCTGTTGTGTGAATGAAAAACAATGTGATAATTGCTGCTCTAAAACTTGTGTGTTGCCATTTTTAATGGCATGACTGCAGTGAGAAAGTGAGAAAGGGGCTGGTGTGAAAATGCTCTAACTGAAAGAAAGTTTCAGTTAGTCTCAGAGGAGCTTCTTGATCCAGACTAACTTTGCATCTTCTTGATCCAGACTAACATGGCTATATCTTTGAATTCTAGTTCCAGTATTAATGTTTATTTTCATTACCTTCATTGTATGTTTCATTTCAGGTACAATCACTCTCAGTGGTTCACCTTTTTCTGCCAAAGTGTGATATAGGACTTAAAATAAAATATACGGCAGCCTGTGAAATTTGTTTAATAAACACACTTGATAAAACTGATATAACTGGCGAGATGCAGCACCTATACTGCTAAGTGGTACAAACTCCGGTGAATGTATATTAAACATATATTAAAGATCTTCACTAGGTGATTTTTTTTTATTTTTGGACACAAAAGTCTCAGGTGACTTGTATACTTAAAGGGCCACCTGTTCCCACACTAACTTGCCCAAACTTTAAGATAATCTTCAGAAACACGTCCTCATCTTCTCAAAGAAGGACCAGGGCCTTTTCAGGTGTAGGTCACATTTCTGGAACTCATTCAATGGAAGATCACATGCTTTGTATGCAGAATGTCCCAGATCTAATTTCTGGCATCTTCAGCTAGTGGTGGGAAGACTGTTGTCTGAAATCCTGGCCAACTACTGCCATTAGTAGCATAGGCAATACTGTGGTATTGGACTAATGGTCTGATTTTGTCTAAAGCAGCTTCATATGTCCATTTACCAGATTTTACCATTGATGATCTTACGAAAGGGACTGGAAGTACTACCTGTTGTGTGCCTTCAAGTTGCTTCTGACTTATGGAGTTCCTAGGGTGAACTTATCACAGGGTTGCTTGGCAGGATTTATTTAAGAGGACGTTTGCCTTTTCCTTCCTTTGAGGCTGAGAGAGTGTGATTTGCCCAAATGAGTTTCAATGGCTGAGCAGGGATTCAAACCCTGGGTCATAGTACAGCACTCAAACCACTACGATACTACTGCTTTCCTCATTTTTTCAGTGTAACTTTAATGTTGCTGCTGTTTTTATCCTGCCAGCATTTTTAAAAAAAGAATGTTGCCATTGTTTTACTGTCAATTTTACTGTTTTTATTATGATTTTTAGCCACCTCATGAATCAGTATGATTAAGAGGTGGAACAAAACACTGAGAATTTTACCTTGGGCCTTTTTGATTGAGCACAAGTTTTCAGCTGAATCTGGAGAGAGGAGGGCTTCCAGGAAATCGTCCAGGTAGCAGTCTATTTTTACAGTCATCATCCTTCTGAGCCTAATGAGTGATGGTCAGTTTGGAACTCTTGATCGGGGTGAATGCACAGCAGGCAGAAAACAGCTCAATGGAGCAATATTGCTATTTCCCAGCTGGTGAATGGACCCAAATGTGTATATTGATCTGTGTTTGCATTTGTGTGCGTGTGGGCCTGCGTGCATGTGCGTGAAGATAAACACAGCTGTGGAAATGTGTGTCACTTTCTGCTATCCACTCCTGCCACCCACCACTGCAAAGATCATTGTGGACATGCCTCTCTCTTTTCCTGTGCACCAAGTTGATATTGCAGTGAAATGAGCAGTAGCAAAGCTGCTGCGTTGAAATGTGTTTTGAAGAATCAGCGAATGCATCTGAACAGCCCCCTTTCCATCCTACACTAACAAATGAAGCTCCTTGTGCTGTCAAAGTAAGATTGATCGCTCCTCTGGCATTTCATATTCAGTGTTCTGAATATGGGGGGGGGGGGAGGGAGGGGTGAATTCTCTTGGGATGCTAACCTTGCTGCTTTGCTGTTTGTCTCTGGAGAGCTGCTGAAGGCATGGCAGTGGAGAATCAGTGGAGAACTCTTCCTCTTCTGACTTCATCAACATTTAGTCTCTCATTTCAGATCTTGGCAGGTGGAATTCTGTCTGCCAGCCAGGATGGATGACCCAGCCTCACCTCCTTCTTGGCTCCTCATCAGAGGCAATGAAATTGTTTTCAAAATTAAAATAAAAACAGACCAATTTTTATGGACACTGGAACTTGTGATATATTTTACTTAAGAATTTTCCAGAGGAAAGAACAACAACAACAACAAACACCCTCAGAAATAAACAAAAATCCTAAAGCTGATTTTTTTCAATTTGGTCTGAAGAGGAGCTGTCTGGCCTGCCAAGAACTGGGGTCTGCCTAATGAATGAGAGGCAAAGCCAGCCAATTTCCTTTTGTGTTTCACTTCTGCTCTGCTTTTTCCATAACAGTTTGGTTGAGGGGATGAGCAACTGAAGAAGGAAGCAGTAGTTTACTAGGAGAGCAGGATTTCTTAACTTTGGTTTGATCCAAAATGATATTAACATTCTGTTTCTTACAGCTAGATATGAGTTTCTCCCCCCTTTTAAATGTTTCTAGAATACTTCTATGGAAAAGAAATGCTTCCTTCTAGCAAGCTTGCATTTTGTAAAGTGGGAGTAAGAGCCTTGAACTTTCTGGAAAAGGATGGGTTGCACCTTACAGGTGTTGGCAGAAACATTTTTGATAAGAATCTAAAGAATCAGGAGGGTTTGAAATTGAGTTATGTGGGAGAAAGAGACATTATTTTTGAGGTCAGGAGCTCATCAAGTACTGCAAATAATAGTGTGAATGTTATTTGGAGAACAGGGCAAAATGTACAAGAACCTAACAGTGGGAGGAAAAAAAAACCCTTAAAAAGGCACATAGGGGAAATAGCCCAAGGTCTCAGATGTCTCTAAAGTAATGCACAGAGCATGGGAAATAAACAAGATGAACTTGAACTCTTGATATATTAAAGCAAATATGATATAATCAGCATCACTCAGATCTGGTGGAATGTCTCATAATTGGAATGTAGTAATAGAAGGGTATTGGCCAAACAGGAAGAGAGGAAGAATATGTCAAGAATATTTACACATGTGAAGAGATCATTACTTAAATCCTGGAAGCCAGGTTGAGAGCATCTGGGTAAAAATTAAGTGGGTGAAAAACAACAGGGATGCCATTGTGGTGGTGTATGACAGATCTCTAAGCCACACTGAGAACTTGGAGGATGCCTTCCTGGAAATGATGACCAAACATGGAAAAAGGAGAGATGTATTAGTAATGGGGGATCTAATCTATCCTGGTATTTGTTGGAAGTCAAACTCTGCCAAAAATTTAAGGTCCAACAAACTCCTCATTTGCTTTGCAGACAATTTTATATTCCAGAAGATGGAAGAGGCAACAAGGAGATAAGCTATTTTAGATTTGTCATACTTACAGATATTTGTGTGAAGCCAGACTTGGTGCTTTGCCCTTTCCTATACCCCATTATTTTCTTCCCCCTTTGGGACAGGCAATTAGTCCTTGCAGGGAACCAGCTTCTCATCAGTCCAAGATGTCACCGGTAAATACCTCTCCTAGGAAACAAATGTTGCAAAAGAAAACTTCCCTGTGCATTTAAGATCTTGTAAATGCAAATGTGCAGCATGCTTGCCTCTTTTTTTTGGTAAATTCTGGAATTCATTGTGGTTTTTCATTGAGCTACTATATTTCTGCCAACCTAACAGTTCGAAAGCATGTAAAAACCCAAGTAGATAAATAGGTACCATCTCAGTGGGAAGGTAACAGTGTTCTGTGCAGTCATGCTGGCCACATGACCATGGTATTGTCTTTGACAATGGTGGCTCCCTTAGTTTAGCAATGGAGATGAGCAGCGCCCCCTATACTTGGACATGACTAGGCAATCTTGTCAAGGGAAAACCTTCACCTTTACTTTACTATATTAATATACTAAACTATTATAACCCTTTAGATGATTTCAGGGGGGAAACTGTAATATCTGATGGTTTATTTTGGTCACCAGCATTAGGGATTATTATTTTTAATTTGCATTTCTCTTCCAAGGAATTCACCTTATGTAAGGTTTCTAGGTGGTTTCCCATTCAGATACTGGTCAGGCCCAGACTTGCTTAGTTTCACCAATGAAAATGCATCACAAGCAGCCAGTCAGACAGTTTGTTCTTTGGTATCATTGAGGACTGGTGATTTGTGAGTTGCTAGGTCTCAGGGCAGTGGCTATAGTCTAAGGAAATGCCAATATCAGGGCAACAAGCACAGGAAGAGACAGTTTGATTTTTATATGTGAGGTATATTTAAAATGGTTTTTGCGGGGCTGGGGAATGAGATCCTGGAGCCACATGTGGCCCACCAAGGCTGTTTACTATGGCCCTCAACCTTCCAAACTGTAGGCTGTACTGAAAAGTGAAAGCAATTGACCCTTTAAAGAGGTTGCAGGAGCCATGCATTGCTTAACATTAACAACAACAAACATTCCTTTTTCAAAACCTGAAGTTGTTTTTTTTTTAATGTTTCACTAATGAAAATGCAAGGTTGCCCATCTCTGTTTTGAAATTTAGACACCCTTTTCCACCTACTACCAGGAAGCTCTGTATAAATGTATTTGTAGCATTTTAAACTTGTGCAATATTGTTATACCAAAAAACTGAGGAGAAGGGGGAGAGGATTGGGGGCAGGGGAGAGAGACAGTGAGTCTGTGTTGAGACTACTGTGCAATTTGGAGTAAAGTAAGGAATGGAGTATTACCATCCAAACTCATGAGTCTTCTTCACTTAGCAAAAGTCAAATGAGTCTTAGGGTAAAACACCCCAAGAACTGGCAGTGTCATCTGTCATGTGTGGTCTGATAAAGGGCAGGCAAGGTTTAAGGTATAAACATCGGCCATTGCAGCTGCTAGGGATACTGGCAAAAAATTCTCACCCACATTGGTTCTGGGCTGCTGTATTATACCTCCTTACATATTAATTATTGTACCAGGGCTCTTCACCCTACCTCCTCCAGCGTCTGATGTTTTGGTCCTGAAATCTAAGGGACTAGAAAGCTGCTAATCTGGGTATCCTAGTACTACTTGTATATTGTTTTGTTGAAATTTTTCCTTTCTAATACAAGTTTTAACATCTTGTTTATGACACTAAATTATCCTTTTCAATTCTGTTTTACTGTATCTGTTCTCCTAATACTTATAACTAATAAAATGTTGTATATCCTAAATAATAAACCATTTTGTTTCCAGAAACTATTATTTTCTGAAATGGCATAAGAGCCCTAGTTATAGCAATTCCTCTCATAACTGTTTGAAAATGGCTCTTTATTTGACAATACAGAAACATGACAAATGGAAATCAGGAAATTTTTGGAGTACTAATTAAGTATAAGACCATATAGATCCCTGAGATATGAAATCTTTATATCTCATAAAATCTTATACAAGAAGGATAATTTCCTACTTCTTTCATCTTCCTAAAACCTATGCTATTTAAGAACTGAGCCCAGAGGGAAGGTTCTTGGAATCCAATAACGTCTGTATTTTTTCCAGGGTTTAACAACTGCTTTCCTAATTTGATTTTGTCAGATTTTACCACCAGATAGCACCAGATTGGTCTGTCTTTCCCCCCCTAACCCAAGTTGGGTATCTTTGGACTTTATCACATGAGGCTATAAAAGTGGAATTTTAACAGGATAAAAGCATATTTGGTGGATACTTATCATACAATGTTGTGTCCATCCTGTTGTCTTGCATTCAATTTGTTACTGTAGTGTACCTTTCAATTGATGAGCAAAACCTATCAATGGACTCTCAATCTCACTGTTATTTCATTACTGCCTTTGTGCAATAGGTCCCTTCTGCTGCAGTTCTGCTTCTCAGGCAGTCACATGATGTGGGATGGCATGATTTTGCTCCTTTCTCTCTCTTCCCCCTCTGCCTTGCAGCAGTTGAGGTTTTCTGAAGCATATTCACACAGTAGTCAGCTTCAGGAGGTGGTTGTCAAATGTGTTTGCTTGTCCTGCTTTTCCTCCTGGAAGACAGTGTTTGACAGTGAGCATGTCCAGAGGAAGGCGGCTAAAATGGTGAAGGAAACCATGTCCTATGAGGAGAAACTTAGCGAGCTGGGTATGTTTAGCCTGGAGAAGAGATGGTTAAGAGGTGATATGATAGACCTGTTTAAGTATTTGAAGGAGTGTCATATTGAGGATGGAGCAAGCTTATTTTCTGTTGCTCCAGAGAATAGGACACAGAACAATGGATGCATGCTGCAGGAAAAGACATTCCACCTAAACATTAGGAAGAACATCCTGACAGTAAGAGCTGTTTGACAGTGGAATACATTCCTTCAGAGAATGGTAGAATCGCCTACTTTGGAAGTTTTTAAACAGAGGCTGGACGGCCATCTGTTGGGGATTCTTTGATTGTGACTTCCTGCATGGCAGGGGGTTGGATTGGATGGCCCTTGTGGTCTCTTTCACCTCTATGATTCTAAAACAGATCAAGTGAACATGGATAGCCAAAGTGCTATTGTGAGGAAAAGTGTGATAAGAAATGATGCCCAATGTTGTATACTTCCATTCTTAAACTAGCGTGATTGTGGTGGAAAAGCAGGCTGGTGTGATAAAGTCCTCTGAATACTGGGAACTGTTATTATACCTAGGCTTGAAAACTTTAGAGGGCTCCTGTAGCTTTAATGTAATGTGTAGAGGCAATTTCAGCAAGTGTCATTACCAGGTAGCAAGCAACACCTGCTTAAATTCCCCTTTTAACACAACCATTAAAGGTACAGGAGCCCTCTCCATGTTTTACACTGGTGACCCTAATGACACCCATACTGTTGCCACATAATAAAAGGTGTTATATTCGGAGACTGCTGTTGCCCAATGGTACAGTGAAACCATGGTGGTCAGTGAATCTGTTTCTGTGAGGGCAGTGAATGTCTGCTTCTCCCATGGTTGGCCTGACATATACAGGGTCACTCTATTTCCAGTAGAGGTTTGGTTCTGGAAGACTCTCATACAAATTGGAGCTGTTGTGGGATGAGCATCCATAAAACTGAGTGTTGTCCCTCTCCACTCTCATAAGGTCACAACTCCCAGGATTTTTGGATTCAGCGAGACCCTGACATCATTCCTCCATTTGATCTGCCTCATTTCTTCTGATTTTAGCTGCAGTCCTCACAGTAGATGAAGGGAAAACCTTTCCCCCAACAATAATGCACAGTTGTGAGCTATCCTTGTATAATTTAGGGTATTTTGAAGTGGCTTGGAGCTGAGCGAGCAAGACCCATTGCCTTGACAAAAAAGACTTGCTCTTGACATAGATGGAAAATGCTAGATTTTTTAAAATGTAGACCAACACAGGCACCTGCATTTCTGGATTCTCCCTGTGGGTGCTGCTGTAGGGACTGAGAAGATGCAAGCTTGCACTACCACTACTAATGCTGCAGCCTCATAATAAAATGCTAATAAAATGACCCTCTGTAACTCTGTCCTATCTGTCTGTCTATCATCTATATTCAATTATTAAACATAAAACAAGAGTATATAAAATAAAATAAATTTTAAAAAATAAAATTTGAATTTTACCTTCTTGCATCATGAGTATTTTCCAACACAAGTGAATTCCAATAAATACTAAGTATTAAATAGACATACGACAGCTCACAGGGGGATTTCTTTAGCAATGCAGTAAGCTTCAGAGCAAAGTATTAAGTCCAAGATGCTTCACAAGGCAATAAAAAACCAGGACATCGTGAGCCATTCTTGCTGGCCTTTTGCCTGGATTTCAAGTTGGATTTTGGCTGAAAAGTAACATGTAGGTGGGTAGAGTATTAACTTGTAAACAAGGACAATTTGTGACATTGTGCAATAATAATAATAATAATAATAATAATAATAATAATATTTGTTTACAGTATTTGTATTTCCTGCCTCTCCAAAGATCGAGGTGGGATTACAGCAATAAAATAATACCAAGTAATACACAATAATACAAAATGTTAATACAATCAATAAAACACTAATATTGAATTTGGAATTGCTATTAGTACTCTAAAATCAATTTATTAGTAATCAGTGGTTGAAGTCGAGAGTCATCAACTTTTATATAGAATCTGGTGGATAAGCCTGCTGGAAGAGATTCATTTTGAGTGCTTTCTTAAAGGCCTCTAGTGTGGTAATGCAACGGATCTCTTCTGGGAGGCCATTCAATAATTTTGGGATTGCTGCTGTAAATGCCCTGTGGGAAGTTGTCTTTAACCTAGTATTATGATGCTCCAATAAGTACTTCCCTGATATTCTGAGAATGCGGGGCAGATTGTGTAGGGAGATGCGTTCTCACAACTAACTCGGGCCCGAGCCATCTAGGGCTTTAAAGGTAATAACCAACGCCTTGTATTGTGCCCGGAAGGTACAGTAATTGGCAGCCAGTGGAGAGATTTTAATCCTGGTGTTATATTGTCAAACCTAGATGTAGTGGTGACCAATCTGGCTGCCGCATTTTGTACCAATTGAAGCTTACGGACTTAGTACAAGGATAGCTCCAAGTAGAGTGCATTACAGAAATCTAAACGAGAGATTACCAGTGCAAGTACCACTGCTTCAAGGTCCTTTTTGGTCCAGGTAGGGACGCAATTGGAGTATCAACTGAAGTTGATACCAAGAACTCCTGGCCGTCGCATCTATATGAGATGACAACTGCAGGGATGGGTCAAGGAGTACTCCCAAACTGCGAACTTCGTCCTTTAGGGGAAGTGTGACCCTGTCCAGGACTGGTTGACAAATCTCCGTCCCTGGACTTAGGATACCTATCGCGAGTACCTCCATTTTCTCTGGATTCAGCCTGAGTTTGTTTTCCCTCATCCAGCCCATTATCGTCCCAAGGCAGGCCTCTACAGGAGAGATGCTATCCTTAGTCACTGCAACAGTCAGAGACATGGAGAGATAGATTTGGGTGTCATCAGCGTACTGATAACGCCATGCTCCATGCCTCCGGATGATCTCTCCCAGCGGCTTCATGTAAATATTGAATAGTATTGGTGACAGTATTGCACCTAGGGTATGTCTGTTAAGGCATAAGCCTTAACGTCCAGCTCTTTAGCTTTGTAGAGAGTGAATCAAGATAAAACAGTTTTAAATGTTATCTTAAACTGTCAGGGTTTAAAAATAATAATAATGGAATTTCTTTGGCTTTTGAAAAGAAATTTTGTCATTATTGTTGGCACTCCTCCAGACAAAATAAATGTGTTGGGAGGCTGCTGGAGCTTGTGGTATTAAGTGTAGTTCTCATATTTTAAAAAGATATTTAAATGATGTTTTTGTCATTCCAGATTATTTTTCTGAAGTCCTTTGAACCAAGGTTTTAGAGTGACAGAACCATAATGCGTCGGTGGCTGCATTTACACTGCAGAACTAATGCACTTTGACCCCACTTTAATTGGCATGGCTGAATTTCTAGTTTTATGTGATATTTAACCACTGTCAGAGTGATCTGGTGCCACAGCAAATTACAAATCCAAGGATTCCATAGGATGGAGCCATGACAAAGAAGTGTCAACTTGCACTAATTCTCCAGTGTGGCAGCAGCCAATGTATGAGAGAAATGGCATTGTTGCATTATAACCATCCATAGCTCCTTCCCTATGTAGAGAATATAAGATATTATGTAGTTTGTTCCAAATGTGGTTTTATATTCAAGTAACTGACTGATTTAAGCCTTACAAGAGCTAATTACATTTAATTATAACTATAATTTTATGTTCACATATTTATTTTCTTTTTCAAAAGGAAAAGAGAGAGCAATTTGGAATGGAGAAGGGAATGTTAAGGAAGATCTTAAGATTTTCCCTGTTTCTTTGCTCCAACTTCCTTTGTCTGCAGTTCCTCTGTTTTTTTTCTTTCTTCTCTACATGTAGTACTACCAGCTACATAGTGCAGTTCAACCAGATCAGAAAAACAGCCAGTTCACAATCAGGGACAACAAAATGGTTATACAGGTTTAATATTGTTCATCACTAAACTCCTGTGTGTATGAGTAGGAGATGACCGTGTTTATGATCACTTCAGACCCCAGGATCTTTCTTTGACCCATGGGCTTTTTATCTAATAGAGGAACATAACTTTCATTTCAAAATACATTTTGAGAAATGTCTGGCAGTCTAGACAAAGGCTAGGATCCTGTTGGTAAACATATTTGCATGTATTTTAAAGTCATTGTGGAATGAGATTTCCAGGGGTTTCTATGAGCCAAAACACGTGTACACACACAGCCTACTTGTCACATACTGACCTGGAGAGGACACTAAGTACTAATAAAACATTCTCCCAGAATTCTTTGGAGTTCTCTGGAGCTTTTACATAAGAACATTTTTTTGTGCATGCAAAAACAGCACCAGAGGATGCCTGTGCATTTCTCACTCTTCCCCAGTCTCTGAATGAAGGGGGAGCCATGAAGTATGCTTGGTGGAGCTTTATGCAGTGTTTCAGCCATAATGACATCTAGTCAATTAGTAATTACAAAATGGTATTTTCCCAAATATAAAAAGCTCCAGGGAATCAGGAGTGCCAGATGAGAAATACCCTCATGATCCACCAACATAGAGACTATGGACTGGTGGGAAGGGCTTTAACCCGTTGCCCAGGTTTGATCTGGATCTCCACCCACTTGAACAGCTGTATTTGCATCAAGTAAACTCCATTTGTTGCTAGAGAGCTTTCCTTCTGGCCCAAACAGCAACTAAAAATTACATGCATACATTTGAAAGAAAGAATGTTTGAAACGGATACTTTTGAGGGCTGATACTTGTCCATTTTTGAGTTGAAGAATGGAGGCATAGTGAATTGGAAACAGCAGTTTATTTAATGATGCAGTGCTGGTCCAGATGTCCAGCATTTAGTCTTAGCAATCTGGCACCAAAGCAAACATATAATTTACCATTTATAGCAGTTTTGGAAAATCTACCTAGCAATAGCATACAACAACATATAGAAAATTGTAGGAGGATACTGAAGCTATATTAGCCAATCATGAAATGGCAGTCTTTGAGCCATAATGGAAAATTACCAAGCAAACACTATTCATGTTGAACCTTTTCCTTACTTTTCAGATTGTTATTGTTATTAGTAGAAAGTGTCAGTTAGTTGGTAATAGGATCAGAATGTTCTGATTATGCTTAATCTGCTTTTCCTTGAGATTTCTAAGAGTTTAATAACTCTGCAGCTTCTACATTTTTAACTTGAGTCAGAGTACTTGTTCTTTAGTGTGATTCCATCATATGTTGACCTTATGATTGACCTCTAACATTCCTCTTCAGGGCAAATGATAACTTCACACAGTCCCTGCAACAGTTCTGAACTGGAGTCTCTGTGGCTGCTGTTTACCTTTTTCAAACCCCCCCCCACATAATTATTAATTGCATCAATAATGTAATATATAGCTCAGCTATTAAAAATGGGAAAGGGGTAGCTCATTTTTTCAGTATTAATTGGCAGGTGACAGTTTGTCATGATCAATATTACATGCTGGTTTCCCAGTGTAGTGGTTTCCCATTTGGCTATCTGGAGCATGGTGCCCACAATGATAGGTGTGTGAAAAACCTTTGCACTGGAAATTGCCTGCAAATAAGTGTGTCAATAACCAAAATTAGTGTGTCTACCTTCTTTAGGAGAAGGTAGACACAGGTTATGAGAAGGTTATGAGAGCTTAACTTTTTATTTTTCATCTCATACTTTGGAGCCAGCAGTAAAGTAACCAGGCTATTTCCTTTGTATTCTTTGTGCACACAAATAGGCCAGTAGCTGTAAAGTATCCACTCCTCCTCTTGGAATTCTTGTTGGGACTCAAGTCTGGGACCCTTTGAGATGGCAAATTCTGGATTCGTGTTTGTTGCTTATGAGCTTTCCTGGGACATCTGACTGACCATTGCAGAAGGCAAAATGATGGACTAATAGGATCTTGGCACTGCTATAGTGCAGGAAGTGATGATATTGTGACCAGCTGGACTGATTGGTCTATAGGTCTCATGGTCAATCTTGGAACTTATTTTCACTGGAAAATATGAGGTGGCTACAAAAATGGGAAGGAACAATCATCTGACCCCTCCTCCCACAACTGGCCTTTGAGATCAAAGAATATGGTTTCCACACAGATCTAAACCATAACTATTCTGAGAAGTCACAGCTCAAGGCATTTTACTGCCTGAAGCAGCCATAATCACCCTCCTCTTATTATAGCTCCAGACATTACTTTAATTCTTACTGTACTATTCTGAACCATCTCCTGCCTTCTTCCATCCCTTCTCCCCTGGCATGGTGAGACATGAAAGATGAAACTTTGCTTGATGGATGGCAGGGTTGATCCAGTCTCTCCTCACATAAATCAAACAATGGCCTAAATCCCGTTATATGTCCTGACTAGAGTAGACCCATAGAATCAGTTGCTTCTATGGGTCTATTGTAGTTGGGATTAACCAACAAGATGCCTGCCCTTTGTATGTCTGTGGAAAATACAGATGTTGTGCTTAATGAGAAGAAAATAAAGCAGAAATTAATATGGGGTTTGTGTGTGTATCAGTGCTTATTCCAGAGCCAAACAACCAGTGTCTTTTATGGTTCTGCTGCTTTGCAACATCAATGGATTTAAAAGGGGAAACAATTCATATAAAAGAAAAGCCAGAACAATCTAGGGAGACTAGGGGGAAAAAAGAGCATAAACTGATTGGGTACATGTGTGCTTTTCTGTCAAAGGTGGTGGAAATTGTAACAGACAGATCAAGTGTCTTCCAGTTTCTGTGTCAAGGAGTTTTGCCGATCTCTTGAACCATGCAAGAGAGGGGTCAGGCAGTAAAAGCAGGGCAGGCGGAAGGATGACCAGTTCAGTAATGCTATGAGATTATCACTGATCTACTTAGGTTCACTGGTTTTTTATTTCCAGAGCTGCAGAGGGTGGCCAGCTCATAAGGTATTATCAACCTGCACTAGTGGAAGGATGGGGTGGAGTGGGTGGAATGAAGCATACAGATCCTTTGGGGGCACCTTAAAGGAACTGCAGACATGGCTTGTGATGTGCAGCTAGAACCCCTCTTGTGGCTGGCAAGAGATTTTGAAAAAACAGTTTCGATTCTGCTATGACCAAAATAACATACAGTAGAGTCTCGATTATCCGACGTAAACTGGCGGTTCCATTGGTTGGATAGCCGAAAATGTCGGATAATCTGGAGGGTCATAGGAAAAGCCTAGCAATCACCCGCGGCCTGGTGGTGGCGGCGCTCGCCACCGCTTAGCGCCTGCGGCCCGGTGGTGGTGGCACTCGCTGCCGTGAACGGGGCTGCCGCCTGAGGCCTGCGGCCTGGTGGTGGTGGGGCTCGCCACCACGGACGGGGCTGCTGCCTGTGGCCTGCGGCCTGGGTGGTGGTGGCTCTCGCTGGCGCGATTGGGGACGCCTCCGCGCTTGCGGCCTGGTGGTGGGTGCTGCGCTTGAGGCCTGCACTCCGCCACGCTTGGAGCCCTTTCTGGCTGGGGGCGTGGCAAGGGCTCCAAGCCACGCTTACTGACCAGTCCAACATCGGATAAACCAGAACGTCGGATCAACAAAGGTCGGATTAACGAGACTCTGCTGTAGGATTTTATGGTCATGAAGTTGAGCTGTTTTTGTGTACTTCCTTTGAGATCCCCTTCTCATACAGACTACGCCCCTGTGACTGTCACCAAATAGAAACAACAGCGCATGTATTACTGCAGTGGAGTGGAGGGTGGAATGAAGCATACAGATTCTTTGGGGGCACCTTAAAGGAAGGGCAGACATATATGCTATAAAGATGGCTTGTGATGTGCAGCTAGAACCCCTCTGGTGACTAGCAAGAGATCTTGAAAAAAATCCAGTTTCAATTCTGCTATGACGAAAATAACATAGGCTTTTATGATCATGAAGTCAAGCTTAGTGCCTTTGGTATCCATGAAGTCGCTTCAGAAATGGCATTGATATATTTCTCTTTTGTTTCTGAAACTGGGTATCTATCAGACTCCCACCCAGAACCCAGAATCACATATCAATGCTGGATGGTGGCAAAATTAAAACCTGGCAGTATGAAACAGAATCCATAGAGGGCACATGTGGGCATAAAGTCCCATTTCAAGTCCCAGAACAAGAAAGAATACAGTAATA
>NC_056524.1:147634462-147651419 GCF_019175285.1 Sceloporus undulatus | reverse complement strand
TTACTGAGGCAACAAGTAATGATTTTTTGTTACTCTCAGAGTACTTCTCAAATATTCAGAGTTTGGAAAAATTATTTTGAAAATGTAACCCATTCCAATTACTCATTCCCTTTCCTCACTGCAGTGTTCAACGGTTAATGTGCTACATTGCTTTTTGCTCTGTTCTTTACTTTTGTATGACTGTCTGTTATTTAGGGCTGAAGGGCAGGGTATAAATGCCATAAATGTCATAAATGTCATTTATAAATAAATAAATAAATAAATAAATAAATAAATATTTTTGAGAGAAAAGAAACCCCATAGGATTGATAAGAGAATGGCATAAAACCCAAAATGCTGCTAAAAATGCTCTCTAAAAGTAACTTTTACTCATAATCTCAATAAAATAACATTGCTCTTGCCCATTATATTTATTTTTAAATGTAACTTGATCACATCCTTGTTATATAATTGTGTGACTAGTTAACAGTAGCTACATAATTTGTAACTGATTTTTTTCCATTTTTGCAAACACTGCAAGGAGCAACAGGATATAATTTCTTTTAAAAAGCGACTTTCCAAACTTTGGTTTAGAATCTCTTGGTTTTATGAGGTGGAGGTACTTTTGTGCCCTTTTAGGCTGTGATTTCCTGTGATTATTTGCATGCCATAAAGGAAATCTTTTTGTGCTTTCATATTCTGATCTTATGCATGGATGGCTGTTTCATTGAAGGATGAAATGTGACTGTCTTTATAGCATCTCTCAGAGCTTCTAACCATCCCTTTCCATATAAAGTCTCTCCCTGTGGGCACTGTTTCTTGCCTTCTTCCCACAATGGAAGCAATTTACTGAGGCACATTGTGGGCATCTTATGAACAACAGAGAGATCTCTTCTTTTCTCTCTCTCCCTACCAGCTCTCACCCAGATCCCCTCCCAAATCTGTGTGAAGCTCTCACCTAATGTGGCTTTAAAAATTGCTTACAATAACCCTTTAAAAATAAAATGCAGCAATAGTATGAATAGAAATAATGTTTAAATTAGCTATAAAAGAGCAATTAGAATGATTTACTGATAGTCTTAAAAAGTGCTTGAAAAATAACACTGCTAGGTTGCCTTTTGAAATTTGTATTGGCAGACGTTGGTGGGTTTCTTTGGGAAGAGATTCACAATATGAGGAATACAATACAAAAAAGTTTACTTACGTTGTTGGATACTGAAGAACAGGCTCCATGGAATATCTGTTAGGAAGTTTCTAATTAGGGGAATTTCATAATTAACTCAAATTGCTGAGAGGGAGGGATAACAACGCCCTTGCAAGACCATGTCCCTTAGTGTATACCAAAGGACCAAATAATCCCTTAAGAGATGACACAGAGACAGGCTTCTCCAATTAAAGTCCAAATATTTATTAAAAAAGGGAACACACATACAGCAATAAGCACGCACGCACGCACGCACACGCAAACACACACACACGCACACGAGACTCAATGAAAGTAAAGGTAGGAGAGTGGAAAAGATTGAGAAGCAGAACTACGGGCGATATTCACTTCCAAAGGCTTCTCCGGGATTCCAGTGTTGAAATGGATGGTGGTAGAACACGGCTGCTGGAACATGAGGAGGTTTGGCCGAGGGAGCTAAAGTCAGAGTCCAGTCTGACATGGAGCCAAGCTGTATTCTGAAAATAGCACACCTGAGTGAGAAAATTTAGGGTTTCTTATAGGCGAAATCTAGCTTCTGGCGATGAGCTTAGTGGGTTGGCTGAAGCCTAGACAAACGTGTTTGATTGCCTGGGCTTTGTTAAGCCGAGGTGTGTGGTAGCCTAGTCAATGCAGTCAGGTCGTGACATGATCGGGGGAAGATAAACATATATATGGGTGAGTTCTTGATTTGATCACCAGCCCATTAAATGTGAAACTGATAACAAACAGTCAGTACTGTGTTGGTTTTGAAGGTGCTGGCTCCCTCATTAGCAACTCTCAAGCTACCATTGGGGAATGTTCATGTGTATTGCTGCTAGGGATCCTGCTTCTTCCCTGGAAAGTTGCTTACGTGGTCTCCTCTTACGGCAAAATGGCGGATCCTCTAGGAGGTCAGTTTGAGGTCAGAGTGAGCTCCACAGTTGTTCTAATAGTTCCTGCTAGGACCCTGAGAAATACAAATTATCCAGATACTCACTAGCCTTAGGGGTTATTCAGATGGTGAAAATAATACAGGCTGAGGCCAGCCATCAACACAGAACAATACACATGCAAATCACTCCTGCATTCCCAGGCTCACACAATATATATACACCCAATTTTTTCCAGGCAAAGCATTCTCTGAAGATGCCAGCCACAGATGCTGGCGAAACGTCAGAAAGAAACTCTGCTAGAACATGGCCACATAGCCCGAAAAACCCACAAAAAACTATAATACAGGTAGATTCTGGGTTGAATCTTGGTTGTTCGCATGCATTTCAAATGAACTCAATATAGGTTTTGGGGGTGGGAAGCTGCCAAAAAAACCCCACTTAACCCAGCATAATTGATTTTGAATCCCCCCCCCCCCCCGAGTTTTTCTAAAAGATTCAATTTCTCGGCTGCATGAATAACCAATGTGATTAGACCCAGAAAAACTTGGGATAAGGTTGCCTTAGGGTTGCCATAAGTTGGAAATGACTTGAAGGCACACGACTACTACTACAAAGGACTGTTTTAAAGGACAAGCAGCCTATTAGTCTGTGGGCCACATGTAACTGAACCTATCCTAGATGAATTAAAGACTCATAGGTTGGAAGAGACCACAGGGCCATATACTCCAACCACTGCCATGTAGGACACACTGTCAAAGTACTACCAAGAGGTAGTCATCCAACATCTGTTTAAAGACCTCTGAAGATGGAGAGTCTATCACCCTCCGGGGCAGTCTTCTTCCTAATGTTTGGGTGGCATCTCCTCTCACAGTTTCGATCATTTGGTTCATGTTCTGGTCTCTGGAGCAGCTAAAAATAAGCTTGCTTCATCTTCAACATGTCATCCTTCAATATTTAAAAATGGCTATCATATCACTCTTCTCTTGACCAAACTAAACATTCCTAGTTTTCTAAGCCATTCCTCATACAACTTGGTTTCCAGACCTCTTACCATCTTGGTCACCCTCCTCTGATCTCATTCCTATGTGTCAAGATCCTTTTCGAATTGCAGCACCCAGAAATGGACACATACACCAAGTGAAGTCTGACAAAAGCTGAACAGAGTGATACTATTATTTGATTTGGACACTGTTCTCCTGTTAATGCAGCCCAGAAATGAACTGACTTTTTTGAGTGCTACATTGCATTGTTGGCTCACCCCTAGGTTCTTTTTACATGTACTGTTGTCAAGCCAAGTGTCACCCATCCTGTATTTGTACATTTCATTTTTCCTCTATAATGCAATATATTACATTATTCCTTATTGAAATGAAGATGCTGACCTGGCCAGTATTATAAAAACCTGCTTGGAAAAAGATGAGGGGAGTATACTGAAACAGCTGTTCCCACCTGGCTTTCAAATACATCAACATGCAAAATTCAATGGTGGGGGGCGGTGGGGTTACAACAGTCTACCATGAATCCATTGCAGTGCTGAGGTGA
The DNA here is from genome assembly GCF_019175285.1 of Sceloporus undulatus. Lineage (NCBI taxonomy): Eukaryota > Metazoa > Chordata > Lepidosauria > Squamata > Phrynosomatidae > Sceloporus > Sceloporus undulatus. The sequence continues at coordinate 147,647,822 of NC_056524.1, read as the reverse complement.
CAAGTCCTCAAAATTTGAGCATGCCCCCTTGCAAGGCAGAATAGGGATTTTGTTGATATGACACCTAGCCATGTTACTCCACCACCTACCCCCAATCTCCCAACCTGAGTGGTGGAGATAGTTTCAGATGTGGTACTGGTTTTCTAAAAGTGGGTGGAGTTGGGGGATTTCCGCATCATGCCAATGCTTTCTCATGTGGTGTAACTGAGGTTCTGTGTGGCTTACTTTGCATCCACATGCCTGACTGAGTTTATTTGTGACCTTACACATGTGGCAGGGCATGCAGTTGACTTGATGTCTGTTAATTATGCTGAAAGTGATGTGTGAGTAGGGAGGCGTTCAAAAACTCTATTGCTATGATAAGATAACTCCTAAACAGGGAGGTGGTGGAGAACTTCTGGCTTGTGGGTTGGATTTGGCCTCTGATGGTGCCCACATGTGGCCTCTTCTACTATTAGCACCAACTGGTGACTGGAGATAAGAAACTACTTAAAGCCTGGGAAGAAACTGAGGAACTTAGCTCTGGTTTGTAGCTATTTCCAAGTAGATATGTATAGACTTGAACTGTGCTTTGTTTTCTTGGTGGGAAAATGTCCAAATTGGTAAGAATTATAGCCATTATCTAACATTATTGGATTGTTATATGGTCAAACACCTAGAGAAGCAGGACATAGTCTTTTCAACAGCAGCATCAACGGCATCCTGATTACAGAACTTTCTCCCAAAGAAGATGAGATTCACTCCTTCTTTGTTTTGCTTCAGACATGCAGTAAAAACTGTTTTGTTCCATCAGGCATTTTATAGCCAATGGAATATTGTCTGATGCTTTTCAGTTTTAATGCTGTTATACCATTGCAATTTTCCTTTTGTGTTTCTTTGGGGCTGTTCTCACGAGCAAAAAGAAGTAGTTTAACCTTGTTTTGAACCTTACCTGTTCAAACAATGTATGTGGCCACAATGGGATGATATCGGAATGAAACAGTGCCCTGGGGCTAAACACCAGAGGAAAATAAGCCCCAGGTTGCTCCAGATCAAGCTAGAAAGTGCAAATTATTGCACCAATGTGCAGACTGCACATTGGTATGGAGAAGAGGGAAGGAGATGATGAGCCACTGGGACCATTGCTGTCCGTAGGATTTTTTAAATTGTTGTCCACCTGTGAATTGATAGCGCATGCATATGAGTGGTCAGTTGCATCACTGACCCGCTACATACTCCATGAAGTGAAATAATGAAAAACAAGACAGGTTGCCAACAGTACAATGGATTTAATAAGAACATTAGAGCCAGCATGGCATAGTAATTTGAGTGTTAAACAGCAAATCTGGGGACCAACTTGGCCATGAAACCCATTGGGTGACTTAGGGCAAGTCACATGCTCTCAGCCTCAGGGGAAGGCAATGGCAACCCTCCTCTGAAGAAATCATGCAAAGAAAACCCCATGATAGGTTCGCCTTAGGGTCTCCATAAGTTGGAAACAACCTGAAGGCACATAACAACAACAAAAAACAAACAAGCTGGTCCAACAGAGGGTCATGGGGGAAGGGGGGGGGAAGGGGGCATTTATGGGGCACTCTATGATCGTGTTGTGCCAATGTGCATTGGACACACTGATTGGAAACGACTTGATGTGCTGATGTGCTGTATGGGTGGTCAATCGCTTGTGTGATTCAGGGGTCAGTCGCATGGACAGTTGCACAAGGCATCAAATGGCCTCACAGCTGGATGGGATAAGGACTGTGATTGGTGGCATATCCATGTACACTTGAACATGTTTGGTATGGAAGAGAAAAATAATAATGATGTGGTGCAGCTTGTACCCACAAATGCCCCATTTTGGTTGGTCTCTCCTTGCAGAAGAGGCTGTGTGCTGTGGTCTTCCCATGCATGTTCAGCAAGTTGTGGAAGCCAGTGGTGCAGTCTGGAGGTTCTCCCTGTAAATCGTGAAACCCTGGAGGTAAGCCAGCATTTTCCCTCCATCTGCTTATCACCTTTGTGGTTTAACATAAAGTTTGTACAGATATACCTCTGAGAAAGGTTCATAGAAATACTTTTTATGCTTGTTCCACTCTGCTTTGCCTTCTTCTCCTCTGTCTAGCTTTTAGTTTTTTAGCAGCACCAGCATTGGGAGGATGGTGAAGGATGCCGAGGAAACACAGATTTTCAATATTGGTTTTCAGCAGCATGTCTACAGTAAACAATGCAATATGGGATGTATTGGGAAAGAATGGGTTTTTCTTTAGGTGATCTTACTAAACTGTGAGTGCCTGCCTACAACAGACAAGGTAAACAGCTGCCCCTAGAGTTCCTTACTGAGCATGAATGAATAGTGAAACAGAGAGAAAACGAGAGACCAGTTATGTGTGCCTTACCAGTTACACCTACCATGTTAAAAAAACACAGATCTGAGCGAGAATTAAAATAATGGTGTTACAAGATTCAGTAGATAAAGGAGGCCTCACCCTCCCGAATTTAAAATGGTATTACCATGCCTGTGTGTTAGATTGGGTAATGGATTGGGTTAAACTTCAAAAAAAGAGAACGATACATTTGGAAAAAGTTGATCTAAAATTTGGGATTCATGGATATTTATTTTATGATAAAATTAAGATAGATGTGAATTTCAATAACCACTTAATAAGGAAAATCCTTTTAAGAATTTGGAATAAATATAAGAAAAGATGGTGTACTCAATTACCGCTTTGGACTTCCCCTAATGAGGCATTATTTAAAAGAGAGGAATTGAAAAAAAAAATTGGGTGACATATAAGGATATATCTAAATTTCAGGAAGGGGTGAGAGTTATGAAAACACAGGAAGAGTTAATCAAAGAAGGTTATTCATGCAACTGGTTCACCTACAAACAGCTTAGGGAAAGATTGCTGATGGATATCAAATCATGTAGGATTGGCTCTGTCGAGACAGAATTGGAAAAAATAATAAAAGACCCCAAAAAACAAATTTCCAAAATATATAACTTAATTAGAAAGTTTGAATTAGAACAAGAAATAGTTAAGGAATTCATGATAAAGTGGGCATGAGATTTGGATGAACAGATTCAATTGGAACATTGGGAAAAATTATGGCAAACAAAAATTAAATATACGCAGAGTGTAATGTTAAAGGAAAATGTATACAAAACAATGTATAGGTGGTATTTAACACCATATAAAATCTCCAGAATGTTCAAGAATAATAGAAATAAGTGCTGGAAATGCAAAACAAAAGTGGGAACATATTTACACTGTTGGTGGTGTTGTAACAAATGGGAAGCATATTGGAAGGAGATTCATAAAGAGATTGGGAAAATAATTAAGATTAGAGAGAAAGCCAGACCTAAGCTGTATCTTTTAAACATAACGGACACTCTAGATTTGGATAAGGAAAATGAAAAATTGCTTTTCTTTTTGATTGTGCCGGCGAGAACATTATTTGCCAAATACAGTTGGCCCTTGTTATACACGGATTTTTTATACACGGATTCAAGCATACACAGTTTGAAAATGTTCCAAAAAAGTATAAATTTACCTTGATTTTCCATTTTTTATTAGGGACACCATTTTGCTATGTCATTATATTTAATGGGACTTGAGCATACATGGATTTTGTTATCCACGGGGGATCTTGGAACCAAACCCCAGCGGATAACAAGGGTCCATTGTATTGGAAAGCTGAAGAAGCCCCGACTATGGACGAATGGAGATCGAAAGTTATGGAGTATTATGAAATGGACAAATTGACTACATTACTTGGGAAAGGTATGTTGGATAAGTTCTATAAAGAATGGAAACCATGGAAGGAATACTTGCAGAGAGAAAATGGTGATATAATGCAGATGGTATTTGACACATAATAGAACACTACAAGAAGGAGAAACTAGTCCCGGGGTGTATCACAATAAAGGGGAAATTATAGAAATTTTAGGAATCTATAATATTGTGTAATAGATTCTATGGAAAGTGTAAATAGAAATAAGATAAGAGTTAGTGAATAGAGTAAATGAGTTACTGGAGGAAATTGGTATTTAGCCTTAGGAAGGGATAGGTAGAGTAGGATTATAAAGAAGGATTTAAAGACATAAAGAAGTTGTGATAGATGTTTATGGTGAGAATAACAGAGGTAATTTTTGTTGAAGTTTTTTATTATTTGGTTTTGTAAATTATATGTATATATATAAAGAAATTAATAAAAATCAAATTAAAAAAACACACAGATCTGGACACCAACATAGACATCACAAGAAAAGTGGAGGCTGATGAAAGAAAGAAAAAAAAATCATACCTAGATATGTTTTGGAAAAAACCCTCAAGTAATCTCTAGAAGATTCAATTTGTTTGTTTGTTTGTTCGTTTTACTTATGCAAGACTCACCTGACCTGATTATTTCATTTCAAATGTGCATATTGTTAGTTTTGAATAAAAGCTTTCTGAAACATCCAACTGCTTTTCTTTTTTTTGTAGTGTAGAATCATTTCCCTATTCTTTCCATGTTACTTCTGGCTCTGTTACTCTGTTTGGTACCAGAGTAATACCCAGGTACTCATCTATTGTGTTAACTGAGACATACCTGTATTTTTGTATATTTCCCAGGGAAACTAGAAGTAATAGGATGTGATTTATCAATCAATAAATCAAATTAATATTTAGATCCATATAAATATTTGGACTTGGACCAGTACGTGATTGTACGAGAACACAGATGCTCTTTGCTAAGTACTAGTGTCCAGAAAAAGTTCACCTGAATGAATGAAATGAGGATCTTTTTATTGTACTTCTGAATACAGAAGCCACCTAGGATTCTAATAATAATTTTGGGTCGAGAAGAACAATCAATTCAGCTAATTAACAATTAGCTGAGAATCCTTCCCCTATCAATGACTAGCAACAACCTCTTGTCCAGCGATCATCAGTAGCCACACAACACCTGTCTTTTTTGTAGTCAGTTCTTTTATCCAGTTTTCTTTATCCTATGACAATGGTTTTATGAGCAGACAATTCAGGTTGTTTTAGTAACATGTTCTCCACTTCGAATAGGAACAATTATCTCTTTTCCTTAATCTTAGCATTGCTTTATGTGAGAATAAAAGTGTAGTAAAGTGAAGGCCTTGCTAAACCAAAGTAACGGTTTCTGAGAGCATGCCTTGTGGCTGCAATTAGACAAGGGTGTGTTTTTTGCTGGGTTGAGGGAGGGGCGTGTGCCCTGACCTCTCCTCCTAGACCTGCGTGTCCCCATCTGAAGGTCTGGCGTATCCACTCTCGCTACTTAATGATAGTGACATTACCCATCCGCCCAGCATCATGGGGCCTTTGTCTTCATTCAAGCAGAAATGAAGTTCTCCTGGGCGCACTTATCAATCACTGCAGAGCTCCAGCTGTTCAGGAGGGTTTGGATCGACTTCAGCAGCCGCGCTTACAAATTGTCTCTGAATAGCACCGAGCTGAGACCCCCCTTTTTGTCATTGTCTTCCGACAAATGTTTTTCGTGGCAGCTTTTTGCAGACATTGCCGGCTGCCTTCTGCTGCAGTGATTGAAAACAGGCCTGCTTTGCATTCTCCTCCTGGAGCCTGGGGTTCAGGGAGTTCTCCCCAAGTGCCACTCCGCCTGTACATTGTGCCAAAGACAATTACATGCATAGTTTTGCTGATTGCATTAAAATCATTAGAATGAAAGGTTCTGAAAATTGTACATTACAGGGAGGAATTAGAAAAAGCTTCTGAGATAGACAATACAGTCCCCAAAGTGAGTGCCACACAATTAGCTTAACTTGTGTTTGTTACATACACACAGCTTAAGAGATGTTCCGTTACCAAATGGCCTCATTGTTGTCCACTTTCTGCCCCTGCTCTCCCTCTTTCTTATCCCTTTTTTTCTCATACACCTTTCCTGACTTTACTTTCTTCCCTTCCTCTACAACTGCCTCTGAAAATGAATCATGAAAACAAAAACTTCCATCCTTTCTTAGTATACATGGAAGTTTGAAATTCTGGATAATTACAGCACACCATTGTTAATTTTATTTAGGATCCTCTAAGGATTCTAGGGCAACACATTACCTTTACAGACCCTATGTCAGGTGGCCCAAAACATTATTGGAGGCCACTTGTTCAAAACATGAGAGGGGGACACTTGCTCCTCTCTGGTAGATTTCCACAGGATGAATGAAAAGATGAAGCTGGGTGTTCCATGTCTAAAGCTCAAGATTTCACTCACTAGGGATCAGTTTTTAATATTATAGAGGATGAGATGTTTTGTGACACTCAAGGTTGAAATATGTATGACTTCTAAATGTGAATATCTTCTTTCTGAGTTTCAGAAAAGTAAAGTTTATAAAAAGATAAGAATTGTATGTTAATTTCAATAAAAAGAGAAGCATCCCCTTGTGAAAGGCAAGAGCGGCATCTGTCCTGGAAGCTCTGAAACCCCTTTACTTTCTCATCCAGCCAGCCTTTAGTTTGAGCATAAATAGTTATGGCTGCTGGAATTTTGTAAGTTCTTTGGCATTGTTTTCCTTTGCTTCATACTTTAGATTCTTTATTACACGCCTCCAAGTTTTAGTCTCACCGTATCCACGGGTCATAACAAAATTCATAATTTGGCCCCAAAACCTGCTCTAAACTTATACATGAGGTCAATTTATAGTCGAGTATCGATAGTAATTATTTTTAAATAAATATGAGCCAGAATTTTGATGACCAAAGCTCTCAGTCAGACAGTTCTTCACCGACACAAGGTTGGTAGAGAAAAATAAATTATTTACTGCCCACATTGCCTTGAAGTAGGCCTTCAGGTTGCTTTTAGTCCACCTTTGGCTGGATTATGAGTTTTCCATGGCCATTGCCCTGGTTTCTGTTCTACTCATTTCAGCCATATCCTCCAGCATTTCATGTATGAAAATAGGGACAAGTGTAGCCAAACATCAGAGCGTGGAAATAGTTATTAATGAGAAAGATCACAAAAGCTAGGAGAGGCTGACCTTGCCAAATCAGGACAGTAAGAGGTTATGTTTCATGACTAGCTTCCCAGAAGAGCTGAGGGCTGGTTTGGCTGAAAGCAGGAGGGGGAACATCAAAACTGATTGTGCCTACATTTGCCCATTCCTGAAGATGACCATCTCTTCAACAGTATTATGTGTGAGGTGAAAAGAAAATCCTCAAGACCGAGCATGAAGCCAAGCAAATGCATCCCTTTCCTGAGGAGAAGCATGTTTATTCAAAACCCTGAGCTCTCTCCCTGCAAAGGCTCAGAGTCCACTCACCATCTAACCCCCACCAGAGATCTAGAGTAGATCCTCCACACCCCAAGTCACCATCAACCATCAACATCAGACAACTGTTACATGGATTTGTAATTGTTGTCCGGCCGACGAACAACAAGGGTGCTCAATGATGGCTCCTTTTCATTCTGGAGAAAAGTGACCAGTGGGGTCCCACAGGGTTCGGTCCTGTCAACATCTTTACATGACTTGGGATGACAGAATGGGGGTAGACTTTATCAAATTTGCACATGACACCAAATAGGAGGAGTAGCTAACACCCCAGAGGACAAAGCAAAAATTCAAAATGGACCTGGAAAGCTGTGCCAAAGCTAACAAATGATATTCCAGCACAGAAAAAGTAAGGTACTGCACTTAGGGCAGAAAAACTAAATGCATAGATATAGGATGGACACCTGGCTTAAGGAGACTACATGTGAAACGGATCTGGGAGTCCAAGTAGACCACAAGTTGTACATGAGTCAACAGTGTGATGAGGCAGCTAAAAGGCCAATGCAAATTTTAGGCTGCATCAATAGAAGTATAGTGTCTACATCAAGGGAAGTAATAGTGCCACTCTATTCCGCTTTGGTCAGGCCCCCACCTGGAATATTAGTCCAGTTTCTGGGCACGACAATTCAAAAAGGATGTTGAGAAACTGAGAGTGTGTCCAAAGGAGGGCGACTAAAATGGTGAAAGGTCTGGAAACCATGCTCTATGAGGAACGACTTAGGGAGCTGGGGATGTTTAGCCTGGAGAAGAGAAAGTAAGAGGGATCAGACAAGCCCTGTTTAAATATATTTTTAAAATGCAAATATTGAAGGGCTGTCATATCAAGGAAGGTGCAAGCTTGTTTTCTGCTGCTCCAGGGAACAGGACCTGGAACAATGGATGCAAGCGTACAGGAAAAGAGATTCCACATCAACATCAGGATAACTTCCTGACAAGAAGGGTGTTCGAGAGTGGAACACACTCCTCGGAGAATATGGTGTTTCCCTTCCTTAGAGGTCTTTAAACAGAGGCTGGATGCCATCTGTTGGGATGCTTTGATTGAGAGTTCCTGCAATGGCAGGGGTGATTGGACTAGAATGGCCTTTTGTATCTCTCTAACGCTAACGATTCTATGCTTCTATGATCATTCAACCCAGCAGAGAAACAAAGTGTTTCCTGAAATATTTAACCTTGCTGTTCATCCAATCAGGTCTCCATAAAAGGGCTAAAGATCAAATCCTGTAGCCTCCTGAATCACTTGAGCTCACAGGATATGTTATTGCTAAGTCTTCTGAAGTACGGAAGGAAAGCTGGAGTGGACACACACCGTGTTCCTCTTCCAAAGGGCATCATCAGGGTGGTGTGTGAGGTATGTAGTGTGTGTACAGCCCAACCGTGTGACACAACTTGGAGGAGGAGATGGGCACTCAGTGGGGTGGTTACTCCGGACATCCAAGACCACCCGGTCCGCCCTCTCTGCCAGCCAGGGTGTCACTTCTCTTGCTGTTTGTCTAGCAGCTCCACCAAACCCAGGAAAGGCTGTTGAATGGGGGGGGGGAGTTGAAAATGATCCACATGGGTGTGTCAGATATGACCAGAGGTAGGCCTAGTCTCTTCCTTCTCCCACGGTACATAACTGGTTGCTGAGGCAACTTCAGACATCTTCCGGAGTGAACATATTAAACCTGCACTGTTTTCAGTTTTGTTTCATGCAGGTCAGCCAAGTGAGATCTAGATGGATGTACCCTCTTACCCCTTCCATTAAGAGTGGAACTACATTGTCCGAATTTCTCCTTCTTTCTCCCCCCTTTCCACTCAAATGTGCATATGAATGTCAACCAACACGATTCTGGCCAGAGTCAGCTGGACTGTGCAGATGCCGGACCAGGGCTTGGAAACTGTAATGGGACGTTTGAAGGGCCCAATAAGCTGAAGGTGAATCCTGATGAGATGGAAGCTAATCGTGATTGGTGGTTCCTAGAACCCATATGTGGTTGAACTCCACCAGAGGAACAGGTGCCTAGCTTGCTGACTGGAGGTCAAAAGATATCATATAGCACCAGTGTTTAAATAAATTGCACTGGGCTACCAATATGCTTACAATCAGAACTCAGTCTACGTGTGATAATATTTAAAGCCCTAAACAACTGAGGACCTTGAAACTTGAAGGAGTGCCTTTCCCTAGATATGCCTGTCAGAGAACTGAAGGCTGTAAAGAGGAGCCCATCCTCTTTCCTCCCACGATGCCAGCGTACATTCAATTGGTTCAACTCAGCGGTGACATCTCATCTGGAGGAATGTCCTTTTCTTGGAGGCTTGGTTGGCAGAAAATAGTATTCTACAGCGAACTCGCCACAGGGTAGCAATAAGAGGGGCGCCCCAAAGAAGAGATACAAGGACTCCCTGAAACAGCATCCAGGCTGGCAAAATCGATCCACAATGGTCCGCCCTGGCCGCGCATCGGAGGCAAGGAGACGCACTATCCACGATGCTGCAGCCTTTTTGAAAGCTCATGACGAAAGAGTCTCAAAGAGAAATGACAACGCAGAAGAACCACAACCGACAACATCATCCAAGGAGACGTTTCTGCTGTCCTTCTGCAACCAGACTTGTTTGATCTCAGATTGGCCTTTTTAGTCATCAACGTGCTTGTAGAAAGCGCGGGATGAGTCCTTCCTGAACTTCATTCGCGAAGAAAAGCCGAGAGAGGTTGCAGCAGCATGGCTTCCTTCCATACCAATTGAAATATGATATTTTATTAAAGGCTTTGGAATAAAACGATCTTACATTTCCTATACGTACATAGGGCTAAACACTATGTTTAAATTGTCACATTTATAATATGTTTTCAGACTATCTAAATATCTTGCACTGTTATCCCAACCCCCCATGTTGTAAATTGATTGTCAACTATTTTATGCTGCTTGGAGAACCTCTGAAATAAAAAAAAGAGATATTTAAATAAATGTTGGTGTCTACGATATAAAAATACATGAAAACTACTCTCGTTGGTCTACTTGGAATCCCATTGGGAAAAGGAAGGATGTAAATCCCATACACAGAGCATACATACATACATGACAAGGTTCCGCATGTCCTCCTTAAACTGGTACAGAGGAATTGAACAACATATATTCGGAGAGGTGGTGACCAAAGCAGAATGCAGACTGGCAATGCTACTTCCTGTACACTACACTTCCTTTCGACAACTTGCCTTGGCTTTAAACCAATTGCCTGTGCTTCAAACCATTGCCCCACACTGTTGACTCATATTTAGTCTGGGGTCTACTAAAATCCCTAGATCTTTTCAAACTGAGGCGACATACATATATAGTCTACTTTTAACAATGGTTGGAAGGCCTGAGGGAATATGGGAGCTCAACTTATTTGCATGCAACCTACCGTTGATATCTGCATTGCAGCTTGGTGATGGGGGAGAAGAGGAAGAGTAGAAAATAGAATTTATCAACAGGTGGAATTGACAGGGTTTTTTCTCTGTGTGGGGTTTCTAAAATAGCGATACACTTTCTTGAGGTGTATTTATATCTAGCTTTTTACTATTAAAATAATTCTCACAGAATGTACATTGAACTAGAATATAATAAATAAGAAACAAAGAAATAATTGATAGGGAGGAACAAGATTTCTTTTTCTTTTTTAAAAATTGGGCATCATTCTCAAAAGATGGGTAGGGCAAATCTCTAAGCGGGAAGACAATTCAACAGCCATGTCCTCTGTTGGCTGATTTTGGTACAGCCCAGTCCTTGGCATAGGGTGGCCTCCAAAGTGGCTCTTACCAAGAAATTGGGCTAGGAACTTCGCCTGTATCTGTTGGAGATTCCTACAATTTTTCTTCTAACCATCTCTGACCATAGAACCCTCCACTTCTTGTCACCAGTGAGCGCCAGAGATGAATTGACAAATGGTGACTCTATCCAACTCCAGCTACCTGTGGAGAAGTGCACAATATGTTTTCCTGCTCTGGCCAAATAGAGTTTTATACCTGAAACACCAGAAAAAGCTGATTGGCTAACATCTAGGCGGCTAAAAGCAGCTTCATAATACCCATTACCAATTGACTTACTGCCAATCATTCAAACATAAGCCAGAGGTTCTAAACTTCTGGTCCTATGGCCGGGGTTGTGAATTTCGGAGAAAACTTGATAGGCACTGTTACAAATGGCTATTGAAGATGCCATGGGTTGTGGCCAATTACTCTGGCTTGGGCTTGGCCAGAGTACGAAGGGAACGCCTTCTTCCCATATGGCTGTCCCCCGCACACTAAGGTCCTCGGGAAGAAACTACTACAGCCAAAAAAACCTAGGCAAACAGTGTTCCTCCCAGAGGGCCTGTTCTATTACGGCTCCTTAACTATGGAATGACCTGCCGGAGGAGATTCCGTAACATTTCCACTTGGTAGCTAAGAGCACTAAGACGGATCTCTTCCGGCAGGCCTCCACCTAGTACCCTCCCCAGATATAGAGATATTGTCCCCTCATTGTCTATTTCCCCCCTGCCATGTTTCTGCCTATTTTTTTGGTTGTTCAATGTTTAATGTTTTTAATGTTTTAATATTATTACTGTTTATTCTGTTTTAGTACTGGGAATGGGGGTGATGGTAGGTCTAGGGGTTTGATTTTTTTTAATCCTATTGTAATTTGTTGTATTTTTATTGTTGTAACCTGCCCCGGATTCTTCATGATGGGCGGGCTAGAAATAAATCTATTATTATTAGTATTATTAGTACAAATTCATTACTGCAATAATCATTTCATAGAAAGGGCAAACTGAAGAGCCTGAGTACAAGGCAGAATTTAACATTTGTTATTTTTTGATGGTGGTTATAGAAATTGAAACTTGAAAAGGGTTGCAATTAATTGATTCTAAGCTATTCAACTTATGCATCTTCTCTATAGGGAACCACAATGATGTTATAGTTAATGATGTTTGCATTTATTCAGAAATAGACCTGTTTACCAAAAGAGTAATAGATGAAAATAAGCTTCAACTTGCAGATTTCCTAAAATGCAATCAATCTCTAGGAAATAGCAATAATCTTAACTAATTCTAGATTCAACTTGGTTTTAATTTTGCCCTCCTGAAATTGGACACTAAAGTCTTTTACATATTTCATACACACATACCTTGAGGACAGCACCCCCCAAGAAGAGATGGAGAAGGTAAGCCCCAACCCCAGAACAAACGTGGCCTATGCCCACCATCCAAAGTGGTTGCAGCAAGTGGTCCTCGGTGTTAAACACTATCAAAGTACAAGAGTACAATTGTCTAGCCCTTGTAAAAATGCAATAAAATAAAAAATAAAATAAAATAAAAAAATAAAAAAAAAAAAGCTGCTTCGGGTCACTTGTGGAGTATGCGCGTTAAATGATGCATGCATCCTAAGGACAGATGGACTGGAGCACAACTTTGGCTCACCTGGCCTCTTAAGATGCATGTGTCATTTAAACAGCATACTTCCAAAGTGACCCGAAGCAGCTTTATTTGGCCTGTCTGTTTGGGGCTCTCAGTCTACAAAAGCTCCATGCTACAACTTCTTTCATAGGGTTAAGTCTCAAACGTACTGCAAGATACCTTTGCATTAGTGTGGTTTGCTTTCAAGTTGTTTCCAGCCCATGACAAACTAAGGAGAACCTATCACAAGGTTTTCGTGGGAGGTTTTCTTCAGAGGGGGTTTCCATTGCCATCTTCTCAGGCGACAGCATGCTGCCTAGCTCACCCAGTGGGTTTTCATTGCCAAGCAGGGTTTTGAACCCTGGTCCCAAAGCCACACAGCTGGCCCAAAATGTTAAGCTATTGAGCAAAACAAGATGGGAGAGCTGCTCAATGCTTTGAATCCACTGAGATATGCATCCTTGATGGTTGTGTGGGTGCCTTGAGGAATTTATGAACTTATGGTTAATCGCCTAACACACAAACGCTGTCATGGGGGTATTCTTGGCAAAGATTCTTGGATCAGTCAGGAGGTTCGGTCCGCTGGCCTTCCTTGTAAGGCTGAGAGGGACGGTGCGAAATTGTCCCAAGGTGCCATCCAATGGGTCTAACAGCTGAAGAGGACTGAACACCATGGAATTTCTAGCATTGTAGTCCAGTGCTCAA
>NC_056524.1:147613301-147634437 GCF_019175285.1 Sceloporus undulatus | reverse complement strand
ATAATAATAATAATAATAATAATAATATTTATTTGTATACCGCCCTCGGTTAACAACAGTAAAATATAAAATATGACAATTAAAAACACTTTATCCCTCCCCCCCTTAAGACAGTATTAAATAGTATAACATATTAAAAATACAATATCAAGGATAAAAACAGCAATTAAAACTAAAAACCCTGATATCCCTCTGTTGATCCTCAACCATCTCTAAGATGGGGCCACGGGAGGAATGAGGGAATCAGGGAACCTGGGAACCTGGGCCGGGATGGTTAATCTGGAAAGGCCTGCCGGAAGAGATCCGTCTTGACCGCTTTTTTAAAGCTGTCTAATGATGTTATCTGACGGATCTCATCCGGCAGGTCGTTCCAGAGTTTGGGGGCGACAGCAGAGAATGCCCTCTGGGAGGTTGCCGCAAGCCTAGATTTTAGAGGCTGCAGTAAGTTCCTCCCAGAGGACCGGAGAGCGCGGGGAGGATTGTACGGGAGGAGGCGGTCTCTAAGATAGTTTGGACCCAAGCCATTTAGGGCTTTAAAGGTGATAACCAACACCTTGTACTGGGCCCGGAAGCTGATAGGCAGCCAGTGGAGGGACCTCAAAACCGGAGTAATGTGGTCCCTCCTAGATGTACCTGACACAAGCCTGGCTGCCATGTTTTGAACCAGCTGTTCAAAAAGCAGGAGGGGACATTCAAAACTGATTGTGCCTACATTTTGCCCATTCCTGAAGATGACCATCTCTTCAACAGTATTATGTGTGAAGGTGAAAAGAAAATCCTCAAGACCGAGCATGAAGCCAAGCAAATGCATCCCTTTCCTGAGGAGAAGCATGTTATTCAACCCTGAGCTCTCTCCCTGCAAAGGCTCAGAGTCTCACTGCATCTAACCCCCACCAGAGATCTAGAGATAGATCCTCCACACCCAAGTCACCATCGACCATCAACATCAGACAACTGTTACATGGATTTGTAATTGGTTGTCCGGCCGAACACAAAGGGTGCTCAATGATGGCTCCTTTTCATTCTGGAGAAAAGTGACCAGTGGGGTCCCACAGAGTTCTGTCCTGTCAACATCTTTATCAATGACTTGGATGACAGAATTGGGGGTATACTTATCAAATTTGCACATGACACCAAATTAGGAGGAGTAGCTAACACCCCAGAGGACAAGATCAAAATTCAAAATGACCTGGAAAGCTGTGCCAAAGCTAACAAAATGATATTCAGCACAGAAAAATGTAAGGTACTGCACTTAGGGCAGAAAAACTAAATGCATAGATATAGGATGGGGGACACCTGGCTTAAGGAGACTACATGTGAAACGGATCTGGGAGTCCAAGTAGACCACAAGTTGTACATGAGTCAACAGTGTGATGAGGCAGCTAAAAAGGCCAATGCAATTTTAGGCTGCATCAATAGAAGTATAGTGTCTACATCAAGGGAAGTAATAGTGCCACTCTATTCCGCTTTGGTCAGGCCCCACCTGGAATATTATGTCCAGTTCTGGGCACAACAATTCAAAAAGGATGTTGAGAAACTAGAGTGTGTCCAAAGGAGGGCAACTAAAATGGTGAAAGGTCTGGAAACCATGCTCTATGAGGAATGACTTAGGGAGCTGGGGATGTTTAGCCTGGAGAAGAGAAAGTTAAGAGGTGATATGACAGCCCTGTTTAAATATATTTTTAAATGCAAATATTTGAAGGGCTGTCATATCAAGGAAGGTGCAAGCTTGTTTTCTGCTGCTCCAGGGAACAGGACCTGGAACAATGGATGCAAGCTACAGGAAAAGAGATTCCACATCAACATCAGGAGTAACTTCCTGACAGTAAGGGTTGTTCGAGAGTGGAACACACTCCCTTGGAGAATATTGGTGTTTCCTTCCTTAGAGGTCTTTAAACAGAGGCTGGATGGCCATCTGTTGGGGATGCTTTGATTGAGAGTTCCTGCATGGCAGGGGGTTGGACTAGATGGCCCTTGTGGTCTCTTCTAACTCTACGATTCTATGCTTCTATGATCATTCAACCCAGCAGAGAAAACAAAGTGTTTCCTGAAATATTTAACCTTGCTTTTCATCCAATCAGGTCTCCATAAAAATGGCTAAAGATCAAATCCTGTATGCCTCCTGAATCACTTTCAGCTCAGGATATTTATTGCTAAGTCTTTCTGAAGTATCTGAAGGAAAGCTGGAGTGTGACACACACCATGTTCCTCTTTCCAAAGGGCATCATCAGGGTGTGTGTTGAGGTGTAGTGTGTGTACAGCCCACACCGTGTGACACACCTTGGAGGAGGAGATGGGCACTCAGTGGGGTGGTTACTCCTGACGATCCCAAGACCACCCTGTCCGCCCTCTCTGCCAGCCAGGGTGTCACTTCTCTTTGCTGTTTGTCTAGCAGCTCCACCAAACCCAGGAAAGGCTGTTGAATGGGGGGGGGGAGGGTTGAAAATGATCCACACTGGGTGTCAGATATACAAGATGTGCCTAGTCTCTTCCTTCTCCCACTGTAGCATAACTGGTTGCTGAGCAACTTCAGACATTTCCTGGAGTGAACATATTACCTGCACTGTTTTCAGTTTAGTTTCATGCAGGTCAGCCAAGTGAGTTCATAGATGGAGTGTACCCTCTTACCCCTTCCATTAAGAGTGGAACTACATTGTCTGAATTTCCTCCTTCTTTCCCCCCCTTTCCACTCATAATGTGCATATGAATGTCACCAACACGATTCTGGCCAGAGTCAGCTGGAGCTCTGCAGATGCCGGAACAGGGCTTGGAAACTGTAATGGGTTGTTTGAAGGCCAATAAGCTGAAGGTGAATCCTGATGAGATGGAAGCTATCTGGATTGGTGGTTCCTAGAACCCATATGTGGTTGAACTCCACCAGAGGAACAGGTGCCTAGCTTGCTGACTGGAGGTCATAAAGATATCATATAGCACCAGTTTTAAATAAATTGCACTGGCTACCAATATGCTTACAATCAGAACTCAGTCTACTTGTGATAATATTTAAAGCCCTAAACAACTGAGGACCTTGAAACTTGAAGGAGTGCCTTTCCCTAGATATGCCTGTCAGAGAACTGAAGGCTGCTAAAAGGAGCCATCCTCTTTCTCCCACCAGTGCCAGCGATACATTGCAATTGGTTCAACTCAGCTGTGACATCTCATCTGAGGAATGTCCTTTTCTTGGAGGCTTGGTTGGCAGAAAAATAGTATTCTACAGTGAACTCGCCACAGGTCAGCATAAGAGGGGCGCCCCAAAGAAGAGATACAAGGACTCCCTGAAACAGCATCTCAGGCTTGGCCAAATTGATCACCAACAATGGTCCGCCCTGGCCTCGCATCGGGAGGCAAGGAGACGCACTATCCACGATGCTGCAGCCTTTTTTGAAAGCTCATGACGAACGAGTCTCGAAGAGAAATGACAACGCAGAAAGAACCACAACCCAGAAACATCAGCCAAGGAGACTTTCTGCTGTGCCTTCTGCAACCAGACTTGTTTATCTCAGATTGGCCTTTTTTAGTCATCAACGCGCTTGTAGAAAGCACGGGATGAGTCCTTCCTGAATCTTCATTCACGAAGAAAAGCCAGAGAGGTTGGCAGCAGCATGGCTTCCTTCCACTACCAATTGAAATATGATATTTTATTAAAGGCTTTGGAATCAAACGATCTTATCCAGTTCCTATACGTACATAGGGCTAAACACTATGTTTTAAATTGTCACATTTTAATATGTTTTCAGACTATCTAAATTATCTTGCACTGTTTATTCCCAACCCCCCATGTTGAAATTGATTGTCAACTTATTTTATGCTGCCTTGAGAACCTCTGAAATAAAAAAAGAGATATTTAAATAAATATGTTGTTTCCGTATATAAATACATGAAATAACTACCTCCTGTGGTCTACCTTGAATCCCATTTGGGAAAAAGGAAGGATGTAAATCCCATACATACATACATACAATGTTCCAGCATGTCCTCCTTAAACTGTGGTACAGAGAATTGAACACAATATTCTGAAGAGGTGTGACCAAAGCAGAATAGACTGGCAATGCTACTTCCTGTACACTACACTCCTTTTGATGCAACTTGCCTTGGCTTTTAAACCAATTGCCTTGGCTTTTAAACCATTGCCTCACACTGTTGACTCATATTTAGTCTGGGGTCTACTAAAATCCCTAGATCTTTTTCAACTGTATTGCGACATACATATATAGTCTTACTTTTAACAATGGTTGGAAAGGCCTGAGGGAATACTGGAGCTCAACTTATTTGCATGCAACTCTACCTTTGATATCTGCATTGCAGCTTGGTGATGGGGGAGAAGAGGAAGAGTAGAAAATAGAATTTATCACAGGTGGAATTGACAGGGTGTTTTTCTCTTGTGTGGGTTTCTAAAATAGCGATACACTTTCTTGAGGTGTTATTTATATCTAGCTTTTTAATTAAAATAATTACTACAGAAATGTACATTGAACTAGAATATAATAAATAAGAAACAAAGAAATAAATTGATAAGGGAGGAACAAGATTTCTTTTTCTTTTTTTAAAAAATTGGGCATCATTCATCAAAAGATGGGTAGGCAAATCTCTAGAGGGAAGACAATTCAACAGCCATGTCTCTGTTGTCTGATTTTGTGTACAGCCAGTCCTTTTGCATAGGGTGGCCTCCAAAGTGGCTCTTACCAAGAAATTGGGCTAGGAACCTCGCCTGTATCTTGTTGGAGATTCCTTACAATTTCTTTCTAACCATTCTCTGACCTAGAACCTCCACTTCTTGTCACCAGTGAGCAGTCAGAGATGAATTGACATAATGTGTACTCTATCTACTCCAGCTACCTGTGGAGAAGTGCACAATATGTTTTCCTGCTCTGGCCAAATATAGTTTTATACCTGAAACACCAGAAAAAGCTGTTGGGCTAACATCTAGGCTGCTAAAAGGCAGCTTTCTATAATACCCATTACCCAATTGACTTACTGCCAATCTATTCAAACATAAGCCAGAGGTTTCTAAACTTTCTTGGTCTATGGCACTGGGTTTGTGAATTTCTGAGAAACTCTGATGGGCACTGTTACAAATGGCTATTGAAGATGCCATGGGTTGTGGCCAATTACTCTGGCTTGGGCTTGGGCCCAGAGTACTTGAGGGAACGCCTTCTTCCCTATTGTCCGTCCCGCACACTAAGGTCCTCGGGAAGAAATCTACTACAGCCAAAAAAATCTAGGCTAACATCTGTCTCCCAGAGGGCCTTTTCTATTACTGCTCCTTAACTATGGAATGACCTGCCGGAGGAGATCCGTCACATTTCCACTCTGGTAGCACTCAAGACGGATCTCTTCCGGCAGGCCTTTCCAACCTAGTTACCCTCCCCAGATATAGAGATATTTGTCCCCTCATTTGTCTATTTCCCCCTGCCAATGTTTCTGCCTATTTTTTGGTTGTTCAATGTTTTTAATGTTTTTAATGTTTTAATATTATTACTGTTTAATTCTGTTTTAGTACTGGGAATGGGGGTGATGGTAGGTCTAGGGTTTGATTTTTTTTTAACTCTATTGTAATTTGTTGTATTTTATTGTTGTAACCTGCCCGGATTCTTCATGATTGGGCGGGCTAGAAATAAATCTATTATTATTATTATTATTATTATTATTATTATTATTATTACAAATTCATTACTGCAATAATCATTTCATAGAAAGGCAAACTGAAGAGCCTGAGTACAAGGCAGAATTTATATGTGTTAATTTTTTGATGGTGGTTTATATGAAACTTGAAACTTGAAAATGGTTGCAGTTAATTTGATTCTAAGCTATTCAACTTATGCATCTTTCTATAGGGAACCACAATGATGTTATTAGTTAATGATGTTTGCATTTATTCAGAAATAGACCTGTTTACCAAAAGAGTATAGATTGAAATAAAGCTCCAACTTGCAGATTTCCTAAAATCAATCAGATCTCTAGGGAAATAGCAATAATCTTAACATGATTCTAGATTCAACTTGGTTTTAATTTTGCCCTCCTGAAATTGACACTAAAGTCTTTTACATATTTTCATACACACATACCTTGATGACATCACCCCCAAGAAGAGATGGAGAAGGTAAGCCCCACCCTAGAACAAACTGTGGCTATGCCCTCACCATCCAAAGTTGTTGCAGCAAGTGGTCTCTGTGTTACACTATCAAAGTACTAAGAGTACAATATGTCTAGCCCTTGTAAAAATGCAATTAAAATAAAAAATAAAATAAAATAAATAAATAAATAAAAAAATAAAGCTGCTTCGGTTCACTTTGGAGGTATGCTGTTTAAATGATGCATGCATCCTAAGAGGACAGATGGACTGGAGCACAACTTTGGCTCAGCTCCTGGCCTCTTAAGATGCATGTGTCATTTAAACAGCATACTTCCAAAGTGACCCGAAGCAGCTTTATTTTGGCCTGTCTGTTTGGGCTCTCAGTCTACAAAAGCTCATGCTACAACTTCTTTCATATGGTTAAGTCTCAAACGTACTGCAAGATACCTTTGCATTAGTGTGTTTGCTTTCAAGTTGTTTCCAGCCCATGACAAACCTAAGGAGAACCTATCACAAGGTTTTCTTGGGAGGTTTCTTCAGAGGGGGTTTTCCATTGCCATCTTCTCAGGCTGACAGCATGCTTGCCTAGCTCACCCAGTGGGTTTTCATTGCCAAGCAGGGTTTTGAACCTTGGTCCCAAAGCACACCAGCTGGCCCATAAATGTTAAGCTATTGAGCAAAACAAGATGGGAGAGCTGGCTCAATGCTTTGAATCCACTGAGATATCATCTTGATGGTTGTTGTGTGCCTTGAGGTAATTTATGACTTATGGTATCCCTAAAACAAACCTGTCATGGGGTATTCTTGGCAAGATTTGATCAGAGGAGGTCTGTCGCTGCCTTCCTGTAAGGCTGAGAGACTGTGAATTGTCCAAGGTCATCCAATGGGTTTCTATAGCTGAGAGGACTGAAACCATGATTTCTAGCATTGTAGTCCAGTGCTCAAACCACTACACCATGCTGGCTCTCTATCATCTTGGTTCTGTGCCATATATCTACAACGCTTTAACTTGGGAGATTATTGCATGCCTTTTACTCCTGAGCCAGGTATGGGCTGGGCACAGACATAAAACGCTTAAAAATTGATGTTATCGCACGCCTCTGTGCCCAGCTCAGAGTCCAGGAGAAGTCTAGATCGGATTCACAATGCCTCTGAGCTGGGCACATAGGCATGTGATAACATCCATTTTTAAGTGGTTTATGCCTATGCCCAGCTCGGGAGAAAAAGCCTGCGGTTATCTCCAAAGATCTTTGATGAGATTTATCTAGAAATACTTTCCAAACTGAAACATAAGGCCCTTACTGGTGCAATTTGTAACTTCAAATTTGTGGTCTCCCTTGTTACATAGAAAGGAAATATCCTTTCTGAGGTTAATTTTACCAGCATCTTACAAGCAAGCTGGTGTAAATTCCATGTCAATTGCAAAAGGCCAAGAATTATCTTGTGGACTGCTGATGTGATGAAGGTTTTCAACAAGTTCTGATAGATATAATAATATTTTTTTACGACATATATAAATATGTCATATGGTTTTCTGTCAATGGTTGATAGGTTTTGTATGTATGATATTGTATGGTATGTTATAATGTGTAAAGTCGAGTCATTGTGTGTAAGATGTAGTGCATGTGTCAATGGCATGCATGATGTATGTATGTTAATTATTTTGTGTGATAAGGTATGTATAGATGCACTGCATGTAATGGGTAAGGGGTAGTCGGAGTTGGTTAGGAATGACAATTGGTGGGTTAGGTGGATATATATGTAGCCTTAGTTTGTTTTTATATATATTATGTGTATATATTGGTATATTTTATGGGGAATACAAGATGTTTGTATATATATCTCTAGTCTTAGTTTGTTTATATACAGTATATATATTATGCATATGAACTAGCGAATTCACGTGAATGCGTTCTGGCCCCACTTTCTTTTCATTCGAAATTAAGAGAAATTCCTCCCATGTGATAAACTCCATCAGGAGTGAAGAGCAAGCCAGAGCCAGACGAATAATGAGGAGGCAGGGCTGTGAAGCAAGCCAGGAAACAAATCCAAAGAGCATGTCCGAGGACAAAGAGCAAGTGGCATACCCTTATGGGCAAAGTTTGGTGGGTCTGGTAGTGCAAATAGCCATTGGTTTTAATGCTGAAGGATACATATTCTACCAGTTCTCAGATCTGTAGTGATTCCAGTCACTGAGGTGATGATATCTGATATTTCAAAGACCAAAATATTTGCATTCATCCACCTGGTATTCCTCATGATTGTGGACTTATATGTGAGTTCGTGGCTGAGATGTCTGACAAAGGTTTAACTGCAGCACATGGAAGACTGGGAAGAACTTCACAGCACCAGGAAGGCCCAGTTTATAAGTGATTGGCTTGCTTTGTTGTAGTTTCTAACTGCAATAATCCCATTTGGCGGAGGGGCATATATTCTTTGAGAAGTCATTTCCCCAGCATAAGTCAATTGCTAAATTTAAAATGACTCGAGGTGAGGGGGTTCCAGTTTAGAACCTTGAGTTCATGTCCAGGGCTGGGTTAGTCTCTGGGATTTATTTTTGTTTCTACTAAGTTTTGGTTCAAACTCTTCTCACACCAGGGGGACTCCAATTAAAAGTCTGAGTACCAGTAACATTTATTCAAGAAGCAACTGACTAAAAATAGGGAGAAAGCACAAAGACTGTCTGCCAGCTTAGTGCTTTCCACAGATCATTTAGAGGAGTTAAGGGATGTCTTTGTCCTTTCTCCTTTTTCACAGTTAGTTCAGGGATGCATCCAATGAATAGGGCTCTTTCCATGATTTCCAAAAGGTTCTGTAACAACAACTAGGGGGTAAAATTAATAATGCCCATTTTTCTCTGCTTTTGCTGCTGGAGTGTAAGGCCTAAAAGACCCTATGGTTACTGTCTTTGTTGTCATACCTCTCTTTTCACTCAGTATCATCTTGCTCAGATCTACAACCCTTGTTCTTCGGGTGCACATTGGGCTTAGGGTAAATGGGCTCAGTAAAAGGTGGCTGGCAAGAAGGCAGAAGCACGCATATTTATTTCTTAACTTCATCCTTTGCCTGTTTGAGCATAAAAGATATATGATGAAGTGGACTTCAATCCACATTTTTTAAAAAGTTAGTCTCAAAGGTTCTACTGAATTCCTTTATGCTTTTTAATGGGAGAGGGGCATGCTACAAATCTACTCAGAATTCAAATAAGAAGGGATCTGTTTTAGTTTTTAATCTGGTACTATAAGCTTCCACCACTTGGTGGAGTGTGTTTTTTTCTCTACAGTACATTATAAACATGCTTGGTATTGAGACAGGATAGCTTCCACACCTTCGCTGCATGACCTCTGCTCACAGTGGACCAAGATGTGGGCAGAGATGAAGGCAATCTTTAGCTGGTTGAACTTGTCATGTTCTACAATATTCCCAATACTTTCTTGGTTCAAAAATGCAAGGTTTCTCAAGAGCCTAGTCATGGTGGTGGGAGGTGAATCCCATTGAACAAATAGCAAATAACTGAACCCTTGTATCCCCCACCCCGACTGTACCCCTTCATGGAATCTGGCACATGCTGTTATCATACCCTACACCTCTCCTGCTGGTTTCATACTTCATAAGTAATATCTAGAGTTGGGCATGTCACTACGACCTGTGGAAACTAGGTTATATACATGTAAGAGTCTTGATGACTGAAGGACATGAGGAAGACCTAGATAAAAGTCAGACAAGGAAATGGTTTTTTGCTAATCATCTGTCAAGAACTGCCCACTAACCCACACTTCACTAAACCAGCCTTCTGTATTCAAACAGCAAGAACTTTTATTTCAACAACTGTAGATGCTAGTAGGAAGATGTCTGCAGATAGAGCTGCCATCATGCACATACACTGGCATACAACCATGTCCTATCTGCCCTCCCAACCATATTTGCCTTGTCCACCCAGCCCCCATAATTAAAATCTCGAGTTGGGCATGTTTTGAAGTTTTGTCTCTACCTTCCATTTCCCATGAGAAAGCCCTGAGCAAAAGAATCCTTACTCTGATGCTAAAGCCATCAAGCTGTACCAGATCCTTTTGTCAGTCACTGAGAAAGCCACCATGTCTCCGATCACATACAACATCCCCCAAGGGTACAAAATAGGATATAAATATCTTCTCCAGTCCTAGTTATGTTGTTCACTGACCAGGATCACTTAGTGTAACTCTAATATAAGATCAGAGCCACTTTTAACTGTGTTGCATGCAGCACTGCATTTTCTATGGACCTTTCTTCAGGATAATTTACAATCATCCTGATGACAGTGTTTATCAATGTTGGCACTCCCTTTGGGCATTAGTTTGCTTGAGTTCCTTCCACCACATAAGTTAAAGAGACAGTGCAAAAAGACCGTGGGCTCTCTCTTCATCCACCTGAAGGCCATTCCTCAAGATTTCTCCAGTATTTCACTCAAGTAGACCACTCCAAAAGAGCCTCAAAATTTCAGTTTAGCTAAAATAGATTAGAAACCTACTATGTATCAAAGGGGCTTGACAGACTGCCCAAAAATGGGGGACTGGAGGCTCCTGTTTTAACTCCGGAGGGAAGCCACAGCAGCCAAACCACTCTGGAGTAAAAAGAACCCAGAAAAACTGGATTCTTTTTGTGGTTTGTGACACACATCACGAGTGTGCCATTGGCACGCCAGTGACGTAAGTGACGTGCAGCAACGTCTGTCCAATGCACGTCACTTATATCAAGATGGTGGCCCCCGTATGGATGGGAGGCCGCCATTAGGCCACCACCTTGATGTGTTAGGGTTCTGGAGCATGCTGTTGCTGCACGCTCTGGAACCTTAGTATCGGCGACGGCATGCCACTTTTGGCCCATCTGTCCCAGGCCTAAGTCTTATATGTACCAAGTCTATTGAATCATGTCTATGAAGGATGACTTCATACACCATTGCATTGTGAGACCAGCTAGGTTCTCATTCTCTGTATTTCTGTCTTATTTGGATTTGGCTTCTGATGTCCCAGAAGCATTCCTTCCCAGTCAGAGCAGCACAGCGACTGCAGGACCAGGGTTAGAAGCTTCTTCACTCAGGAGCGATACAGCTGAGCGACAACAACAGGTTCTTTGGTGGCATCAGATCTTGTATACTGGCTTAATAAAAACCTTGAATAGGGAAAGAATGGAGCATTATTGACTGATTCAAGAAAGATTCAGGAATAACTAAATTGTTTACTTTTTCCAAGGAGCTCAATATGGCATATAAAGGACGTTAAAAAAAGTTTTACAGTTTATAATTGCAACATTCCTGTGAAGCATGTTAGACTGAGAGATAATGGTTGCCCCAATGCCACTTCATGGCTTTCTTTGCAGAGTGTGGATTTAAAATCATGGTCTTTCTAATATCAATGCAGCAACCTCTCTGGTACCACATGCTGGCTTTTTTGAAGTTCAATCAGAATGGCACCATTCTACAGACTCCAGCAAGGTACCGTAATGATTTAACTGAAATCTCATAGAAGCCAGTATCAAAGGTGATCAAATATGCTGAATAAGTTATAATATCCTCCATCAATCATCTGGCAGAAACCATCGACCCTGGTCAAAAGTGCAGCTTCCATGTCAGAGTTGTTGGAGCTGAAAACTGCCCCTGTCCCCACATAGCTCAAGTATGTAGGAAGAAGTACTTCCTATCATATTCCCCAGCAGGGAAGAATGAAGACAGGGCAGCAATTGCTACTCAGGAAATTAGTATTAAGAAAGAAATATAAAAGGAAAAGGCATATGATTATAGATCATGTGACTGTGGTGAGCCCAATGGCAAATGCATTTTTCAGGCTCAGGGGACCTATGGCGGGATACAAACCCCCGCCGGCGCCATTTGCTCTGCGAGGGAGCCGCAGCAGCCAAACCGCGTGGCTCCCGTGCAGAGCAAAAAAGAAGCTCCATTTCGGAGCTTCTTTTTGCGGCGCCTCTATGACGTCGCGAGGTGCCGCTGGCACATTCACGACATCATAGGTGCCGCGACACGTCTGGACGCTATGCGTCCAGTACATAAAGATGGCAGCCCCCATGTGGAAGGGGCGCCGCCATCTTGTACGTATTGTATACGTACTAGGGTTAGGGGGGTGCGGAAGCACCGCCCCTTCCTAACCCTAGTACATATACAATACGTACTATATGGCGGTTTGTATCCTGCCCAAGTTTCTCAAAGAGGCCTGCTTGAAAAAATCATCCTTTCCAGGATTAATTGTAAACCTTTAAGACTTGTGGGAGGAGAGCACTAGGTGATATGTCCTGTTGTTTTCCTGAAGAAAAGAAAAGTAATAGACAACAAATTTGTCTCATCATTCATATCAAAACCCTTTAGATATTTGATAATGGCTATTGTATCATCAATTATCTATGAAAATATTCTGTTCCTTCAAACTCCCTCAGCCATGCTCAGCCACATATTGTAGGATCACATGAGTGACAACAACTGTATCACCCCAAGATAAAATAAATTAAAATTATAGGGAGATTTACTATCAAATAGATTTGAACACATTGGGGCATGCTCTGTGTGTAAGCAGTTGCTAGGACAGTATTTTCTTGAAGGAGTCTGATGAAATTCTTTCATCCTACGCAGTTATAGTTCTTTGATACCATTTTAAGTGCTATGGCTGCATCTTATGGAATCCTGGGAATGTTAGTTTAGTCAGAGGTGCTAGAAGAGCTCTGTGGGTGAGAATTCTAAATGACCTTTCCTAATTTGCAAAGCCTAGAATGTCATAGGATGAAATGGCAGATGAAGTGGAATTATGGTGCTGTGATTGTGTAGTGTGAAAGAGACGTTTTCCAAGACTGTTTACTGTGAAACAACCAGATCTAGTTTGTTTGTGTAGCTCTATACTCTTCCCAGCCATACCTTTCCTTTGCACTTACATTCCAGGAACTTGTCTGTCTTTATTCAGATTCTGTGCATTCACACTTCACCTTGAGTCTTAGGGCACATCTACACTGACAGGAAAATCCAGTTTAGATTCAGGTTACCCCAATCTGCAGCAACCATCGGCTTATCTATACAATTGCCACACATACTGAGGCAAGTTTGAGAGAACTATTGACATAGTTCTTCCTTTCAAAATTACCTCAGTCTAATAAATCACAGTATGTGTGGCCATACGGTTGTGGTCACTCTATTCCTTCCCCCTCCCATGCATGTGAATGTACATATTTTTGAACTCTTCCCTTCAGACCCACAGTGGCATTGCCATGGACCACAGTCCACATACACACTTGACTATTCAGATTTTCTGCTCAAAGCCAGGATACATCCCTACTTTCCCCCTCTAGATTAAAACCCCGAGGTTTTAAGGTTTAGATTCCTCCCCAGTCATCCCATAAGTCATTTGGACAGCTCACTGTGAAAACTAGGTGTGACCATTTTATTTGGCCTCTGTAGATGTGCGCTTAGATTGTGTCATCTCTTTGAATGAATCTGGGCTTACTTTCCTGGCATTCCTCCTCTCTAGTCAGAGGTTCATGGAGATGTTTCTGCATGTCCACAGGTTAAGGATCAAACCTAAGCAAAGGGCTTGTGTATATGGGCAGGTATGACTGAGCTGCACAAGAGATGCATCCTGTGGCAGGATCACTTCTGAGGAAGGATGGTGCTTTCCTGGGGGTGGAAAATGGAATTGTCATCATGGAATGAATGAATTGTGCAGTTTCTCTTTTGTAACCCAGAGAATAATTAAGATAGATGGGTAGATGAATTAGCTGTCCTGCAAGGTCAAAAGTGGATTGCCTTATTACTCTATTATTTCACCGTTGTGCAGCTATCACCTCTAACACCTTTTTCATGATATTTTGTACATCCGTACGAAAAAGAGGGAGAGAGCGAGAGAGAGATACAAATTGATCGTTTGCCGGTGAAATCAGTCTTCGTCATTGCCGGCAGTGCTTGGATTAATGGGATTGAAGGCTGCTGGAGGTTCAGCCAGAAAGACGGGCAGAAAAACAAGAGAAATTGGTTTGTACCCTTGGGAATGGGATTGATGTGACTCTCACTGAGCTGTTGCTGCTGCCACCACTGCTCTAAAGATGAAGTTTGGGAGTGGGAGACACATTATACCATACTCGAGGCAGGAAAAATATTGGCTTGATACAAACTATTGCCAAGAACCTGGACCATTTCCCAAAAAACAGGGGAGTCTCATCTTCTCCTTTTTCTTTACTTTCATCAGATACAGTTAGTCTTCAAATTGGAGAAAAGCCTGAATTTTAGTCCTGTGTTCTGTAAGCAAGGTTGTCACAAGAACACAAGAGAACCATTTTCTTTGCAGGAATCAACCATATGATCTAGCGCTCGCAGGGCCTAACAGAATGATCTCTGGAAGCCCATAAGCAGAGTTCAAAGTATGAAATGCTCTCAAAGCCAAGGATGACAGAAGACCATTGCACAGCCTTTCTGCCACTGAGCAAATGCCCCCATTCTACATCATACTCTGAAAAAATTTATGTTATTCCTCCCATTGTTAATTTATACTTCACAGCATTGGTACTTCAACACATCCTAAGTAGATACAGGTTAGCTGAGGAATTCCTGAACTATCTTTCAGGGATTGTAGTCATTTTGTAGATTGTCCATTTCAGGTCTGTGTCCTGAGATCAGAAAGTTTATGACACTTTACTGCATATATGTATGAACTGCCTTGAAGTCAAGCTTAACTTATGGCAACCCTATGAAGGAGACATCTCCAAGAGACCCTGTCCTCAATAGCCCTGTTGAAGTATGGCAGAGTCAGGGCCATGGCTTCCTTGATTGCGTCTATCCACCTGTAACACAGTTTTCCTCTTTTCCTGCTGCCTTCTACCTTACCTAGCATAGTTGTCTTTTCTAGTGAGTCACAAATCATGATATGACCAATGTATAAGAGCCTCAATTTAGTCATTTTGGCTTCTAGATAGGTTCAAGCTTGGTTTATTCTAGGACCCATTTACAGTGCGCCCGTGTCATACGCGGGCACGCTTTACACGGCTTTCAGCATATGCTGAAAGCTGAATGGGGAGGAAGGGGCAGCACGTCCCATAGGGATGAATGGAGCGTGTGCCTGTAGTGTGCATGCACCATCATGCTGCCGCGTGCACAAACCCCATTCATTTAAATGGGGCTCGAACATACACATTGTTTTACGTGGGGGAATCCAGAACAGATCCCCTGTGTAAACAAAGGGCGCACTGTATTTGTGTTTGTAGCAGTGAATAGTATCCAGAGAACTCTTTTCTAACACTACGGAGACTATCACATGCAAAAATCAAGTGACTTACCCCTGTTGGTATACAGTCGCTTACAGGATGCAATAGGGAATTATCACATGAAAAATGCCATCAATGCGGCCGGGCAACTCCATCCTGGCTTCATCCCGGCTCCCAGCCATACTCAGCTAGCCGATTTGCAAACACAGAAGCTTCTTATAGTGATCTGTTCTTGATGATTTATTCCTCCCAAGTGCTCTGAGTGCAGCTTTCACTTTGCTTTCTAAAATTGGAGGTTCATCCTCATAAAATTGGAGGCTCATCTATAAATTAATCTTTTACCCTTTTGTCTCTTTTATATAGTTCTATATATTGATTCCATCATGTTTTTATTTCATCTTGACCCATGTAATATGTTGCCCTTCTGGCTGTATAGCATCCCCACCCTTGGTTTAAATTTCCCTTTGATTTCTTGTGGTCTCTGACTCTTCATTTCTGTTGTCATTTTCTATTGGTTAATGAAGTAATTCTCTTTATCCCAGTGTAGTACAAATCTATTTTTCACCTTATCTTTAAATTTTGCTGGGATATTCTTCAGGTTGTATTTCGGTATGATGGTTGGTTTAGTAGTTCTCTTTACTCTAATTTTTGATACTAATAATTAATGGTCTGTGCCACAGTGCATTCTGGACCTCATTTCTGCAGACAGAATGAAGTTTCCCCATCTTCTGCTTCCAGTTATGTAAGCTATCTGATTTCTAGGCCATCTGGTGATTTCCATGTATACAATGGTCTGTGGTTGCTTGAACAATTTGTTTAAGATCAACAAATTAATGGCCTCGTAGAATATTATCAGTCACTCTTCTGCTTCATTGCTTGATCCTAGTCCAAACTTTCCTACTATATTTGACTGCTTCCTACTTTTGTGTTCTAACTGCTTATAATTAACACGAAGTCCTGTTTAGGTTTGTGATCAATTTCTTTCTGGACTCCAGCATAGAAACTTTCAATTTCTTCTTTTTTTTGGCTCTGTGATTGGTGCACAAATTTAGATTATGGTTATATTGATGGGTTTTCCTTGGAGCCTTAATGACATGATTTGGTTAGACTTCAGATTATATCCTTTGACTATACTGTATCTCTCCTCACTATAAATGCAAGCCCATTTCTTATCTTTTCATTTCCTGAATATGACATCTGACTCAAAATATCCCATTCATGTTCATTTTAGCTCGCTCACTCCAAGTATTGCAATGTTCATTCCATTACTTGTTCTACTATGTCTAACTTCCCTTGATTCATTCTTCTTACATTCCAAATTCCTATAATTTGTGTTGTGTGGTTTTGGACTTTTGTGTCTGAGCTACTTGTAGTTATCATCTGCTGTACCCCAGTAGTTTACTGAGTGCATTCTGACCTGGGAGTTTCGATCTTCTGTCACTGGACTTTATCGAACTGGGAAAAAGGATGGGAGCATCACAGGATGCTCCCATCAGTATTGCACAATTTGGCAAAGATTATCACACAATGTTGTTTGACGTCGCAAATATCCCATGATTAATAATAATAATAATAATAATAATACATTTTATTTGTATTTCCCCGCCTCTCTCTGTGGATCCAGGTGGGATTACATCAATAAAATAACACAGTACAGATATAAAATACAATCAATAAAACACTGACATTATTATTAGTTCTATAAAATAGCTAAAACATCTAAAACATCTAGAAAACATACATCATAACCACAAGTGAAGCATTTTATCATAAAGATCTCCTATAAGAGGTCGGATGGATAAGCCAGCCGGAAGAGATCCATCTTAAGTGCCTTCTTAAAGGTATCTAAGGTGGTGATAAGATGGGTCTCTTCCATAGTTTGGGGGCTGCGGCCATAAACAATCTATGGGAAGTTGACATTAACCTGGGCTTATAGTATTCTAATAAATTCTTCCCAGATGTTCTGAGAGTGTGGGGCGGATTGTGTAGGGAGAGGCGGACCCACAAGTAAGGGCTTTAAAAGTAATAACCAATACTTTGTACTGCACCTGGAAGCTAATCAGCAGCCAGTGAAGAGTTTTTAACACAGGTGTTATGTGGTCTGATTTGCATGATTTGGCAAAAATTGTTACACGACGTCGTGAGATGTCGCAAATATCCCGTGATTATCCTGTGAATAAAGACGAATTATAGCACCACTTTTTATAAACAGGAAAATCTTGTGAATAAAAAGTGGCACTATAATTCCTCTTCATTCATGGGATAATCACGGGATATTTGCGACATCGCACAATGTCGTGTTACAATTTTTGCCAAATCATGCAATACTGACTGGAGCATCCTGTAATGTGCCCATCTTTCCCCCCAGTGTCTCCGCTATCTCTTGTTCCATTATAGATTTTCTCATCATAGGGTATTCATGGTTAAATGACATTAAAAAAGGTTGCCGTACTTCCTTCTGCACAGTACAGCGTGCCCACTCCAATACTTTCAATGGTGCATGCGGGTGCTGCGCATGTGCGTCCACCGCCGCATGTACAAGCCCCATTCACTATAATGGGGCTCGAGCATAGGTGGAATTCGCCTTATGTGTGTATGTGTGTATGGGGGGGGGGGCCCTCCGGAACAGATCCCCTGCATAAGGCGAGGTTACAATGTACTAACAAGCATTAGCTGTGATGCCACTGCCATTGTTTCTGAGAGATCCTTTGCCAGTGTTGCCCTCCTCCACACACTATTGTTCTCGTCCAGCTCTGTGGCCCATTTAGTCTGGCTGCTCAGCAAAATCCTATCTGACATGGGAGATCCTACCAACAGCACCACTGCCGTCAGGATAGCTTCTTGCCTCACAAGAGCACACAATCCCATCATCACAGAAAGGTAATACTATTGGTGGGCCACTATTTCTAGCCACCCCTGTATACAGCTGCCATTACAAGGTGAGAGAAGGTGGGATAATGGGATTGCTACACCCATATTTACACAAGCCTCAGGTCAGTAGTGGGAATCACACAGTCTTCCAGGTGTTGTTGGATTATGGCTTCCAGCAGGTCAGGAAGTCACTATTGCCTGTGCTGACTAGGGCTGATGGGACTTGCAGTCTGACAACATCTGGTTGCAGGGAACATACGTATATCTCCACTGCTGAAACAGCTTGACTGACTGCTAGTTTGCTTCTGGGCAGAATTTAGTGTACAGAATTCAGTGCCCACCAATGGCTTGAGTCCAACCTATCTTCGCGACCACTTCCTTCCATATAATCCTCCCCGCACACTTAGATCCTCGGGGAAAAACTTGTTTTACAAGGCTGTCCATGACCTCCCAGAGGACCATTTCAGCCATTGCCCCCAGATTGTGGAATGGCCTGCCGGATGAGATCCGTCATATTACTACCCTAAACAGCTTTAAAAAATCTATAAAGACGGACCTCTTCTGGCAGGCCTTTCCTGAATAGTTCTCCAGCTATCAGAAGGAAAATCTAATTGCTGACCTCTGACTTCACCACAGTGTATTGCATTGTTTTTAAGTATGTTTCATGTTTTAAATTCCACATTGTTTAATTGTATTTTAAGGGGTGGGTGGATTGAGGGTTCAGACTGTATATTTTAACCTTGTAAGCCACCCCGATTGCATTTTGTAGAGAGGCAGAATATAAATAAATTTTATGATTATGATTATGATTATGATTATTATTATTATTAGATATGGCATTTAAAGCCCTTGGGTTTGGGTCCAAGACTATCTGAAAGACTGTTTCTCCCTATATGAGCCTGTTCAAGTTTTAAGATCAGGGGAGAGTTTTCTCTCAGTCCCACCACCATCACAGGGACATTTGGTAAGGATAAAGGAAAGAGCCTTTTCAGTAGCTGCCCCCAAGGTTATGGAATTCCTTCTCATAGGAGGTTTGGTTGGCCTTCTCGCTGCTTTCTTTTTGCCAGCAGAGTAAGACCATTTTACAGTGGTCCCTTCCCTTATAGTGGTCCCTTCCATTCCGGACCCCCTGCGTAAAGGGAATTCTGCATATGCTCCAGCCTCATTTAAAAGAATGGGGGGCCTGTGCCCTCAGTGCAGCGTGGCGTGTGCACCATTACCCCTTCTGGGGCATGCCGAACATTCTTCCGGCATGGCTTTCAGTGTATGCTGAAAGCTGCGTAAGTCACACCCGCGTATGATGCAGACGCACTGTATTTAGGCAGACCTTTCGATCTTAATTCAAGTGTCAGAATAATCTTTTATTGGGGTGTGCTGTGCCTTTATCTTGCTTTAAATGTGTTCTAACCACTTTCAAAACTTTGTTCTTAATAGAAATGTTTGTTCAATATATTTTAAAACTTTTGTATTAATATTTTTAACTGTTTTTAAAATGTATTTTAAAAATACATTTCAATGTATCTTTAAATGTTTAAATATGTTGGGTTAAATGTCCTTTTAGGGAAATATAGAAATAATTATATGGCTGTAAATCAGTTAAAATACCAGGTGACAATCCTTTGTAATTAGTTATGTACATATAAGTACATATAACGTTGCGAGAGATATTAATTTTATTTGTTAGTTGTATTGTAATTTAGTATACATTTTATCTTTAATGTATTGTGATTTAGATAAGGGAATCAGAACAAAAATGTATACTATAAGTAAGACAGAGGAAGTCATGTTTATTTCTTTGTAAAAGTTACATAACTCTTGTATTCCTATGAACTTAGACAAACGATATATAAGGAAAACTAGAATCGAATGAAACAACAATGTAGATATTATGACACAAAACTGACTTAAGGAAGTCTGTAATGGAATGTACTTTATTGTAAAATTTAATAAAGATATATATTTTTTAAAAAGTAATTAGTTATGTATACAAGGGCTCTGAAACCCAGAGCAGATGTGGGTTGAGGATAGTGGATTGGAGAGAGGCGTTTGTTTGGTGAGTTTGGATAGTGTGGATTGTAAATATAACAGACAGTATATGTCATAGCTTTTGTTGTACATGTTGCAACTGGTAGATAAAAACCTCCAAGGACTTTGGAAGAAGTCAACCGTGTCTGTGCCTTATTTCAGGTTGGTCAGTGCCTGGTTGCCAAATATTGCACACTAGATTGTGCTTCTGCACTCTGCTGTTTGTGAGCTACTGTTGAGGTCAAGCATCTCAGACAGTGCTGAACGTTGGTACCTGTGTTTGGGCCTAGTTTGTTTTTATCACTGAACACCTGCAGTGCACAGAGGGGAGCCAA
Source organism: Sceloporus undulatus (assembly GCF_019175285.1). Classification (NCBI taxonomy): domain Eukaryota; kingdom Metazoa; phylum Chordata; class Lepidosauria; order Squamata; family Phrynosomatidae; genus Sceloporus; species Sceloporus undulatus. The sequence continues at coordinate 147,613,908 of NC_056524.1, read as the reverse complement.
CAAAATATGCTGAGTAACCATGGGTCTTGTGCTGAGAAAAAGGGAAGCTATAAATCAATCAATCAACCAACCAATCAATCAATTAACTTGCTTGTGGACTGCATGTTTCCTAAATCCACTGTAGGATCATTTTGTATAACTTGCCTTGCTGATGGTCTGCCCACTTCTTCAGCATCTTGGATGTGGGCTGTCAGCTTGTTTAGTGCTAAACTCTAAAGTGCAGATAAAATGGGTGATAAAATGGTAGGCATGGTAGGCTCCTATGCTAATCTGTGCTTCAACTTTGTTTGGGTAAGGAGGGAAGGCTCAAAGCCAAAGCAATTTGAGAGAGACGTCTGAAGCGTGGAATGGGTATAGAAATCCAGATACTTTTGGACATGAGTTCCCACCCAGGAGGCCTAAGAAGAAAAAGCAATAGTGAGGAATGCTGGGAGTTGCAGTTCAGCAGCATCTGGTGGGTCCATGATTCCCACTCCTGCTATGGAACCTGGGGGTGGGGGATACAGAGTCCTCTGTAAGTGCATTACCATGAGGAGGGAAACAAAACTAAGAGCTTTATCACACTAGTGAGATCCTGTGGGCAAACAGGATTTAAATGAGAGTTGAA
>NC_056524.1:147578122-147613291 GCF_019175285.1 Sceloporus undulatus | reverse complement strand
CTAGAGAAAACCAGGAAATGTCCAAAGTTTATCACACGACGTCATTGTTAATGTGTAATAACACTTAGTTAACCCACAGTTAAAGTGGAGGAAACCGGCAGCTTTTTACTTTCGAAACAAACAGAATTTAAAAAGTGGCTGGTTTCCTCCACTTTAACTGTGGGTTAACTTCACATTATTGCACTTGGTGTGTTAACCAAATTTGTAAGTCTTCTTTAAATTCAAATCTAGTTTAACTCCCGTTTACCTGCAGAATCTAGCCAGTATGATAAACTCCTAAGAAATGTTTGAAGATAACATATAAGAAGGTTTATGTAAACTTATTTTCCTAAAGCTTTGGGCTTTCCAGACCAATGAAATTTATTGAGTCAAATCATGTCAAAGTGCCACACAGATCAAGCACCACTGTAACATAGTTTTTGAATTACTTGGTGCTGGAAAGAGATTAACATTGCTGCCAGTCAGATCTTCAAGGAGAGAATATTCTACAATTGGGGGTGAGTGCATGGGTGGGTGCCACAACCAGAAAGGCCCTCTCTCATATGCTTACACACTGTATGGCCCCTCTGGCGTGACACAGATGAGTGCCCTGTTTACTGTAGCCCTCAATCCTTGGGCAGGTATGTATAGGGAGAAATTCTCAATCAAGAATTGATGTTCCAAGCTGTTCAGTGCTTTGATTCAGAGAGAAAGCAAATTTTCACCCAGTGCAGCTCCATTAAAACTAGTGTTATGTGTTTTCTAGTACACGTAATAGTTCTTGCTGCTATATTTTGCACTAGCTGCAGTTTCCTGTTCATCTTCTAGGGAAGCCCAATGTAGAGTGGATTACAGCAGTCCAATTGTGAAGTTACCAGTTTATGAACTGTCCGATTGGGTTTCCAGAAACAGAGATGGATCTAGGAGTATTCCCTAAGTTATGCACCTGCTCCTTCAGAGGAAGTGCAACGTTATTCAGGGTGTATAGCTTACTCAGTTCCTGGCCTCAGGATTCACCAGTCCACAGAGCCTCTGGACTCTATCACATGGGAAGCAAGCATCATGAAAACGTGATTAAAACATGGTTATAGCATGATTAGGGGGAAGATTATCATGCCTCTGTGGGCTTCTCCCATTGGTGTCCCGTGCTTAAACTGTAATGGACATGTCACTGGGTAATAATGTTATTATGTAAAGACACATCCATTAGAGTTTACTCACGGGACATGAATGGGAGAAACACACGGGAGTGTGATGATCTTCTCCCCAATTGTGCTATTACCATCATTTTCTTGATGCTTGCCTCCTCCATGTGATAGCGTTCTCTGTGTTGTCAGGATTCAGCTTCAGTTCAGTGGCCCTTACCAGGCCACTGGTCCAGCACCTGCACACTCCCAGCTGACTCTGACAACAAGGAGAAGTAGAGCTCAGTGTCATTCCAGTGCCAACTTTAACTGATAGTACTCTCATCTCAACACACCTTAATTGTATAGGCAGTTTAATGCAATTTAAATCTTAATTGTGTATGTTTCTAGCTACTTGTGATTTTAGTTTTGTTGTTTTTTAATTCTTGCCAGTTACCTTGAATCCTGGTCTTCAGAAAAATACAGGGTATATATATGATTTATTGGCGTGTTATAGATGGGCCCATGAGACGCCGTCATCGTGCTGCGATTACGCACAAGGGGCGGCGCTTCCGGACGCGCCTTGCCCCTCATGCGTAATCCATATACAGATTGATTATGGATCCATATACAAATCCTATACAGATGGGCGCTGCCATCTTGACGTAGCGGATGCTCTGCGTCCGCACATCCCAACCAGGAAGAGACGCAACGAGTGCGTGCTTTGGCACTCACAGCGTCTCTTCTGGGTTGCCAGAAGGAGCGCGATTTTCGCGTTCCTTTTTTGCAGCACGGAGGAGTCGTGCGGTTTGGCTGCTGCAGCTCCTCCGCGCTGCAAACGGCAGCGGCCCAAGACCGCCCCTTTTGGACGGTCTGTAATGGGCCATTGATTGGTTGGTTGATTACAGGGCTGAACCAAAAGTGTAAAACAAATTTTCATAGCTTGAATTGATTTGCAAATATTCATATCCACCTTACTCAGTTTTTTCAGAAATATTGAACTTAGCATTATTCCCATAATGCTCACCAATGGAAATTAAAAAGAAAAGGATACATTCTGTCAAAAACAAACAAACAAAAAATTGAAAATGATCTGAATTTAACAAATTAAATGTAAAAGTTGAAAATTCCAGTCTAGCTCTATGCCCTCTGTATTGTAAGTGGAACTGCTTGAGTTTGTCCTCTTGTATTGGATTAAATTGGGGGGGGGAGCTTTCCTCTCCTCCCATTTTTGTTTTTGTTTCAGTTTTCCACTCCAAATTTAGTCCTACATGATTTGTCTTGAACTTCTGTTTTTCCTGTAAAAGGAGTTGGGACCTCTGAGTTCATGCCACACAATACACAAAGAGCCATTGCATAGCAGCCATAATGTGCATGTAAACAAGTTCCACATATGGGCATCTGCCGTTTCACAGGCAGATGCAGGGAGTACTGGATGTTCTTCCAATGGTAGTTTTATGCCTTGTTTGGTTTCAGTGTCCTCAACCTGTTCAAATGGGCAGATGGCGGGAATGACATTTTCCTCTTTTTCCTCTGAAATTGGTCTGTATGGATTGGAGTTTAATATTTTTCGCATAGCTGTGATTACGTATGACATAGCAGCTATAGAAAATTGTAACCCTTATGCAGGCTGGAGCAGACAGCTGAATTTGCAGTGCTTGTCTGCTTTTCATGTGAGTCTGTATCATTATATCCTTGGTTCCAGGCTTGTAGACCTTAGATGCTTATCAAGGTAGACTGTTGTTTTTTTCCATAGACATAATGAACAAAAACTTTAAAGGTTTATGCAAATGTTAGAAAAGGGAATACAACACACATTTTAAGTTTAAGATATCAATGGTATCTTAAATTTATTATGGCATAAGCTTTCAAAAGACAGAGTCTGAGCCCTTTTCATCAGATGCACATGAAAATGTATGCCATTGATTAATCTTTAATGTTTTAAGGATTTAAAAAAAAACTTTAAGATTTTAAGGACCAGATTTAGGAATATGTGAAATGAAAATGAAAAATATTTGAATATGAAAATTAATTCAGTAATGTTAATTGTTAGAAGTGGAAAAAATCACTATCTTAAACATTAAAAAGATTAATTAATTAATTATGTTACTGTTATTTAACTCATGGGGGGCAGTGTGGGAGTAGACAATCGGGTTCGTAGACAATAGCATGGAGGTTGTCACTGTTTACTTTAGGGGAGCATGTTTTTTTATTGGCTCCAACTTCAAACCTGGAATTATTTCCCACACCGGCCACAAGGCCTGTAATATGATCCTTGCCTGGAAATAGTGGGAATCCAACATTTCTGGGAATTTTCAGGTTGGGAAACATTAACTTAAAGTGGAGAATCTATAATCTCTCCAGTTCAGTCTGCTACCTATCTGCATCCCTGTTTTCTTTCTATCCTCACCAATATATACTCTTCAATCACAAAATTATTAATTTCAGTTAGAGGGCACTTAGGAATGCCATGATCACTAAAAGTCAACCTGGGTTTCTCAAAAATGTATCATGCCAGGTAATCTTACCTCTTGTGAAAAATTCACAAGTTTGGTAGATGAAGGGAGTACTAGTGATGTAGCATACCTTGATTTCATTAAGTCCTTTAGCAAGGTCCCCATGATATCCTTGCAAAAAAGCTAGACAATATGACTGTACTTGCCGTTTCTAGTACTTGCTGCAGTTTTAATGCAGAAAACAAAAACAATTCTGTTTTCTATCTATTACTGTACTTGCTATTTAAAATGTATGGTGAAAAGATTTTCAAGGTGCCAAAAGCCATGGTGTGCCAGTTCTCTGCACTTTCTGCTCTTGTGTTAACTCCTAGAACATTTACATTCATATGTTTACACACAACTGAATATAATGTTTAGACTGACCTTAGAATCAAACTGGAGTACTCTTCAGTGTATTGTTTATATGTACAGTACTATGCTGGGACTGCCATGATCATGGCCCCCAACTGTCCCAATTTGTCAGGGACAGTTCCTGATTAATTCTCTGTTGTCTCACTTTTTCAGATGCTTTTAAAATGTCTGAGTTTATCTCTCCTCCTCCTCCTTCCCCCCTTTGTCCTTAGCTTACTTCACTTGCTGCAAATTGAGTTCAAAATGCAAAAGTAGTTTGCACTTCATTAATTCAGTGTATGTGTATTGGGGGGAGGGGGGAGTATCTTGTCCTTCCCTGTAGACTCTGAGTAAAGCAAAATTTTGCAGTCTTTCCCAGTATGTGTAATTTTCCTCATTTAAGTATTTTTAACATCTTGGCCACACTCTTAAGATTCCTGGCCACAGGTATCCCAGTTTTCATCAGTGAAATGTTGAAGGCTAAGCAGGGTCCACAGAAAATTATTACTGGCTGTCCCACTTTAGATTTCCTTTCCTCCAGAAACTCTCCAAAATGTCAAGCTTGAAGATTTTCTGGAAGTAACTCAAATCTGTTTTATACAGTGCACCTGTGCTATAGGTGGGCACCCCATATGCAGCTTCCAGCTTACGCAGAAGCCGCATGATGAGAGAATGAATGGTGCATGCACCCGTGGCACACGCACTCTCCCACGCCATGAGCATGAGCCCTGTTCAATTGAATGGGACTTGATCTTACATACTATTCGGCTTATGCAGGGGGTGGTGGTGGTGGAATGGATCCCCCGCGTAAGCCAAGGGCACACTATATATTCATTGTTAAGGACTGATACATTCTCAAGCAGATAATTAAACAGATAGTCTGTAAGCATTTAGGGGAAAAATGTCATAATCACAATAAGTCAACATGGGTTTTTCAAAAACAAGTCATGCCAGACTAACCTTATCTCTCTTTTTAGATAAAATTGCCAGCTTGGTAGAAGATGGGAATGCTGTGGATGTAGTATAACTTGATTTCAGTATATCCTTTGGCAAGGTCCCCCATGATATCTATTGTTTATTAAGATGTGGGCTAGACAATGCTAGGTGGATTTGGAATTGGCTGACTGACTGAACCCAAAGGTTGGTCACCAATGGCTCCTCTTCATCCTGGAGAGAAGTGACCAGTTGGGTGCCACAAGGTTCTGTCCTTGGCCAGATGCTATTCAACATATTTATTTATTTATTTATTTATTTATTTATATTTATTTATCAAGGGAATAGAGGGCAAGACATGCTTATGAAATTTACTGATGACACCTAATTAGGAAAGATAGCTAATACCCCAGATGACAGGATAAAATTCAAAAAAATAATTAATTTCTATGCTGCCTTTCTCCCAGAAGGGAACCCAGGGTGGCTTTGGCATGGCATGATTATTATTTGATGTTTTTAATTTGTTGCCTCATTTGTATTAATATGCATTATTATATTACTTTGTAGAATGTATGCTACAGGCAGGCTTAATTTTATCTATTTTATTGATTGATTGTACAGCTCTGTGTAAATCTACAGCGCTATGTAAATAAAGCGTAATAATAATAATAACAACAACAACAGAATTGTCTGCAAAGCAAGTGAGGAATTTGTTGGACCTCAAATTTTTGGTAGAGTTTGACTTTCAACAAATATCAAGATAACTGAAATCCCCCATTACCACTATATATCTCCTTTCTGAATATGTAGTTATCTGTTCCAAGAAGGCATAATCCAAATCCAAATTTGGCTTGGAGGTCTATAGTAGACCCCTCACTGCCACATTCTGTTTCTTTCCCCATTAAATTTCATCCGGATGTTTTCAACTTGGCTTCCAGGATTAAAGTCATAGTTTTGTTCACAGGTGTACACATCTTTAATGTACAATGCTACTCCATCCCCCTTCCTGTATGGTATGTTTCTCTGAAATAGGTTATACCCCACTATTTCATTACAGTCCAGTCATGAGACTCCCACCAGGTTTCAGTGAAGCCAATTACTATTGATATATCAACTTCCCAGGGTCAAACTCTCTGAGAAGATTTTTTTGTTATATATGAAGTAGTAAGGACTCTTGTATTAATATATGTAGTATGCCATGTAACCATTGGCCTTGTCTATACAGTGCGCCTTTCCCTTACGTGGAGATCTGTTCTAGACCTCCCCGCACAAGTGAAAAAATGTGCATGCTTGAGCCTCATTAGAGGTAATGGGGCTCGTGTCCGCGGCGCACCCCATTACTTCTTCCAGGGCGTGAGAGGAGTTTTTCCGGCACGGCTTTCAGTGTATGCACACCCGTGTATAATGCAGGTGCGCTGTACCTTTACTAATGGACTGGAATTTGTGAATATTATTTGATTCAACAGTCTTCACCTCAGTCTTCATCACATAACAATGGTCACTGCACCAACACACTAGTAGATGTTTTCAACACTACAAAAAGAAGAATTCTACATGGACCCCTCCAGGAGGCTGGAATATAGAATTGGATTTCTACATAGAATACTTGCATTGTTGTGACCAAACTGAGATAATAACAAGAGACACAATTTACCACACAATCTCACCCATATGGAATGAAATGCCATCCACAGTTTCAGAACTGTTAACATGGTGACTTCTTTGAAAACTTCTCAGTGGGGCATTTCAGTCTTTCCCTTCTAGCTTTGCTCACAAATGCAGTAATTGGAGTGGGGGCGATTTTCATTTGGGTTCCCTAATGAACCCTGGTGCCAGCGTTTTTACCTTGCTTGTCTTACAACGTCACGATTTCAGGGAAATATTGACTGTACTTGATTTTCACCTCCATTCTGAATGATCAAGAGGTAAAATAAAATAAAAATTAATTGCAGAACAGAGAATTAAAGAAGTCCTCTTAATGGCTTTATAGATCTGACAGAAAACTGAGTTGTTTTTAGTTTTCTTAGGTTATTCTGTCCCCTCAGCACCATATTTGGGACTCTTTCTTGAATAAATATTCTCAAAAAGCAAATATCATTCACTTTTTTTCTTTGAATTCCAAGGTAATGATTGTGAACTAAAGCGGCAAGTTAAGAGAAGCCATGTCTTTTGTGATGATCAGGCAAACTCTATGGATATGTGCCAACCACATCAGAAAGGTGATTGAGACATGCCTCTGCACATCTGCACACATCTGCATTTGCCTCTAGCCACCTAAACCATTTCACACACCATACAGATTTCTGCTGATCCCCAGCTTGGCTTCATTTGTTTGCCTTTGTATTTTACAGAAGCCAGCCAGCAGCAGCTGTATGGCAATGGCACAGCAGCCGCTCAGTTCCTAGCCAAGAACCCTGTGAAATTAATCCACATCTCACTGAAATCCTACCCAGCATTCGGGTCACTGCCTCGTTCCAGCACTGCGAAAGGAGGGATTCTGCCATGATTTATTACTGCCCCCAACGCACATATTATTATGAAATGAGTTTATTACACTCTAAATCTCCTGTTAATGTGCTACTGTTTTAATCCCTTTATCCAATTTTCAGTCTCTCAGGCTTGGCTGCCATTCACTTGCACAAAACTCTCTATTCTGAAGGTTTTATTGTGCGATATCCATATTCATTTATCCTGCTTTAAGGCTGTGTGGTATGGAGGTGGGGGAAGATGAGAGCCAGGGAGAAAGGATCAGAAATGCAGGAATGTATGTGCGGAGTGGGGGAGAGAAAGACTGCAGAAGCAGCAGTTTAAACGAGGAGAATGAAGATGGAGCAGGAAAAGATGATAACATGAGTGGGAAGCAACTGACCCAGAATAAAAATGGTGGGGGGAGGACAATAAAGGAGTAGTACAAATATTAACAGAGGGGCTGAGGAAAAGATAAGAGTATACTTTTATATTTGATACTTTAGTCTTCAAAACTTGTGGAAGACAGTCCAGCAGGGTAAAAAGCTCCAGAAAGAGGAAGTACACAAAAGAGTCTGTTTATTACCTGAGCCTTCCTATGGATCAAGGCAAAGAACAACAACAAGAAGAGGTGGGAAGTGAGGCATCAATGCCAGCAGTGGCCTTATATACTTGTATGTGTGTGCTAGATCATTTCCATCCACAGCTTTGCCCTGATGTCACTGTTGAGAAGTTCAAGATCTATGAGGCACCAGTTCTCATGTCTATAAAGAAATGTATCAGGAAGTTCCTGAAACATCGTGTGAGGTTAATTAAGCTCTTTCAAATATGCTGTTAGCAAGCCTTTCCAAACCTCTAGATGTTCTGGATTATAATTTATTTATTCAGTTTATATCCCACTTTTTTCCTGGCGTGGGACCCAAAGTAGTTTATGGTATAGATTGTACAGCCAAAAACCTAATATGAAAAAAAGTTTTTAAATCAACTCCCATCAGCTCCAGCCAGAAGACCAATAATCAGAGAGGACAGGAGTTGTCATCCAAAACATCCGCTGGGCACTATGTGAGGGAAGGCTACCTAGATTGTCAGTTAGTTCAGTGAAGGTTCTGACCAAATTTAAAAGAAAGCCATTTTAGACATTTAGGACTTTTGGATTTAGTACCTTAGGACTATCTTGACTTTATGGTTCAAGAAGTGATGTGATATACAGTACACTTATGGAGGGGAAGTGTAGATGGATAGCTATAGCAACAACAAACTTTATTACAGCCATTTGGCCAGCACAATTACAAAATTTCAATTTAAAATATAACTTAATTTTATACCACAGGTTCATGTACATGCAGATTGGAGAGTATAAACAAATGATAGTTTATAAAAAGTAAGAATAGGACGGTATTATTAGGTAAACACACAATAATGAGTAGGTTGTTATTACTTTGTAAATAATTCCATTATATTGTGTTATAGAGTATTATATTTAAGACATATTAGTTCAAAACTACAGTCATATCTTTTGTTTAATTAGTTCAAAACTATGGTCATATCTTTTGTTTTGGATAGCTATAGTATTGCTTGTTGCCCTTGGAAAAACTTGAGAGATGGACTTTCTATAGGGCTGGGGCTGGGGCAACACTGCACAAACTATTTGTAAATGTTCAAAATCAAAAATATCACTCTGAGAGAAAACAAAATCTAAACGGCCAAGGTCACAAATACCTAGCCGAACTTGGATGAGTTCTTAGGCAGTGTCCCTTTGACTATGAGAGAATGGCAAGAAAGCTGGTTAGGCATTAACCAAAGTTCCTAGCTGAGATAAAAACTGCTGCTGTAGATTAACTATGGCCTTGGCCAGTCTGGATGAGGTTGTGTACAAGGCATGGACAATGCTTGCCAATACTTGTCATTTTTTAAACCTGAAACTGTAAGAAAGAGAAATGTAGTGTCGTAAGCATTAAAAAAAAACGAGCTCAAGATGGATTTTTTGGTTTTTAAAAGGCCACAAAATCTAATTCTGATGTCTTCTACTGACCAGACTACCTGTGAGAAGAGAGTGAAATTCAGAGCATGTTAATTAGTATGTTTTCCAATTCTTCAGTAAATGTATGTGAAAACAGTTGAACTTGATTTTTCTCAGATGGAAAGGATGCAGTAATAGCACTAAGTATATGTATAGTTTTGTATATTTGTAGCCATTAAAAATATGTCTTTAGCCTTTCTGGCCAAGAAGATATGTTTGGAACTGTGTGGGCAACACCTGGTAAAGCATCAGCAGTCAGAGGATTTCTAGTGGTAATTATAGAGAGGATACTCTAATTTTCCTTAGTATTATCAGCACAATCAAATTAAAAGTGGAACTGCTTAATACAAAAAGAAAATAAATAATGCAAAATGAGAAATTATGTGAGATAATGTGAAGAATTCATAGAATTCAACTTTCCTTGGAGCAGTATCTGTATTGCCTGTACCCAGTTTAGTTTACAACTCAACACATCTTGAGGGGCACAGGATGTGTTATGGCATTGTGCACTGAGATCTCTCTCTTTCTCCAAAGGTTTCACAAAAAGAGATCCTCCACTCATACAACAGGGCTATCTTTACTGCCCTACTTTTCCTTAACTCACTTCATATTCACACTCCTTTACGGTTTGTACCTGGAGGGATTCCCAATAGGTTATTCCCATTATCATGTTTGTCACTTTATCTGTTTCAACACAATATATGCTTAAGGTAAGGGTGGGAAAAGCATGGCCAGCAGGTCATATTCAGGGCCCAAATGCCACACATGGTCCTTGAAGCCCCTGGGTGATTTTCTACCTAAAAATTGCCCAAACTGCATTTGCCTTCCCCACAGAACCCTCCAACCCCTTTTCAGCCAGTTTTAACAAAAAATGACAACTGCCTACACTACACAATTCAATTCGGCAGGTGAAGACAGTTCCTTGTATTCTTTAATGTATGTTCAGGACCACATGAAAAAGACAAATGAAAGATGAACTGCAGTTTGAGGAATCATGCTTTCTTTTGCTTTCAACTGGATCAAAAGCCAGTTTCAATCATGGATATAATCCTGTACTGACTTAAAGAATTAAACACAGCTTTCTTTGTCATTCCAGCTCATAACCATTGGCATGAATACTATCCTATTGTCCATATTTATTGGATAACTGTGTTCCAGATTTTCACTGGAGACAAGAACTTCACAACCCGGATGACTTGGCCGGTCTTCACAACGCATTGAACACTGGTCATCATGTGGCTCCAAGCATCCACAGTCTGAAGAGCTAGGGAAAAGTCAGTAGTATCTTTTTATAATTTTCAGGAATTCTGTCCCCAAATACCTAGATTACTCTGTAGAAAACACCAGAATGTTTTATAAGAATTCAAGAGAGTGACCCCTATTTTTTAAAACTGGGGGGGGGGGGTTAAGCTTGGTAAGAGAGAGCAGACTATGGCTAAAATTAAATGGTAGTACACATCTCCTCTGAATGCAGTGCCCCATCCCCAAGCTGGAGTACATGGGAAAAAGACACCGAGTGTAAACAAGTAAAGGAGTTAATGTGAAGACTAGCAAGGGGGACAATAGTACATGAGAACTACTTCATACGGTGTTGGACTGCCCTTTGATCTGACCATAGGTGGGAACAAGAACCCAACTGGACCACTGACACAAGCTGTTTCCCTATCCCCTCCACCTCTATGGCTTCCCTGTCTTTCCCCCTACTCACTTTCCTGTGGTAATTGCTTTTCTTTGTTGTTGTTTTCCTTCACTATCCTTCATGCCCTCTTTTTTCATCCCCGTACCCCCGCATATATCCCTCGTTCACTTCTTCTCCTTTGTTCTTCCTCCTCTCTTCTCTAAGCTTCCCTCTCCACGCCTACTCTCTTGCTCCTTTTCCCTTCTCTTTGCTGCTCCCTGTGATGTCAAGCAGTTCCTTCTCCACTCTGACACAGAAGCCTGTACCACTTCCAAGGCTCCTGCTGTCAGCTGGGGAATAGATAAAGATAAATGATATTATGTTAAATTCCACTTAATGACAAATTTTTAATTTTCTGAACATGGTCATTTTCTGGCTAGTGAATCAAGTGTAGGGAGCTAATTACATGAAGATCTGAACAAAAATAACTCCTAATTTTCAAGGATAATGGAAGAGAAATGTTGGAGATTAATGGCACTATTTATCTTTTTTAAATTTCTATCTTTCTCTGTGATAGCAGTGCTCCCCAAGGAAAATATTCATAAAATGAAATTGAAGTCGTAACTTAATAGGTTATTAAAATTTTTGAGTGCATATCACTTTCCTTCCGCCGCACTGTAAATTTAAATTGAAGTTTGCAGCTCCCCGAGTCACCAGTGGAGGTTTTTTTTTATGATGGCACAATAGAGGGAAACATGCATCTTTGTCAAGAGGTATTTGCTATTCTAATTTTATGGCAGGCCGGATTATCAGAAAGGAATGTCAGAGTACGGGGAAGCTGACAACACCACAGCCTTAAGCCATGTGTTTCCATTAGCGCCCAAAGCCGTCCAGGGGTTTCTCTGGACCGTTATTTTCCATTTCAGTCTTTTATCTTGATTTAAAGTGAGGGCGCTGAAAATTCAGCTCCTGTCATTTTTCTCTCTGTCTCCCAACACACATCCTGTTACTTCTCCCCCCCCCCCTTTTTTTTTTTCTCCTTCTCTCTTCCTCTGGTCACTGATTTCTTTTTCTGATGTTTTTCACCTCTCTTTACCAAGTGGACCTTGGTCAGTGCAGAGAAAGTTTGGGGAGGGGGTGTGTGCAGAAAAGTCCTGAGTAATAAAATAGATGTGATTGCATTGCCTATTAGAACCTATTAGAGCCAAGAGGCTGGAGCTAGTGCGGAGGATCTTTCAGAGAGGATACCAATGCAGGTATCAGAAGGTGCAAATGTACAGAAAGGTGAAGTATCTCATTCTCACTTCATGACCTTCTGTTTCAGCTGGGGCACAACTCCAGCTGTGGTAGTACCCCAGTTTTCTTCTAATTAGAGACAGCCACTGGTGGATCCAAATATGCTGTGATTATGAATTTTGGGTTTTGCTATGGCCCCAGTAGCAGCAGTGGTAGAGATTTCTGGGGTCAAGGCTCTGGGCTACATCTGTGACCTCCTCAGTTGCTGCTGTGGACAAATTTTGAGAAACAGTTTCTGTACTTTCTATACTTTGATTTAGATTGCCTGCAGACATGTCAAGGAACTGGTAGATCTATTGAACATGGAAGCTCGTGTGGAGTTAGAGTTGTCCAGACACTGCAGGAAGTTTAATGCATACTAATTTTTGTTGCAAAGCTGGAGCAGAGGTTTGAATGGGAACACAGTACTGGCCCATCCAGAATTGGTACTGATCACTCACTGATCATCTTAGATGATTATCTCCCCACTGAGATGATTCAGGCCTTCCCCAATTTAACATCATATACAACAGGATCGGGCGTACTGTGAACCAACAGGTGAATAGCACCCAGAAAGGCTATGGGTACAGACACTGTGTTGAAGGCCTGAACAGTTGCCAGGAGGTTCCTGAGCTTGGGACACAGACAAGGACAATGTGAGAAAGAGGCTTCCCCTACCAAGTGGATTCTTCAGAGAAGCCAGGACCTTTGCCACTAAGAGACTTGTCTTCCCTGTTCATCTGGGATTCAGAGGTTCCTGGATGACAATGGATTATCCAGATCCATTCTAGTCTGGCTTCAAGCAGAGATAGTTTTGGTTATATTAGATGGTGACTTTCACCAGGAACTGGATAGGAAAATTGTGTCCCTGTTGGGTTTTGCTGGACTTTTCCGCAGCTTTCAGTGCTATCAGCTCAGTGACTTTCAATAACAAATATCCTTTTAATCCACCTCACTGGGATGGCACCATTTTTCCGGTGGATCCATTATCTTCTGGGGGGCCAGCTCAGAAAATAGTGATGGTGGTTTCCTCTTCAACAGCAGTTTGGGTGTGCTCCTGGATTCAGCTCTAGCCCTGAAGCACAAAATTTCTCTGATGGCCAGGAGTATATTTGCATGGTTGACCTTTCCCTTGAATGTCTGGAAATGTCTGTTTTGACCATGTGGTGATATATGCCTGAGGGGCTGTACAAACAGCCTCGAAGGGGCGGCATGCAGCTGATCCTTTTCTGGCTGGATCGGGGCTGCAGCAACCTCACACCACAGCCATGATCCAGCCTCTGGAGGGAGGAAAAAGGAGACCCAAAAAGTGGTTCTTTTTTGTGCCTTCCAAAGGGTACCATACTGTATGGCATTCCTTCAGCGCCGCATTATCTGGATGCAGTGCCAAAGTTGTGCCATGATGCCGCGCACCATCTGGAATGGTATGAAGCAGCATGACGACCTGGGGGTGGAGTCAGGGCCTCCAGTGTAAGGACACTACACTCTGACTCTGCCCACAGGCGTTAGTTAAATCCCCTTAGGATGACTGCAAAACGTGCTCAGAAATTTCATTTGGCTGAGAGGTGCAGCCATATTGTTAATTGGGGCTGGCTACCATTCTCACATACAACCTCGTTGTTATAACAGTTCCACTAGCTGCAAGTTTGTTTCTGAACATAATTCAAAGTCCTGCTTGTGACTAGAAAAGTTCAGATGAAGAATATATGAAAGAACTAACATCCTTAGACAGCTTTAAAAAGGCTATTAAGATGGATCTCTTCTGGCAGGCCTTTCCAGAATAGAGAACCCGGCCTCAGGAAACTCCTATGAATAAATAGATACTGCCGCTCCCATTGATTATTGTTATATTGATTATTGTTATGTTGTTTGACCTTTGGGTCAGTTTTAACTTGTATGGTTTTAATTCTCTATTAGATTTAATACCTTTTTAAGGGGGGAGGGTACTAGGAATTTGATATGTTTTGTATATTTAACTTGTTAGCTGCCCCGATTCTTCTCAGAGGGGTGGAATACAAATAAATTTTATTATTATTATTATTATCATTATTATCATCTTGACTTCCTATATCAGCCTGTCCAGGTGCTAAGATCCTGGGGTAGGGCGACCCCTCTTTCATTGTAACCAACTCCAAGGCTTCTTTGTTGGGAACATTGGAGGAGGTGCTTTTAAACTTCCTATCTAGGGAGGCTAGGATGGTTACCTCCTTGCTGTGCAGTGTGCAATTCTTTTCTTGCATGCTTTTAGAAGTTGACTGCAAGGACTTAACAATGTGTAGTTTGCTGTTTTTAATCTTTTATTTTTTTAAATTGAATTGTTTCATTTTTTTAATTCTATGATTTTTTAAATTGTATTTTAACACGTATTATATATTACTTAAATTTTTGCAAGGGCTTTTAACTGTGTTTTTTTTAAATTTTTAAAGCTGCCTTGAGTGCAATTATTAGGAAATTAACTATCGTCCTCATTCTCAGCCTTTTTTTAGGGTTCAAAAGTAGCCATCACTGACTGCCCTTGTTCTCCATCCAGTAACCTGGGCCTGGATAGGACCTGCAGCCTTGTACTTTAATTCTAGTGGCTGTTCCCATCAAATCAAATACCACTTGTAGTGCAGGACCTATTTCCTCTCAACCCTTGGTTGGTTCCTTTCTCTGAGAAGTTCCAGTGGTTTTATTTTATCAGTATCTGTAATGCTTCTGAAATGCCATAAAACTAGTCAAGTACTACAGTATTATATGCAGAGCTGCAAAACTCCAAATTATAAATACTGATCAGTTCCCTTTAAAAGATAGCTCATGCTATATGATGGGTATTTGGATAAGGGCTTCAAGCCAGCATGGACTGAAATTAGTTTTCACCTAGATTCTAGATTCAATAAATAAATAAATGGGTTTAGTTTCAGTCTTGTGTTAGTAGAATGCTAGAACATCAGGATATTTAATTCGTAAAAGAATATATTTTTGGCTAATAATGGGCTTTTCAAGAAAGGGTAAATGCATCAGGATATTGCTAAAGGTTACAGGATTTGTTGCTGTAGTTGTTGGGTTGGTTGGTTTGTTTTAAATATCCAAATGATGTTTGTGTCATTCTAGGCTATTTTATGGTAATTCCTGGCATCAGCTGAGAAATTTTATTCCCACTTTAAGTGAGTTTTTTTTTCATATCCAAGAGATATTGGAACAATAAGAATATACCTCTTTCTTCCATGGAGATTATTGCATGTGCTTTATCCTTTCTTTCCCCTGATGGGATACATGCAGGTTTAACTCTCAAGGCCCATATGCAGCCCGTATGTAATCCCATCCTTGAAAAGTCATGGGATAAGACCAGGTTGCATATTGACTGCATATGCCTAGCCACGAGAGAATGAGGTAAGAACTATTTTTGACAGTTAAACATGGGTATCCCATTGGGGAAAAGATGAGATAAGGCATGTGCAATAATCTTCCATGTCATGGCTCTAATATGTAAAACAGCCAGTAATTTTTTTAAAAAATAATTAATGTACATTCAGTACCAACATAACACTACTGGACTCTGTGTCATGCTTAGATCTTCTCTTTCCTTTTTTCAGATATGTGCAATTCTCTTGTGTGTGTGGCATAGCCTCTATTTATCAGCCAAGTCACTACTTACCTATGCCATCTGCTCAACTGAATTTTCATTCACAAGACTCTCACTCCAGTCTATGCAGCACAGTGATATGCATTTGATCATGAAGCCTGCCCTCTCTCAGATGTTTCCAGAGGTGCTTTTCTGGCATTGTGTATACAATATCATAGAATCCTAGAAACCTAGAATTGAAAGGAACCACACGGACCATCCATTGTTGTTGTTGTTGTTGTTGTTGTTGTTGTTGTTTTCTAGGGAGTCACAGTGAATAACTGCAAATTTAAAACAATTTAAAAACAATAAAATTTAAAAAAACAATACAAAATAATTAAAAAGTATCAATGGAGAGTTTAAAAATCAATTAAATAAGCTACACATTAAAAATATTAAAATGTATAAAATTATATACAAACCTTGACTTGACTTGTACAACCATCATCAGTTTAAAAAGCCTGATGGCACAAAATGCCACTGAAAGGAGAGCAGGGATAGGATCATCCTGGTCTCTCAAGGGAGGGAGTTCCAAAGCCTGGGAGCAGTTACCAAGAAGGCCTTCTACCTTGTTCCCACTAAATGAGCCTGAGAAGATGATGGGACAAAGAGAGGGGCCTTCTCAGACAATCTCAGCACTTTAGTGGGAGTATGGTCCTTTAAGTAACTTGGTCCCAAGCTGTATAGGACTCTAGGGTCAAAACCATTACAACTGCCAGGCATTGGTTTAGCATAGGAACAGCTTCCTTGGAATTAGGTGGAAAGGAGTGACAGAACTGGGTATCATCAGTGTACAGCTGACACCTTATTCCAAAATTCTAGACAACCACTCACAGCAGTTTCACATAGATGTTAAAAGGCTCAGGGTGCTATATTATAGTGCTATGTTTGTGCAGTGTGAATGGATATTTGATGGCAAGATATGGGATCTAGATCCCTTGCACCTATTCCTTGCTGCTCTTAATTCTCATTTGCAAGTATGCTCAGTAGAATGTCAGGCCTGCTATTCTTTCTTGGCAAAGTCTATGTTTATGATTCCTTAGAATCATAAAGCTCGAAGAGACCACATCCCAACCCCCTGCCATTCAGCAATACACAATCAAAGCACCCACGACAGATGACCATCCAGCCTCTGTTTAAAGACCTCCAAAGAAAGAGACTCCACCACTCTCCAAGGAAGTGGGTTCCACTGTCGAACAGCTTTTATTGTCAGGAAGTTCTTCCTAATGTAGGGGTGGAATCTTTTCCTGTAGTTTGAATCAGTGGCATGCCTACCTTCAGTGTCACCTGGTGCGGGGGGACAGGGCTTCCAAAATGGAAGGGCCGAGGGTTCTGCAAGGAGGGGCGGGGAGAATGGGCTCAGTCTTGCTGAGTGCGCGTGCTCCTGCCTACTAACCTCCTTGTTGCATCTTGGTTTTCCTCAGAGGAAAGCCAGGCCACAGCAAGGAGGATCAGAGGGGCATGCGAATGCTCAGCAAGGATGAGCCTGGCCTTTCCACACCTCCTTGCAGAAGCCCGACCCCTTCTGCTTGCTGCAGCAAGGAGGTGTGGGGGGCATGGGTGCTCTTGGCGTGGCTCCTTGCCATGGCCCGTTTCTCGTCTGAGGAAAACTGGGTCATGGCAAGGAAGGGTGGAGCAGAAGTGGCTACCGGGTACCACCCCCTTCTGGGGTGTCACCCGGTCCCAGTGTGGTCTGTACCTCCTGCACACACACACACCTTCCAATGATGCTACTGGTTTGAAACTGTTGCTCCAGGTCCTATTCTCTGGAGCTGCAGAAAACAGACTTAGTCCATTCTCAGTATGACATACTGTACTTCCAAATATTTAACATGGCTATTATATCATCTCTTAACATTCTCTTCTCCAGGCTAATATACCCAGCTCCCTTAGTCACCCCTCATAAGGCAAGCTTTCCAGACCTTTCGCCATTTTGGCCACCCTCCTCTGGACACACTCCAGTTTGTCAACGTCCTTTTTGAAGTGTGGTGCCCAGAACTGGACATAGTATTCTAGGTGAGGTCCCATCAAAGCAGAATAGAGTGGTACTATTACTTCCCTCGATCTAGACACTATACCTCCATTGATGCAGCCTCGAATTGCATTGTCATTTTCAGGTGCTGCATCACACTGTTGACTCATTTTCAACTTGTGGTCTACTAGGACTCCTAGTCATTGTCTGAATCTGTGCTTTGGCCTTGTGGCTGGCTGCTTCCCTTTTCCTTCCATGGGGCTAGGATGGAGGTTGAGATGAACTTTGCCTCCCCCCTCTCTCTTTGTCCCAATGGATTCTCCTGTATCTCATGCTGGCTACTTCCCTTTCTCCTTCTGCTGGCTGCATCCCCTTTGCTTCCATGGTTCTAGGATGGGGGATGGAGGAAGGAGGAGAAGGGTTGAGGAACAACCAAAGGTGTGTGTGTGTATAATAGGAAACAGCTACTGGGAAGCACCGGTAGTGGTGGGTGACAGTAAATAAAAAGAACAACAATGGCACCATAGATAACACATGTTAATACAGTGCACCCACGTCACACGTGGACGCACTTTCAGTGCACTATACGCAGCTTTCAGCATACTCTGAAATCTGCACAGGAGCACGCAGGGTGCAAGGGGCGGAGCAACCCAATTAGATTAATGGGGCGTGCACCCATGGCGTGTGCTTCCGCGCTGCCACGCCGCCACTACATGCACAAGCCCCATTACTTTCAATGGGGCTCGAGCATACATGCTTTTTTTAATGCAGGGGTGTCTGGAAAGGATCCCCCGTGTAAAAAAAGGGCGCACTGTACTCCACATAGGGACGTGAAGGTGGCCCTCTTTGCGTAACTCCCTCACCTAGTAAACCCTATGATGAGACATTCCAAGTGAGACACAGGCAAGATCAGAGCACTAACAGAGAGTTAGGAAAAAATAAAGATGGTGAGACAAGTAGTAGGCACACTCAGAAGAGCAAATGCCATCAGAAGCAACACTACACATAAGATAGGGACTTGGAATTGAGAAGCATGAACCAAGGGAAGCTAGACATAGTAAAAATGGAAATGAAACACATGAACATAGCAGTACTGGGGAGGGGGGGGTGAGTGAATTAAAATGGGCATAAATGGGCCACTTTGAATCTGATAACCACATAATGTTCTACTTAGGGAATGAAAAGACACAAAGGAATGGGTGGCTTTCATACAAAGAAAAGATATGGCAAAAGCAGTCATAGGATACAATGCAAAATCAGACCGAGTCATTTCAGTAAGACTACATGGGAAACCAATGAATATCACCATAATTCAAGTATGTGCACTAACCACAGATGCAGAGCAAGAAGAAATCGATAGATTCTATGAAGGAATACAGGAGGAAACTGACAACAGACCAGCACAGGATGTCAAGTTGATTACTGGAGATTTGAATGCCAAAGTCAGAAGCAAAGAGGATTCTAAAACAGTAGGCAGATTCAGATTATAAGAAATGGAGCAGGTGAGTATTTCCATCAGGGCTAGTCTGAAGAAAGAGGCTCCTCCTTCCATAACTGTCATTCTTCGGCCTATGAGGGAGAGAATAGGCTGGCCCAGCTCCATCAGGACTAGCCTGAAGAAGACGAGCCCTCCCTCAGTCCACCTGCCTTTGTCCAGGCCTCAGAGGGAGAGAAGAATGCCGGACCTGATCCCCTTCCCCCCTCACCATTCCCTTCTCCTTTTGTGTCGTGTCTTTTTAGATTGTAAGCCTGAAGGCAGGGAACCGTCTATTATCCCCTCTGTTGTAAGCCGCCCGGATTCCCAGTGATTGGGCGGCATATAAATAAATCCTATTTATTATTATTATTATTATTATTATTCAACTTGACTCATGTTCAACTTGTAGTCTACTTGGACTCCTACATCCCTTTCACACGTAGTCTCTTTAAGCCAGGTTTCCCACATCCCATATCTGTACATTTTGTTTTTCTGCCCTAAGTGCAGTACCTTACATTTCTCCGTGTTGATTTTCATTTTGTCAGCTTTGGCCCAGCTTTCCAGTTTATTCAGGTCATTTTGAATTTTGATCCTATCCTCTAGGGTGTTAGCTACTCCTCCTAATTTGGTGTCATCTGCAAATTTGATAAGTATGCTCCTAATTCTGTCATCCAAGTCATTGATAAAGATGTTATAGCTCGATGCTTCTCCAGTACCTGCTGCTCTTTATCATCAATGCAATAGGCATAGGATAGGGTCTAAGGTAGTGCAATAGTGAGTGGGGAGGGGGAGCTGTAGAAGGAGGAAGCCAACCGCCACCATGACCTATGCTTATATCTGTCAATAGCAGCATAGCAATATATAGCATAGCAACTTGCTCTCCATTCTTAGGGACACTTGTTTCATTCAGATATATAATATTCCTTGGATAGGGAAAGATAAAAATATTTGTTAAACCCAGACTTGCCTTGTTCTCTGTCGTAAACCAGAAAACTACTGCTAAAGCAGTCTGTGCCATTCTGTCAATTTTGTAGCTGCATTTACTATAAGTATATGGTCACAGCTTTTGTTATGTGTCTTCTGCATCCTTAAGTTTGCAAAAGATATGCTCTCTGGATTTCACGTTCCATCTTCTGGCAGGAGGAAGGTAGAGAGAGACATCTGATTTCTGACTCAAAGGAGTTGCTTTTTACTGTGGATTTTCTGTGACTACATAGAATACAATCCACCTGCGTATTATGTTAACTAAGGCAAGCATTTATTTATTTCAATATTATAGCTCACATTTTTGTTCCACTATTGAGCCTCTGGGGTGGCTGACAGCCTAAATAAAACAATCAATAGAACAGCCAGTCATAAAAAACCACTATAAAATAAGTAAAGTGAGTAGCAATCATGGCAGCCAGATACAAAGCAAGAGTACATAACTTGAAAGCATATCTAAACAAAAGTTTTTTGTTGACCATGAAGATGTTTTATTGATAGGACTAGTGAGGCTGTAGGTGGCTGTAGTTGGGTACACTTATGAAAAAGGTCTGGTCTCCTGTGCCCTCAAGCCACACTTCTTATAGTACAGGGATCTCTTCTATTGGACTGAGGTATGTGGATAGTTTCACATGTGTGGATGAAGTCACTGGGCATCACAGTTCTAAACTGTATAGGATTCTAAGATTAAATCCTTCATGTGGAACTGAAATAAATAGCAAGCTCATGAAGGTATCATTTTCATAAATGGAGGTTACTGTCATTCACTTAGCTACATTCTGTTTTAACAAATGTTTCTCAACACTTTGGTGGACATATTTAATGCATACTGGAGTGCATTAAAACAAATATAACAAAAAACCATGTCTTTATGTGTCTACTGATAGTAAACATTATGACTTTAAAGAGACAGATGTGCTTTCAGAGAACCTACGTATATTACTCTGACCTAAAAAAACGGCACCTGGTTGGGCCATTTCTCTCTAACGTCCACTGCATTCAGGCAAAGACTGGCAGGACAATCTTCCATCTCCTCTGGGAGGTTGAATTAAGCCTGACTAGGAAGCCTGGACTGATACAACACACAACCCTGTCCTCCTGAAAAGAAATACCATATTTTAAAAATATTTATGTCTCACCTTTATTCCAGTTTAAGGACACAGGGCAGCTAACAGCATATTTAAAAGCAATACAGATCAAAAACTATATAAAGTGTCAATAAAAGTACAAGTATATGAGTTATTTTAAAAAATTAAACAATTTATACAGTTAAAACATTAAACATTAAAAACATTAAAATGCATTAAAATGGTATATGCAAACCTTAAAAACAGCACCATACAACATTAAAACCTCACCCTAGTCAGTTTCCAAGAGCCTGACAGAATGAAAATTTGTTGAATTGCTGAATGAAGGAGAGCAAGAAGGAGGCCATCCTGGCTGCCCTAGGGAGGGAGTTTCAAAGTTTGGGAGTAGCTATCATGAAAGTCCTCTCCCTTATTCCCACTAAAGCTGCTTGAGAAGGTGGTGAGACAGAGAAAGATCCTCTCCAGAAGATATGAGAGCTCTAATGGCTTCATATAGGAAGATACAATCCTTCAGATAACCTAGACCCAAGCTGTATAGGGCTTAATAGGACATAACCAGCACTTTGAACTGGGCCCAGAAATGGACTGGCAGCCAATGGAGCTGTTCCAACAAGGGAGTTGTGCGTTCCTTGTAGTCAGCTCCAGTTAACAATCTGGTTGCACTTTTGAAATTTCTGAGTGCTTTTCAAAGGAAGCCCCTCGTAGAGTGCATTTTTATAATCCAACCGGGATGTAACTGAGGTATGTGTTACCACAGCCAGATCTGACTTCTCCAGAAACTGGCACAGTTGGTACACTATCTTTAACTGTGGAAATGCACTCCTGGTCACTGCTGAATCCTGAGCCACCAGGATCAGGGTTAAATCCAGGGATACCCCAAAACTGTTGATAGCAAGAAAAAGGAATCTGAGAACTCTGTGTGTGTGATCTGACAACTGTTATTCTGTTACTTAGAGTGCCCTGGCTATGTTATAATGGTGCTCACTACAGGAAAAAGAGGAAGGTAGTTCTCGTGAGTATGTGCAAAACTGCAGTTAATTAGGAATTGCCAACCTGGCACTCAAGGACCAATTAAATAGTGGCACTGTGTTAGCTGGGAGCTTTAAATATGTGGCTGCAAAGGTTTGAATGGGTACTTGCTTTGCAAATGATCACCAGACATCCCTTTCTGTGCATAACTGAATAAAAACTTGGTGTACTTTTGTGTGCTTCATTGGCTAAAGGTGTACCGGGCAATGGATCCTCCCTTTTTGGGGATATCTCTGTGAATCTGCATTTTCAGGGGGAATGTAATCCCATCTAGCACAGGCTGAATTCCTTGTTCCCAGATCTGTCTTTTAATTGACCAGTAGCACCTCTGTCTTGTTTAAACTAAGCTTCAATTTGTTCACCCTCACCCAGTCCACTTTTCCCCCTAACCAGTAATATAAAGGTCCCAGTAGGAGTCTCAGAAAAGGCAGATGACAGATAAGGGATATGCTCCTAATTCTATGCTTTACATAAAGATGAAATGACAAAACAAAACAAAATGTTGGATTTATCTATACCAGATGTTATCAAGGGTAGCAACAGGTTACAATGTCTGTGTAAGCAGTCTGGGCCCTATTTCTGCAGATGACTTCTTACATTATATAGTGTATCTTGGAAATAAAGGATCTGCCAACAATAGCATTACATTTTGGTGCTGTCTCTTCATTGTTGCATTCAATTCTCCACCATAAAGACAGGTATCAAATTGGATCAGTAGGTAGACTCATCTCTGGACAATGAGAGAAAAAAACAGACAATCAGAAGGGGCCAAACTATATGGATATAGTTGATATAAATAGATATAAATAGAATCTCCAGTGTCTGAGAATCTTGGTCTGGTGCTCTAGAATAGGGCCACCAAAATGAATAAATTCTGGGACTACCTTTGTCTTGCATAGTATCCTCCCTAAAGAGGAGAAAGACACTCAAAGGACCAAGGTGACCACTACACCAGAAGTGAATTTATTGCCTTGACTCCCTACTCCTAGAATCTGCAGAAGAAAAGAGGCATTGTTATGGTCTTTTTCTGTTATAATGATGAGGCTGACAAGATAGTCAGAGAAAGACAGCATTTCTGCTTGAAGTCTATTCAGTAGTCTTCTCAGCATGGTGACCCTCGCTGATTCATGTGGGTTTCAGTAGACTCTATTTAGAGCAAAGTAGCACATGTTCAAAATTAAATCTGTAAGCAAGACATTGGAAGGCTAATTTCGCAGCTCTGATTTCCAATTACTTGATTTGGTAGGAAGTCTTTTGAGGGTTTACTGATATTCATGTTTTCCATAAGGCCAAAGAAGCTGTTGCAAGGTCATTAGGGGAATTTTCTCAGGTTCCATAGCATATGCAGAGAGTCACTGTGATATAGCGGATTAGGTTGGACTAGGACTCTGGGAGACTCTAGGAGTTTCAAATCCCCACTTGCCCATGGAAATCAACTGATTAGACCTTAGGCAAGTCGTGTTCTCTCAACCTTAAAGAAGGCAAAAATACTTCCTCTGAACAAATCTTGCCAAGAAAACCCTGCGAAAACCCTTAGGAAATGATGTGAAGGCAAACAATAACAACAGTAATTTATGCATAGAAACCTGGTATTGTAGTAATATTCAGGTTACTTAATTACCTGACAGTCAAGTCTTAATTTCAGACAGAATTTTGAATGTCTGCTGATGTGAAAAGATTCTCCAGTTAATCACAGTGTCCAAGATGAAGCTCAGGGTGCATCTACACTATAGAAATAATGCAGTTTGACACTACTTTAAATGCCATGGCTCCATCCTACAGAATCCTGGGATTTGGAATTTTGTGAGGCACCAAGCAGAGAAGGCTGAAGATGCTGTAAAACTATAAATCCCAGGATCCCATAGGATGGAGCTACAGCACTTAAAGTGGCGTCAAACTGCACTATTTCTACAGCGTAGATGCACCCTGAGCTTCATGTTGGACACTGTGATTAAATGGAAAATCTTTGCAGTCTAAGAACCAAAGGAAAGGAGCTCTTCTAGTGAGGTACTTGAACACTGGTGAGAATGTCATCTGATGAGGAAATAATTTAAATATGGGCACCTATGAACTCTAAAATATGGAGATGAGTGATCAGAAATGTTATTAATTTTGGTTGTATGGAAATATGAAAACCAGTGAAAGGACTCTGTATCGACATCAACAGTTTTCATAGGAAAAAACCCCTCAGAAAATATTGATGTTTGTGTACATTTGGGACATGTAAAATAAGCTTTGTCAAGACCTTAGAGACAATGAAATTTAGGTACAAAGCACAAAATAGTCAAGAATTTCCCTCCAGTCCCTTTTTTTCTTGCATACCATAAAGAGAACAGGGAACAGACCAGACAATATTTCTACTTGCAAAACAGACTCAGTAGCCTGAACAGAAAGCAAAAAGGTTAATGGCATGTTCAGCTATGGTATTTTGCTAGGGAACCTTAGCATGGGGAGAAGGCAAATACAGCTGGCTATGATAAAGTCCTGGTTATGGCAGTTTGGATTTGGAAAATATGGAGTTTCTGAATGTAAAGATACTACAACAGAGAGCAGCAAAATGAACAGAAATTATGTTCTTTGATTTAGCTGTCTCCCGAGAGCAGTACCTGAAATCTTCTTCTTTTCCTTGGTTTTTGTCAGAGCAGGAGAAAAAGGCAACTTGGTCTCATATCCCAAAGTGGTGCTTAAGTTGTCTTTGGACTGGTGAGCTGCATACCTGAGTGTTCTGCAAACTGTGCTCCTACAATCCTCACAGAGACCATGAGCAATTCAAATCCACCATGAAACACTGTAGTCTAGGTAACTTTGCTGGTCATGTCTTTAAATGACTGATTTTAAAAAAAATGTTTTTTGAAAATGTAAAAATTATATTGCTTTAAAGTCTATATGTTTTAATATACCAGTTTAATTAATTTTTAAAAATTATTTCCAGCTTTAAAATTATGTTTGCTGTTGTCACTGTGTGCTTCCAATTTTTTTTTTTTTTTTTTTTTTACTAAAATGACCCTATCATAGGGATTTCTTGACAAGATTTATTCAGAGGCAGTTTGCTATTGCCATCCTTGGAGGGTGAGAAAGTGTGCCTTGGCCAAAGTCACTCAGTGAGTTTTTATGCACGAGTGGAAATTGGAACCCTGCTTTCCCAGAGTCATAGTCCAACACTCAAACCACTACACCACACTGGCTGTCATGTACATTAATTCATGTTATGGGCTGCTTATTTGGGAGAAAGATAGAATGGATAGATAGATGATAGAAAGGCAGATAGATAAATAGATAGACAGATAAATGGAACTTCCAGCATAAGGAACTGTCAGAGCTGGGGAAAATATGATCCATGAGGCCCCAAGCCCCACAACACAATTACTCAATTTTTGCATATATATTTTTTTGTAACCGAATGGCCCACATGGCCCCAGAAAGGATATGTGGACCAATTCTGTCACATTTTCCTTAATTCTTGGGCCCTATTAGGTCAAAGAGTGGCCTTCATTTCAACAGGAAATGACTGTAGGCAGCATTCGTAGCATTTAGGTCTAAAATTATTTTTACCATTTTGAGGGATGAGCTGAGCCAGCATGGGGGCCCTTCAAGCCCCTCTAACCTGCAACAGTTGCCCACTCCTGGTGTAATGAATGACGCTCATGCCAAAAAAATTAAAATTTAAAAAATGGCACAGAGACTTCTGACGTAGAGGAATGGAAGAGTCATGAAATCCTATTAGCGTATTATCTCTTATGCTATCAGAATAATTTCATATAAAGCAATAACTATGGTGTAATTACTGTAAAGTACAGTAATATCTTCCTCTTCCAGGGATGAAGGCCAGAGAAATGCAGAGAAAAATGAAATGAAGAGGCAGATATGTTCAGAATGGAAATAAGCTCTCTGTTTGAAGGAACAGATGCTGAGTCCAGCAGGACTATTCCATTAGGTAAGTAGTATACCATTTAATCTATTGGAACAGAGCAGTGCCAGAAGATTTCTGAGACATCCAGGAACTTGTCTTCTCATGAGGCTCTAGTACTGAGAAAGTATGAGTTTCTCATGCTTTCAGTGCCTGTTTTCGGACCTAGAATAACAGGGAGGAAGCCAGATTAGAAGAATATGCATCAGAGGTTCTTAGAGATGGGGAGTGCACTCACTCTCTGAAACCACTGTAGTGGTAATTTCTTCCTGCCACCAACAAACAAGTTTCTGCTGTGCTGTGGATGAAGTGGGAATACTCATGCCATTAGTATTTGTGCTTAATTTTGCTCCATAACTTACAAGAAGAGTAGGAGCTAGATGAAAGCTGAGAGCAAGAACTAGGGGATACCTCCTACTCCTTTGTTAACATTTACTTTGTTTCTGTCCTTCTTTACCAACCCAATGGCCATATTCTTGTCACATTCAGAATTCAGCTTAGAATCTCCATCTTAAATTCTTCTCTGTTTGAATTTAGGGAAGGGACGTTCTAGGCAAGTTTCATCCAGGGACCAACTGTGCCAACTGTTATTCAGATGCACACAGATGTGAAGACAAAAGTCAGCCCATCTCACACACACATTCAAAGTACAGTGCCTTGAGAGAATATTCCTTTAGTCTTGGAAACCACACCACAGAAGAATCAAGATGTACTCTATTCTTTTCTGGAAGAGATTACAATGACAACCAAAGCGGTTTCTGTACCAAGACCCAGCCTACCGTAACATTCCTAATGGGCTCACCTAAGGTAACGTCTGACCAAAGCAGAATAAAATGATACAGTCAGTCCTTCTTATACACGGATTTTTTATACACGGATTCAAGCATACACGGTTTGAAAATGTTCCAAAAAAGTATAAATTTACCTTGATGTTCCATTTTTTATTAGGGACACCATTTTGCTATGTCATTATATTTAATGGGACTTGAGCATACACGGATTTTGTTATACACGGGGGATCTTGGAACCAACCCCAGCGTATAACATGGGTCCACTGTACTATTGTTTCCCTTGATCTAGCCACTATACTCCTATTGATTCTGCCTAGGATCACATCGGTTTTTCTAGCTGCTGCATCACACTGCTGATTCATGTTCATCTTGTGGTCCACTGAGACTCAAGAGAGCCTTATCACATGAGAAAAGAAATCTGAGAGAGAACAGGAGAGTAGCGGCTTTCTTTGTGCTTCTCCACATGCCATCGTAGCACTTCTTTTCACTTCCTGAGAGACAGTCATTAAAAGAGTACCTTTTGTCAAACAATTTTTTCCAGTGTAACAAAAGGCACACTTTTACTACCACCCCCCTTGGGAAGAGAGTGGAAGAGCTTTGTTTTGGTATTCATTTCTCATGTGATAAAGTTTCATATGTACTACTGTCAAGCCAGGTGTCACCCATCCTGTATCTATGAATTTTATTGCTCCAATGTACTACTCTACATTTCTATCTGTTGAAATTCATTTTGTTAGTTTTGGCCCAGATTTCAAATCTGTTAAAGTCATTTTGGATTCTGATCCTGTCTTCTGGTGTATTGGCTAATTTGGCGTCATCTGCAAATTTGATAGGAATACCCTCTATTATATTATCTAAGTCATTGATAAAGATGTTGAATGGTACTGAACCCTGGACAGAACCCTGTGGCACCCCACTAATCACTTCTCTGCAGGATGAAAAGGAGCCAATGGTGGGCACCCTTTGGGTTCAGTCAGTCAATCAGTTACAAATCTACCTAACAATCACATCATGTAGCCCACATTTTACTAGCTTTTTTGCAATGATAGCATGGGAGACATTTTCAAAGGCCTTACTAAAATCAAAATAGGCTACATCCATAACATTCCTGTTATCTACAATCTTGTAACACACACACACACACACACACACACCTATAAGAGATAAGATTAGTCTGATATGACCTGTTTTTGAGAAACCCATGTTGACTTTTAGTGATCATGGCATTGCTTTAGTGCTGATAGACTGTCTGGTTAATGATCTGCTCAAGAATCTTTTCTGGTATTGATGTCAGATTGATGGCTGACTGGGCAGTAATTATGTGGGTTCTCTTTTTGAAGATGAGGGCAATATTTGCCTTCCTCCAGGTTTCTGGGGCCTCTCCTGTTCTCCAGGAATTCTCCAAGATTATTGCCAGTGATTCTGAGATTACTTCTGCCTGTACTTTTAATACCCTTGGAGGACGTTCATCTGGCCCTGGAGACTTGAATTCATTTAGAGGAGCCAGGTATTCCTGGACTACCTCTTTACTTATCTTATGCTGCATTCCCCCTACTGTCTCATCTCCTCCTTTCCCCCCAGGTTGAGCACTGTTCTCCTTTTTGGAGATACCAAGGCAAAGAAGGTGTTGAGTAGTTCTGCTTTTCCCCTGTCACCTGTTAGCATTTTGCCATCTTCTCCACACAGTGATCTTACCATTTCCTTGTTCGCCCTTTTGCTACAGATGTAAGGATATATTTATTGTTTTTAACCTTTCTAGCAAGTCTGAGCTCATTTTTCATTTTAGCTTTTCTGATTTTCTTCCTACAAATGTGACCACTTTTTGGAATTCTTCTTTGGCAATTTCCTCCTTTGTCCATTTCTTATACATGTCCCTTTTAAACCTTAGCTCAGTTCTTTTGACATCCATCTTGGTTTCTTTAGACACCTTCCATTTTTCCTCATCATTTGAACTGTTTGAAATTGTGCCTTTAAAATTTCAATTTTTAGAAATTCTCATCCATCATGAACTCTCCTTTTTTATTCCTGACCACAGAATGACATCCAGTATTTCCCTCACCTAAGATCACCTTTCTTAAAGTCTTTGAATATATGTCTTACTACGCTTGATTTCCCTTTTCCGTTGTATAACAAATTTCAGGAGAACATGGTCACTCCCATTTAAGGATCCTGCCGCTTTCATCCCATTGACCAGGACATCACTTTTGGTTAGGGTAACTTCTAAAATAGCTGATCTCCTTGTTCCTGCTTCTAGCTTCTGGACAATGGCAAGTGAGGAATTCATTGGACCTTACATTTTTGGCAGCGTTTGAATATCACAAACATGTCACATGAAAGTCGATTTAAATGAAAAATGATGCTGTTCTTAATTATTTTTCTCTCTTATTCTCTGTAACACACATATCAGTGGTCTATGCCAAATAGGTGAATGAGAATAAATGCAGCATTGATCCAGGAATGTGTTAACTCACCTGGAATGTGAATAACCTCAAGGGAATTAATTAGTGTGCATTGAAATAGTGTAGATTAGTTGTTTAGTGTGGACCGGAGTGCAAGTGGCACCCTGTGTCATGCCCAGCCTGGAAGATGGCTTGGAGGACTCAGAGGATGAGCTAGAGCCTCTGGGATCTGAACCTATAATGGAGGAGCCAGAGCCCCAGGGGCTTGAACCTGTAATGGAGGAGCCAGAGGCTGGCCCTAGTTCTGCTGGAGCAGAGTCTATGGCCCCTCCAGAGGTTCAGCAGTCAAGTTTGCCTGGTGCCGAGGCTGTGGACATGGAGGAGGATCTGGGCAGTGTGCCTACCTTCAATGAGCGTCGAGCAGAAAGAGAGGGCCTTCGAAGATCTCGGAGGCTTTATCAGAAGGGTCTTCGTAATCAGGCACAGCTGAAGGCCAGCTCCTTGCCTTCTTAAGCACCTGGAGCATGTGTGGTTCTTTGCCAGTGGATATCTGACTCTTTTAGGGGAAAGACTCTGTCTCTGGCTCCTTGGCTTCTTGTCTTGACTACCTGGAAACCTTGACCTTGGACTGCTTCATCGATCTGCCTATCTGTTACCCTGAAACTCGGACCGTCTGACAATTCTTTTGGTAATCCCTTTTGGTAAAGCTACTGCAACTCTCTAGGACTGTGTAGCTTACACTGACTTTGCTGTACTGGGAGGGGGTTGTTTGTTTGAGAACTAGCTGCCTTATCAGCTGCTTTCCCGGACACCCTGGCGCTTGTCTGGGGCTGTGCGCACGTGCTCCAGCGAATGCCCTTTCCTCTCCTCCTGGCCCTGGCTCCTTTTTGCAAAGCCAGGAGGAGCACAAATGCCGCCCCTAAACTTTTTGCGCCCTAGGCAACAGCCTATTTAGCTTATATGGGAGAGCCGGCCCTGAGTACAGGCGTTTAACCATTGCGCCACCAGGGCTCCTCCTGCCAGGTCAGGACTATGCCAGGATCTGAAATCTTAGCCTGCCAATTGGAGATGACCCCTTCTGCTTTCACAGGAGGTGGGTCTGGCTAAGCATCTGCTGCAGTTGCAGAGAATATGACATTCAAATAGAACCCCCCTATCAAGTCCAACCAATGAGGAAAATATATACACACATACTTTTCAAGGCAATACACTTGTCCTTCCAAATAACTACTATTTCCCCCCTTCTGCCATCACTTCCTTTAATCTGTATCAAGACTTCTACCCAGACCCTCCGAGTGGGCGGACCATTAAATGGTCCACCCTCGAGCTGATAACCCACAGTTCCAGGAAGCCCGAGAGGCTTATGGTTGAGACGGCGATTCTGTTGTGCCCTGACCGTATCTGGGATACCGGTCTCTCCAAGGCTATACACAGTATCGCTCCCAAGTGCCCTCTCAGCCTGCTTCCAAACGTAAGCCCTGTATACGAAGATCTCCGGGCAGAAGCGGGTGCTGCCGGCTAGAGCACCCCTGGCGGAAACACCACCGCTTATCCGACAGACTGCTACTCTCCTAACACCTTTTGGAGTACTATGAGAGGCGATTCGTGCAGCTAAGAACTGTTCTATGCTGCACGTTCGCGTCCTGGAGTCGCTCCGGCAGAGTTGTTCAGGGTAGTGAGGGAGCTAACTCAGCTCCCTCCTGCCCTGAACCAGTCCTTGACCTTCTAAGCCTGCTTGCACCAATTTAACAACTTCTTCACGAGAAATCTCTCGATAGTAGCAAGGTCTTGAGGCACCTTAGAGCGAACCTAGAGTAGAGGCATCCAGGGCATCCGTGAACTTGGTTGTCTGGATCATTTCAGTCTGTCAGTACCAGTTGACAAGATTCCTTGAATGTTAGGAAGACAACATCCGCCCTCGATCCCTTCCCTCATCTACGGCACAGGGGGCCCGTAACCTTTCACCATATTCCACCTCATTTGGGCATTTCCAACAATTTAATTTCATACCCTTATTAAAAACCCTCCCTCGCCCCCTTTTTCATACAATTTCCAATTTCCTATTGCCATTTCTGGGAAGGTGATCGACTTACATCCAACTCAATCGTCTAGTAACCAATATCCAGCCATTTCAAACCGGCTTCGGGCAGTTTACGGTGAGACTCTATGTCCCTTGTCGAAATCTCCGTCTGGGCATGGAGAGGAAGCTTCCCTGTAGTGCTCTTGACATCTCAGCTCGATACCATAGAACCATGGTATCCTTCTGCGCCTGGGCAGCGTAATCGGGGCACTCGCTCCAGTGTTGTCCGTTCCTACCTCTCCGGGAGGTCCCAGATGGTGCGCTGGGAGACGTGTGCTCCGACGAGAGGCCCCTTAAAACGGTGGGTTCCCTCAAGAGCCATTCTGTCCGCCCCATGCTTTTTACATTTTACATGAAACCGCTGGAGAGATCATCAACATGGGGCGCGGTGTACAGTACGCTGATGACACCAAATAGTCTTCTCTATGTCTCCCGACTGATGCAGTGACCGGGATTGGCGTCTCTCCTCTCGTGCCTGTCTGAGTCGGTAGGGCTGGATGAGGGACAACAGACTCACCTATCCAGAGAAGCGGAAGTACTGGTGATAGTTCCCCTCCCCGGTCCGGGGTTGGCAGTGGTTCCACCTGTCCTGAACGGAATCACGCTTTCCGTGAAGGACTCTGTACGCACTTGGGGTCTCCTGGACTCGCGCTCCACCTTACATCTCAGTGGTGCGACAGTCGACACCTGTTATCAGCTTCGCTGATACGCCAGCTGCGTCCCACCTTGACCGGGGAACTTGAAACTGTTGTACACGCCCTGTAACCTCTCGTTTGGATTTCTGCAATGGCGCTCTACATGGGGCAACCCTTGTACCATACCCGGAAGCTGCAACTTGTGCAGAATATGGCAGCCCGTCTGGTCACTGGCACTGCCAGGGCCAGTCAATACTCCAGTCCTTAAAGACTTACATTGGCTGCCTATTCGCTTCCGGCGCAATACAAGGGTTGTTTTACCTTAAAGCCCTAAATGCTTGGGCCCAGGGTACCTGGAGGACCGCCTCTCTCCGAAAATCCCCCCCGCGCACTTCGATCCTCAGGGCGCTTTGTTAAGAGTTCCAGAGGTAATTAACTCCACCCTAGGGGGCTTTCTCATCTCAGCCCCCAACCTTGAACGCGCTGCCCTTTGAGCTCCGCTCAGCCACCTCTCCTCCTCAATTCAGGAAGGGGTTAAAAACCACTTCTTCGAACAAGCTTACCCAGACCATAATCTTCCCCCCCCCATGTCATGTCGCATTTTTTTTGCCAAGCTGTTATCTCTATTTTTTATTGAACTGTTTTTTAACTGTTTTTATGTACTTTTTATTGCTGTATAATTGTATTTTTATCTCTTGTTGTTCACCACGCCCTGATTTCTTAGAGGGCGGTATATAAATAAAATTTTTATTATTATTATATTACCAAATGCAGGATAGTGCCTAATGGCAACTTTACCCAGATAGTGCCAGTGATGGAGTTCTACTGTAGTAGTCAGGTTCCCTAGGTACTTCCGTTTTCCTTTCTCAAAGGTGGAATCTAGGAATAAGATGTAGCATGAGGAGTGGGCTTCTTGCACCGGGTACCTGTCCCACAATTGGCAGATCATATATTATTCCTTACGGTAGTGGAAAGCTGTTGGTTCCTGCCTTCAAGCTGCCTTTAGGCCTAGCTAAGCTGGAGAATCATTTGACTCCCCCAGCCCAGCTCTCATTAGAAGAATTAAAAGACACTCAATTTTGGCTATATCCCTCTGTAGGCTTTAACCCACCTGTACTAACCCATCATATAGCCTCTGTTTTAGTAGCTTGGCTGATGTATCCTCAATTAATTTGGGAGGAATTGCCATCGCTCTTTTTCCAGACTCGCCCTCTGACATCTTTTCATTGACTGTAACCCCAACCCATTTGCCTATTTTGCATTTTCTTTCTTTACACTTCCCCCTCCTTTCTCGGTTTTTTCTTCGATTTCCACATAGAACCAATGTATATGTTACCATTGTGTTTTTTACTTTCAACTCACTCCTGTCTATAAAAATATTCCTTAATCTCTTACCTGGTTTTACAAGCAGCACTCCCCCCGCTTTCTGTCCTTCCTTCTTTCCTGATCTCACGCTTCATTCATTTCTACCCAGTCAGTTTCTTCCTTTTCCCACATTAATTCTTCCCTTTTTCCATTATAAACTGCTCCTCTTCTCCTTCTTTTTTTAAATCTCAGACAGGCCCAAATAAGCTCTTCTTCCCCAGGTTCCCCCCTTGGCTCTGTCTTGATTATTGATGATAAAAGCAGACATCACATCAGTAATTCTCATGAGTTTTTGCAATGAAGCGGGGCCTTCATGGCCCCTCCCGAGTCCCACAAATTACTTTTGCAATTCAACGCCTTGTATATCACGCGCTTCGTCCCTGCTGGCCTCCAGTGCCCCCCCCCACTCTGGAGAGAGTACTTACTTGTTTTCATTTCCCTTATCTTTATTTTTTTTAATGTCACTCTCTTGGAGCCATAATGTTCCTCTACTTTTTTCTCTCCCATTTTCTGTTAATTCTGCACCATCTGCCTTAGCATCTGTTAAAAATAAAATTTCCCTACAATGAGAAGCCGTCACGCTTGCTTCCCAGCCCAAGAATTTCTTACCACAGTTTTCAAAACTCCCTCTCGGGGAACTTCAGCCCAGCTCCATTCCCCATGCCACAGCATGGAGGTCTCCCCGTCAGGATAGGAAGGAGGTCTCCCGTCAGGATAGGATACAGGAGGTCTCCCGTCAGATAGGATACAGGAGGCCCCCCGTCAGGATAGGATACAGGAGGCCTCCCCAGGATAGGAACAGGAGGCCTCCCGTCAGGATGGAACGGAGGCCCCCGTCAGGATAGGAACAGGAGGCCTCCCGTCAGATAGGATCAAGGCCTCCCGTCAGGAGATACAGGAGGTCTCCCAACAGGATAGGACACTCATGAGCTTTGATTTTAGAGAATGGAGGCATGGAGAACATTTCAAACTGTGCTCATGGACACCCAATAGGATCAGGCTCTGTTTACAACTACTGGTTAAAATGGACAGGTATACAGGGAGAGACAACACAAACCACCAGACAACTGTTTATTCAGATTCATGGCCTGCTCTGAAATCCAAATGCCCCACCTATAGATAAGTCAGAATCCCAAGTTGTACCAATTGCTTCACAAATTGCAACATAAATGTGCAGGAGTAACCGTGTTGGCTATTTAACAAATAAAACAAAAATTAATCAGTGATACTTTATTGGCCAACTGAAATGCACAATATACTTGATGCAAGCTTTCGAAGCTCCAGGGCAAGTGTTACAAACCAAACAGGAAGAGAGAAAAAACCCATTGGAGATGTTGTCAATGCATGCATGTTGTTTCAACCCTTATAAAGATGTTATGAAGAGGCTGCTCCTCTTCTGGCCATGTGGCAACAGGAGAATTTCAAATTTCAGGAAATTTAAAGTCCCTTAGTATCTCAACAGCGACCCTCTTTGCAATCCAAATCTTTGTTCCAGGAAGTCACAGGCCTCTTTGTAGCAGAAACAATGATTCCTCAGAAGTGCTGCATGTTGTGGCATCAGGACATTTTGGTGGTGT
>NC_056524.1:147560292-147572562 GCF_019175285.1 Sceloporus undulatus | reverse complement strand
GGTGTAGAGGTAAAACATGTGAATTCAGTCCAAATGGCCAGAAGGAAGAGGAGCCTGGCTTCAAAAGATATCCTCCTCACCATAACATCTTTACTAAGGACTGAAACAACATGCAGGCATCTGACTAACATCTCCAATTGTTTTTTCTTCTTCTCCTGTTTGGTTTGTAACGTCTTGCCTGATGAAGAAGCCCGCGGAGCTTCGAAAACTTGCAACAAGTATATTGTGCATTTTGGTTGCCCAATAAACATATATGTAAAAAGTCTAAGACACAGTCTTGATATAGCACATATGTCAGGCAATTGGTCATCCTTTCTCCCCACCATATACATACTTCATAGATACATTTTGCAGAAACTGTGGCCAGTTGAAACACTCTGCCATGTCTCTTTGCAGTGGATATAAGCTGATCCTCATCTGTCCTGTCAGGTAGGGAGCAAATGTGCAGTTACATTGTAATAACATGTGAAGGAGACCACTCTGGACTTAGAACTGAAGTTAAATCTCATTTCAGATTTGCAGCATATCATACACTGTATGCAACAGATTATCAGGGCCATTACTAGTGGGATGCGGGGTACTGGCCACATCAGGTTCTAAGGGGTGTTGATACCACTGCTCCCAAAATGGCTCCCTTTTAGCAGAAATGGGCTGTGGCATTTCCCCAAGTTCCTTTACAATTCTAGATTTCAGCTGAAGAGAAGTCTGTAGGCTGTGGCTCAGTAGGTTTTTAAAAAAATCATATCTTACTAAATTTTCTCTTTTTTCACAAATTTCACTTTACTTACATGAAATTATGTAAATATAAATACATTTAGGCTGTGCTTGTGATATTGTAATTTAAACAGTTGTTTATGCCACAACTATTACTATTACATTGAGTGATATGAGGGAATTACAATTTATGTCTCTCATCCCTGACAGAAGAACTAGTGTGGGGGTTGTCAAAAAAGCAAATACAGTTACTTCAACCATTCATCCCACCTCCAGCTTTTTAAATCAGGAGATTCTCCGAACCTTGAGGAAAGCCATCACGGACAGAGGGCTGGCAGGGAAGCTGCCCTAAATACTACTCCTCACCTCCAGCAGAGGAAAGTCATTGTGGGCAGAGGGCCAGAAAGGAGGCAGCCAGGAACATTGCTGCCCCCTTTCCCAACAGAGGGAAGCCATTGTGGCCTAGACAGCAAGACAGAAGTGGACAATGATTATGAGAGACCCAAGGGGAGGGTGACTGGGGAGCCATGAAAGGTAGGGAAGCTAGAACTGAAGCAGTAAAGAGAGAACTCAGGGGAGGGCTATATCAAGAGGGTAGATAAGAAGGGAATAGAAAAAGGTGGATCTGGAATGTATACTAAGGCGGTTGGAAACAACTACAGGCCAACAACAGTAGTGGTGGGTGATACTTCTGGAGGATCTTTCAGAGACTATAACATTGACACCATAGCTAACACTTGGAGGGAGGCAAAGGTGAAATTCCTTATGATAAACGTTCACCAAGAAAACCACAGAATGAGATGATCCAAGATAGAACAAGAGAGAGGAAGAGAACACAAACAGAGAACTAAAGGGGAAGTACAAATACTAATTCTAGAACAGATCAAGCCCAAACTCTCCTTGGAAACCAAGATGTGTAAACTGAAGAGCTTATTGCACAGCTTTAAAAAGCAACTTACTGCTACCGAACTGATTTCTAATTCGGGCTGCAACCAGATACTATCACACGCATTTTGCCGCCAATGACGACAGGCGGGTGCATTCTTGGTAACCTCCAGCTAGAATCTGAGTTCAGACGGCCTCTTTTCAAAGTTGGGAGCTTCCCGGCTTTGCAAATCAGCCAGCTGAACTCGGATTCTAGCTGGAAATTACCTGGGATGCACCTGCCCTTTGGCATCAGTAGCAAAATGCTTGTGATAGTATCTGGTTGCAGCCTGAATTAGAATTTGATTCAGTAGCAATAAGTTGCTTTTTAAAGCTGTGTGATAAGCTGCTGAGACTGGCATCTTTTAATCACATTGAAAAAGCATGAATCACTGGAAAAGGCAATGATGCTAGGTAAGGTAGAGAACAGTAGAAAGAGAGGAAGACCACATGCCTAATGGTTAGAGACCACATCAAAGAGACCACAGGCCTGAACATACAGGATCTGAGCAGAGTAGTGGGGTCTTGGAGATGTCACATCCATAGGGTTGCCATGAGGGTTGCCATGCTAACAACAACAAAGAAGAACATTAAACCATAGTGCTAAAATACAATCTGAATACAATCTGAATAATATTCCCATAGAATTTAAAGACAATGTTTAAAAAAAAGATTTGCACTATTAAGCCTACTTGACCATTAGCTAGCTCTCTGTAGAAGCCAAGAAGACTAAATTGTGCAAGTTGTACTTTAGCCACAACATGAGAAGGAATGACTCCCTGTAGGAAAAGAGGAAGAAAACGTTAAAGATTGACTCAATCAAGGAAGATGGCATTTAACAATAACAATTCAGTTCATCAACAAGATGTTAAAATAAACCCCTGAGCTTCTCCTCTCATTGGTGTCTTCACATGGAGAACAATAATCTAAAAAGAGACCCCTCTGTATATGTGGAGAGTTGGGAGTGGTGGTGGTGATGATGAGTGTGGCAGGGTTAGCTTGCTCTCTCTGTTCACCTGTTTATTTGTTGTAGGTTTTGAATAACTGAATAGAGCTTCTGTCTGTTATGTGTTCAGTTAAACTTAAAGCAGGTTGAAATCTTCAGACTGAAATCAAAACCCTTTTAAAAAGAGGCCAAAATGGTAATGTATGTTCCTAAAAAATGGCTTCTGTAAAAAACTGAGATCACAAATATGGAGTAAAGAAGAATGAGAGTGAACTGAGGAAGGCTTAGGAAAAAAGCGTTTAATCCTGGATACTGGCTGGATGACGGAAGGAAGCACAAGCACAAAAAGACCAGCAAAATCCAAAAGGCTCTTACCAAAAAAAATTCTTCTAATAGAAAAGAGCCAGGAAAATGCAAAAGTTCTGAAGCACTGTGACTGGAGAGCAGTGCTAAGACTTTTACCCCCATTGGGACACAGAGTTGTCAATGAGCAAAGTCCAGCTCTCTCCCGCCACTTGATGGGCAACTGCAGAAGGGGCAGAGCCATGCCCCTCCTGTGCCCCCTGCATCTTTGCATTTTGCAGTGCTAGAAGTGATATCACATCACTTCTGGACAACGTTTGGCCAGTTTCCAGGTGAATGGAGTCAGTTTTTGTTTTGGGAGTCTCACTTTGGGGTCCCATGGGCCCCACTTTGCCCATCCTTTCCTTATATGGTGCTGTTTTGGAACATTTTGGAGACACATTGGGTTCTTCCAGACTGGTCTAAAGGAGCATGCATTCTCATAGTACAGCTCCTTCATTTTTGTTGGATTCTGGTGGTTGTTGTTGCCTTTGTGTTAACTTTTTCCCTCTCAATGAGCCCCTTTTACATTCCTTTTTGGGGCCTGTTTTTTGCTGAAAGGGGGTATTTCTTAGAATTGGACTTCAGGGTTTAGAACTCCACTACATGGTGCTTGGGGTTGGGATGTGGTCCTATGGTTTGAAATTATCTCTTCTCTGATTTTTTATTTGTATTTTTTATACACGCCCCCCCGAGTCATACTCTTATAGCATTTTCATATTTCACTGATGCACTGTTGTTGTTGTTGTTGTTGTTGTGTGCCTTCAAATCATTTCCAACTTACATTGACCCTAAAGTGAACCAATCATGGATGCACTTAATTCTAAAGGGATTTTTAAAAAGTAGAAAAGTGGGGAGAAGAGAAGTGGTCAGAAAACCAGAGATGAACCACAATAAGAGATCTGCAGGTGTCCTTGAGGCTCTTGTGATCTGGTACATTCTTGGGATTTGACAATATCCACTAGAGGGTGGGAATAAAAACTTGCAGCTGCTTTGGAAAATAAACAGTGTGCAGTAAAGAAAATGCTGTTTGGATATTTGACACACACACATACACAAGATCCGCAACTACACATACCACAGCCTCCCATCTACCATTCATTTTACTATGTGGATTGCTGAATCAGTCTAAATCAGACTGATTTGAACCTAATCCAGAATTGACCTGGACTAATAATCCAACCTAATTCTGACTCAGTGTGGATTAGTCCAAACTAGGCAGATTGTTGATCATTGAGCCAAATCAGTTGTGCATTCCTTCCAGTGGATCTTTGAAAGCTTGCAATCCTGTGTTTTGTGCATTTTTAAAAATCTTTATTTTTATCATATCAAAACATAAAATAACAAATTCTTCAGATATATATATAAGAAAAAGATTATTACATAAAATGGCTCTAAACCAGAATATCACTTTACTTATTTTCCCACATCACTTCAACAGCAAGTCCTATAACATCATGTCATCACACAGTCTTATTTCTCAATAATAAAAGAAAAGAAATACAAAAATTAAAGATGATACCTTACAAATACAGATCTCATGGAGCCTATTACCTCATGTAAACATCATGTTTATCATGCACCTTATTGCCACCTCAATCTACAAAATTCTATAATTGGGGACCACTCTTCCTCTGTCTGTTTTATGTCTTTATAATTCAGGTTAGTCAGTTTATCCATTTCTATCATTTCTGACAATTTGAGTAGTCTATCATCTACACTTGGAATTTTATTTTTCTAGTTCTGTGCTAATATCATTCTAGCCACAGTTATCAAATAAAGTAAAATACGCCAATATTTCCTTTCAATTTGGGTTGGGACTTTGTTCAGCATAATCAAAAGATAAATTTTGGGCCTCAATTCAAATGTAATCTGCAATATCCTTTCAATAATCATGTGTATTGCTTCCAAAATCTTGTAAGTTTTGGACAATGCCACCAAACATGAAATCAGGTACTAACTGCAGATTGGCACTTCCAGCATGTATTTGGGACAGATATATACATCTTCACCATTTTGTTAGGGGTCAAATACCATATCTGTTCCATTTCCCAGTCATTTTCCTTTATGATTTTATAAAAAAAATTGGTTTTAGTCCTGGCATATTTCCATCTTTCTAAATCAATACTTCTGCCACAATCCAATGTCCATTTGTATTTTGTGCATTTTGATTGGCCCAATAAAGGTATCACTATTTTGTGGATTTTAGAATCCTATTACAGTGCTGGACCAATGTCTCAGAGTAATCAGCTGAGCCACAGAGAAGACAGGCAACAACACATCACAGAGGGTCAAAAGAGAGTCCACAAAGAGCACTACAAACCTCTGATGCGGCTGCTGTTGCTTGTGCATCCAGTTGTTTACCTGCTTTTAAATATCCAGAATAGTATGGTTGGGCCTTCAAAGTCCTCATTAGCCAAACCATAAGTATTTTGTCAAAGTGTGAAGCTTTATTAGTTGTTCTTTCTACAACGAGAACAGAAACAATGACCATCTTCCTTCAGCATCTACTGATCCATTGTGCAGAGAGAATGTGGATCTCCTGTGTTTCCCCCCTCAAAGATAAGAGCAGCTGCAGGGTCCACAAACCAAATTAAAGCCATTGCACTGGTGAAGGACAGGTTGTTATCCTTATTCTTAATGACTGATGCCCCTGCTCCACCCGAAGCTGCTATTCTCTTGTTTATACACACCAAAATCCTACCTGCATGTTTGTTTGTTTGTTTTTCCTGGAGAAATTTGTACTTTGAAGTATACATATGTGTATTGGTTTTTGTTTTGAATTTTTTAAAAATTCAAAATTAGGAAAATTGAACGTGTACATGCATTCATACATTCACTTGTGTGCATGCTTGCACACACATCCCACAATGCACCTAACTTGTACCAAAGAATTGAGGGCTAGGAAACAAAACAAAAGATTATTGTAAAAAATCCTGAAACTGTCTCTTTAGACATAATGGCTAGGTAACAGTGACAGAATGATTTAGCTGTAATAAATACAAAGTTTTGGCTTACAAAGATGAATAGTTCTGTATTAATAAATAAGGATCAACACTGATAGGCTTTGAATCAGCAGCACTTTTTCAAAGGAGAGATGCCATTTTGATAGTGCAAGAAGTGGGCATGTTAGTGAAAATAAAGGAACTTTTATCTACATTTGAATTCTGTCTAAAATTTACAGTCTTGAGTTCAAACGTTGACTTTCCATGATGTCTTGCCACGAAAATACCATATTTTCCTTAGAAAACACAAAGCCTAGCCAAAACCTAATACTCTTCATGGCCACATGGGAAATTGAAACTTGATGACTCTGAATGTGGAATTTAATCACAATAAATTTCACATTTACAAGTGTGTATTTGTATATGTATGTTTACAGGGATATTTGGGACTTTCTGCCCCAGATAATCAGGATTATCTGAAAGATTGTGTGTATATGCCATATACCTGTGTGAACACATACGGATATGGTCTTTCCCCCTCTCCCTTATTATTGGAATGGGAAAAGATTTGTTCACTGTATATGGAAGGCAACACGAAGGCCTTATTCCCACTTACTGAAATATGAATGGGGACCTTTTGGAATCGCTGTTTTTTGGCACGGACCTTCGTCCTCATCTGCTCCCCAGCCTGGCCTTGGCTCCTCCCCTGGCCTCTGTGCTCCCCCCGGCCCACCTTCTGCCCCTTCTGCGCTTACCTTGGCTCCTTCCCCGGTTGGGTCTGAGGCTGAGAGAGTGTAACTTTCCCAAGGGAGGTGGGTGGCTCAGAGGAGGAGGAGGCGCCCTGGAGGACAGAGATGGCACCTACCACCGGCTCTCCCGGTCCCTCCCTCCATCCCTCCCCTGCCTGAATCATCACCTAATGGAGAGGAGGAGGAGGAGGATGGAGGCAAGGCCAAGCGGGGAGACCGCGGACACCGGGGAATGGAGCGGGAGGGGGAGGAAGAGGATGAGGTTGGGAGGAGACTGTTGTTTTTTTTTTAAAAAACTAATCGCAAAATCGCTAGAATGGCTTAGCAGCTACTTGTTTCTACAAGTAGTTGCTTTGTCAATCTATCGCTTTTGC
Organism: Sceloporus undulatus; assembly: GCF_019175285.1. NCBI lineage: Eukaryota > Metazoa > Chordata > Lepidosauria > Squamata > Phrynosomatidae > Sceloporus > Sceloporus undulatus. Next base: position 147,565,568 of record NC_056524.1, on the reverse strand, counting down.
GCTTAGTTTTATTTATTTATTTATTTTTTAAAAAGACCCCAAAAGATGGTACTGGTGACATCTCTGGGGATGGACGACATCCCCCCCTGCTATTTGTCCCTCCCCCTTTTTTAAAAAATCAATTCTGATCTGGCATGTCAGAATTGATTTTTGCCCAAAGAACCACCAAAACCTGGCTACCAAAGTGCCCCAGGCTTTTGGCGTTTGTCCCATATTTTTTCAACTGGAATTGATCCAATGAGGATTGGGATCAATTTCCAGTGGGAACTAGGGGCACATACATTGAATCAGGATTCGAGCCATTTCCCAGTGGGAATGATCCCTTAGAAAGGAAGTCTAAGGCAAATGAAGGGTGAGGGGTTTGGGTCCCAATCCCTTTTTTTGTGCATGTAGGGGAACCAGAAATTGTGCAATGGTGGGTCTGCACAGTAAATTCAGTGTTCATTTAACAAGAAGACCTCTTAGTCCTAGGCCCTGATAATCTTTCTCCTGCTCCTTTTGAATCTCACTAACAATGGCTGGGGCTGCAGCAGTGCGCCACACAGCTACAGCAGGCCCACAAGCATGCCAGGCCCTCACAGGAATTCTTTGGCAGGCTGCTGGTTGCTGAGGCAAATGAGAAGGGGACTTGCAATTCTAAAGCTCTCTTATTGCCACGGGCCTCTTTCTTCGCTTTTGTTTGATAGACACTGAGCCATAATAATCTCATTCCCCCCAAGGGGGACAACAGCTTTTGTGAGGAAGACTTTTACAAACAGTTTTGACCCCATAATTCCTGCTTCTTTCTTGTACACACACACACACACACACACACACACACACACACACACACAGATTTACTTTCCCTCCCTCCCTGCCGGCTGTATCATTGTCACATAATTAAATCAGCAGTCCTGTTTGCCCTTGTTTCCTGCTAATTGTTTGCTCACAGCTAGGATTAGTGACTTGGGGTTATATTTTAAATTTCTTGTGTTGGTTCTGCCACAGGAAATCACAATCTACATTCTGATCCCCACCCAGAGAACTGTCACTATGAATAAATAAAGTGGAATGAATCAAATGGGCCAGTTCTGGAAATGCAATTGTGCACAGACATTTGTGACAGTTTTGGGAAGCCAAGCCACAATGTGTGATGCATGGAAATATTACCTTGCAGAACACTAGTCACCATGTGCATGGCCCTTAGGAAAGCAGAAGCGATTTTCTCTTTTGTATATACCTTACAGGTAAAGGCTTTTTGTCTTGTGTTTGTAGGATGGGTGCTGATTAAGAATATATTTGAAGACAGTGGACAAGCTGTCCATGATGATTTCGACACTATTGCTAGCTAAGAACATGTTCCTGCTAGGAAGCTATTTATATCCTACAGATAATTTCAGATGATTTCATATATTGCAGAAAATGAAAGTAATTCTTTATTTTTAATTTTAAAAAATGCATTGAAGCTTCAGGAAAAGATTAAAAGAAACAGGTGTGTTACTCTGTTTTAGCATTAAAAATATATAAAGGAAGCCAGTAGCAACTTTGAGATTCACTGGGAAGACATTTCTGGCATATGTTTCCATGAGTCAGCCGAATGAAGTGGACTGGGCTCCCTGAACGCTTATACTACTGAATTCCTTTATGTCTTCAGAGAAAGATGTGAGAAAACAAACAAACAAACAAACAAACAAGCAAACAAATAAAACCTTTATTCCAACCCCATGGTTGTAACACTTTAGGGAATGGGTAAGAAAAACCAGAGCTTTCATTGAGTGTCATACAGTAATCACTAACATCTCATATTATGATTCTCTTCACATTGGGAAACCAGGATGCTCTTACCTAGAGGACTAATTTTTTTAATAAAATGCTTATCAGTAATTCCAAATTCCTTCCCTACTGCTGGCTACTTCAGATGAGATTCTGGTAATGCCAGAAAACAAATTCACTGTAGATAACTGGGGAAAATAAATTATGGAATATAACAGGATATATTTAGAGATATAGCCATCTAGTTTGGAATATCAGGATGCAAAGGGATCTTGTAGGACCTTTGAGACTAACTGAAAGAAGTTGTAGCATAAGCTGTCATAGACTTGATCTACTTCCTCAGATGCATGGAGTGATTTGGTGGCCAGAAAGGACCTTTATAATCAGATTGTATGAAAATCCATAGAAATGCAAAACTTGTGGGTATAGTGATGTAGTTCAGCATTCCACCTCTGATCTCAGGACAGTAGTTCTTGAACAACAACAACAACAGCAAAACTACAAAGGGAGACTGGAAAGAGAAACAATGAGAAACAATACCTTCTCAATCTCCAATCCATCAACGGTGAGTTGAACAGAGACAATGGGGATTATCAGATGGGGAAATGAAGGACAGGAGTAAAGCAGACTGCTCTTGTCCTTATCTCATCCTTATTGCGCAATCGCGCAAAAGAGTATCACAAATGTTGCCCTTATCTGGTCATTATCCCATCAATGAAGTGGAATTGACCTGCTATTTTTCATTAACTGAAACTTCCTTTAATGTAAAATGACAGGGCAATTCCACTTCACTGACGGGATAATGACAGGATAAGCACAATGTCATATTCTTTGTGTGATCATGGACAATTAAAATTCACTGACAGGATAATGACCACATTAGTACAACATCATATGATCATCTTTCACATGACTGGACAAAAGGACATGCTTTTCTCTGTGTGATAATCTCCAATGGCTTCCTGGCTACATATATTATAAAACCGGTTAACATCCAAGCTTCACAAGGATGCTTTTAGCCAGTTTATTGTATCTCCTTTCTGACTCCCAGCCTGCATACACCACATTCCAAAATTTCCTTCACCATTAATACCCACCCTGGCCTTAGGAAACATATTTCCTCCTGTCTTTGTCCCTCAATGACCATAGTTAAAACTGAACTTGTTAGCTTATCACCATACCCACAGGTTTTGCATTTCTATGGCTATTTTTACAGTCTGATTATAAATGTCTTTCCTGGGCAACACTTCACTCTATGCATCTGAAGAAGTAGACTAGTCTATGAAAGCTTATGCTACAGTGTCTTTTGCTCAGTCTCAGAGGATATTTTCAAATAAGATTTAATTAACTATATATTCTATTTCTGAGCTCTGAACATTATATAGCCAGGAGAGCCACACTTCCACACAAAAGGGAGGTAGTGGAAGACTTGGGAAGATGCTGAGGTGTCCTGAACTACAGAAGATATTTAGGGGGAAAGTATTGAAAGGGTGAATCCTCACACACTCTGCCAAATGCACATAAAGACTCAATGGGAGAGGATTTGAGGCAGGGAGGGAATCCTGACAATTGATTGGGAAGGAGGATCGATTGGAATGGCTTGAAAGAGAGGAGGAGGAGGAGACATTACAGGGCACAGAGTGAACCACTTCATTGCCTTGAAAGGTCTCTTGTGGGTACTTGTAGGTTAGGTGTACTAAAAAGGTCCTACAGCTGGGATTGGGCACCAATTTTGCTCCCAATCATTGTCAAGAGATCTCCAAAACTCAAATCTTAATGAGATGAGTTCCTGCTCCTTCTAATCTACTTGTTATTTAATGTGAGACACTGGAAAAAAACCTGCAAATGCAAATTCAAAAGCAAATGTAATTCACATAATTCATTGGAGAGGATAGTCAATGTAGTTCATATCAAATTCTGTAGACCAGGTTCTGACCAACTGACAATAATTCTGTGCAATGTGTGCCAGTGATTTTAGACCTCTATTGCCTATTGGGAGGTTGAAATAAAGGTTAGTTCAGTAATCTTACAGCATTGTGCAATTGTTTTTATTACAACACTGCAGCTTTGAATGAGAACATACTGTAGTTTACTGTTATATATTGTAGGACAGAGAGCTGCACTGAGAGATGGTGGCTTATAAAAGCCTTGTAATATAGTCCATAGTTAACATTGCATGCCAAAGATGAGGCTGTGGCTAGATTAGATTCCCAGGCAAAAATCCCCCAGTAAATGTCAATCTACTGCTGCAGCCCTGTTGCCCATGCCAGATCTAGCACTTGGTCAGAATAACAGAAATACAGGTTGGAAAGGACCACACAGGGGATCCATTCCAAACCATGCCAGCCAGAGAGCCCCCAGCTAAGCATCCTTCACAGGTGGCTATCTAACCTTCACTTAAATCCTCCAATGATTCAACCACCTTTTGAGGTCATATATGCTACCCTTGATCAGTTCTGCCTAATGTTTATCACCTTTCTTACAATTTGAATCCATAGATTCAGGTCTTGATTTCTGGCAGAGGAGAAAGCAAGCTTTCCCCATGATCTCCAGGACATCCCTTCCGGTTGGTAAAGATAGCTATCATATTATCTTTCAGTCTTCTCAGGCTAACCATACCAACTAGCTTAACTATTCCTTGTAAAATTTCATTTCAGACCTTTGACCATCTTATTTGCCTTCTTCTGGACACTTTCAAGCTTGTCAATATCCTTCTTGAGCTGTGGTACCCAGAACTGGACACAGTATTCTGGATGATGCCTAAAGTCTGACCAAAGCAAAATAGAACGGCACTACTATTTCTTTTGGTCTGGATACTATGGATGCAGCCAAAAACTGCACTGGATTTTTTTTTGCTGCTGAATCACACTATTGACTCATGTTAAACTTGTAAATCTTATAATGCCCATAAATAACATGTATTGCTATAAAGCATAGGGTGTAATCCTATATCCTTCAGTATAATGTAATTATGTGCTAGTACAGTGGGCCTTTGGTATCGACTGGGATTTGGTTCCAAGACACCCTGTTAGTACCAAAATCTGTGGCTGCTCAAGACCCATTAAATACAATGGCATAGTAAAAAGGTGTTCCTTATATAAAATGGAAAAATGAAGGCATACATTTTGGAACGTGTGTGTGTGTGTGTGTGTGTGTGTGTTCAAGATGTGGATGCTTGAATCCATAGATAAGGAATCTGTGACTATGGAGAGCTGACTGTATCGTGCAATGCCTAGACAGAATAGCAGCACTGCACATGAATATGTTCTGTTGTGCATTCACAGTCCACACCATATTCTTTGTGCATCTACATGAGCAGTGTTACTGTATGTGTGGATTCACTTTTGCCACTTTCAAATGAATACAACTACTGCTCACTGTCAAACAATTTAACCCACACGTGTGATCCAGGTATGACCTATGTTATGTTCAAGATTAGCTGTGCGAAAGAAGTTGTAACCAAGCTTTTGTAGACTTGGTTATCTGAAGACTTGGCACAAACTGCGCAACACTTATTGGTGGGA
>NC_056524.1:147523111-147555292 GCF_019175285.1 Sceloporus undulatus | reverse complement strand
ATGCATCCTAAGAGGCCGGAGGCTGCACCAAAGCCATGCTCCTGTCCTAAGGACTGGAGTGTGGCTTTGGCACAGCTTCTGGCCTCTTAGTGTGTGTGTCACTTAAACAACATACTTCCAAAGTGACCCAAAGCAGCTTTATTTTGGCCTGTCTGTTTGGGCCCATAATCTACTAATTCAGATGCTCCTTCCAGTCTATAAAAGTTTATGCTACAATTTCATTTGCAGTTAGTCTCAAAGGTATTACAAGATCCCTTTGCATACTGATATCCCAGACTAACACAGCTATGTCAGTGAATCCTGTATTATATTTGTGTATCTGATTTCTCCTGCCTAAATGTTGTACCTTACATTTACCACTCTTGAAATTTATTTTGTTAGATTTTGTCCAGGTTTCCAATCTGTACAAGCCCCCTTCAGTCTTCAGGGGCCTCACCTGTTCTCAAATAATTCTCAAACATTTCTAGTTAAAAGCTCTGAGATTACATCTGCAGGTGACCTTTGGATGGAGTTCATCTGGCCTTGGAGACTTCAATTAATTTAAAGTAGCTAGGTGTTCCTATGCCACCTCCTTATCTATTTTGGGTTGTAGCACTTTCAATGCATCATTTATTTGGTTTTCATCCAGATTAGTATTGTAAAGTAGGTATCGAGCAATTCCACTTTCTCATTGTCATCCATTAGCATTTTGCCATCTTCTCAATCCAGTGGATCTATTTCTGTGTTCCAAGAGTGGCCAACAATCATTTTTTAAAATCATTTTCAACCTGTCTTGTACGCCTGAGCTCATTCTGCCAAACTCATCCTGACTTTCTGCCTAGAAATGCTGGTCACTATTTTTCACTTGGTGAGTTGCTCCTTCTTCCTTTTTTCACAGATGCCCCTTTTACATTTCAGCTCATTCCAATTGCCTTATGCAGCTAGCCTTTTTAAAAAGCAATTTCCCCGTCACTGGAATTTATTGTGATTGTGCCTTCAGTATCCTTTTCTTTAAGAAGTTGACATCCAGAATGAGCTATCATTTTTGAATATTTCTTACCACATTGTCACCCAGTATTACTTTGAGCATTTTGAAAATCTAATGTCCAGAGCGTGTGTCTGATTATTCAGGACCTGAGCAGACAGGTAAAATAAAGCAGCTTCAGGCCACTTTGGAGGCATGCTGTTTAAACAACGCACATGTCCTAAGAGGCTGGAAGCTGTGACAAAGCTGCTCTCTGGTCCTATTCAGGCCCACAGTAATGTTGCTGTTGTTTCCTTCTCTTACAATTTTTCACTGCATGCATGCCTTCCATGCTCCTAATCATGTATCTCCTCATAGATGAACACATCTTTTACATACTGTGCTACTCCTCCTCCTTTCTTGTTTGGCCTATGACTTCTGGATAGGTTTTACCCATCAATTCCAGTTCATGTATCTCATCCCACTGGATTTCAGTAATGCCTATTAAATCATACATTCATTCCTGTATTAAGACTTCAGGTTTATCTTATTTATTTCCCATGCAATGTGCCAACATCTGAAACTGTGGCTCATCCCGTTCAGCTGCTTCCTTCCTGCATTTTCTTTCCCAGTGGTGGGTTCATGTAGCACAGGACACATCTACCTACATTATTCATGCTGTTCCCAGTACTTGGTGTATCCTTGTCTTCTGAAATACTTTATTCCTTAGGAACATAAGATCTGTGCTGTTTCACACCAAAGGCCAAAGGCATAATTAATTTAATCAATCTGTTCCCACAGTGGCTCACCAGATAACTATGGAAAGTCTACAAGTAAAACCCAACTGCAAAAGCACCCTCTTGCTTTTGGACCACAGCAAATGATATGCAAAGGCATACTGCCTTTGATATTGAAAGAAATATGTATCTATTATATATGATTACAGTGGACACTTGGTATCCACTGGGGTGTGGCTTGAGGAATATCCCATGGATACCAAAATTTGTGAATGCTGAAGTCCCATTAAATACAATGGCATTGTAAAATGGCCTCACTTATATAAAAATTGCAAAAAGCAAGGTTTACTATTTGGAATTTATACATTTTTGTAATATTTTCAAACTGTGAATCCATGGATAAAGAATCCATGGATATGGAGGGCTGACTGTATTAGCCATTGACAGTTTTATCTTCCATGTCTAATTTTTGAACCAACCTAGTTGATATCATAATCTACAGTGAATTCTACTTAGCAATAAGGCTAAGAAAAAGTTTAAGCCACCCCATGATCCACCTCTAACTCCAAATTATTTATGAACAAGATTTAAAAACAAAACACCCAGCTTTGGCTATACATATCCTTGGGGAAAGGCTACTTTTACATTTGTTCATTGTGAGAACTTTCAACTTAGTCCTGTTCTCTGCTTTATCGTCTTTGATCAGTTACTGGTCTCAAAGAGGACCTCTCCTCCCTGGTCTCAATCTCTAATCAGAAAGAAATGCGTTCTTTTCCATTTCTTCATTCTTCCCTTGCCTGCACTCCACCTCCAATGAGCACATTCCATTGTTTATGACATACCAGATCCCATTAATAACAAAGAAGAACCTGCAGCTACTCCGTCAGTGAAAAGGTGAAAGATTATACAAGAGGCTAAGGGTTAGACAGAATTAAAACCCCAGCAGATGTCACCTGTAAGCAGTCACTTATGAAGTTAGTAGCTCTGATATGAATCCTGAGAAGCAGCTGTTAATGTCACTTGCTTCATAGTGCTGAAGACCATAATAGTGGCAAAAATGTCCTTAATCAACTCATACGTGTGTCTCTGCTCAAACATAACCTTCGTAGCATCAGATCTATGTGTGAAGACCGAAATGTTAACAAGAAATATTTTGGGAACAAAATGATGAAAAATATGTGATTCTGATTATTTCTGGTTTTGGTAATGTCTTCTGGTAACTTTGCTTCTTTAATTCCTCCTGATTTTATTCCTGAAGTGGCTCTTGTAAATTTTCCACCACTCAGCTAAGTTTGTCTTCCTACATAGTGTGCTAGAAGTTGCTATGTGATCCAATCTTTCAAACAATGGAATCATGCTAGTTGACCGTTTCAGTCTTATTGTTATTGTTTCCTTTAACAAAAAAAGAAAAAAGAAAAAAGAAAAGAAAAGTAAAGAAAGAAGCAAAATTATACCCATACAGTGGTACCCCGGGATACGAAAGCACCGCGTTACGAAATTTCCGGGATACGAAAAAATTCCATAGGAAAAAACTGTTCCGGGTTACGTTTTTTTTCCGGGTTACGAAAAAATTTTTTGGTGCTTTTCGGCGCTTTTTCGCACGAAATCGCGGCTTCCAGCGCTAGCGCCTATGGCTTTTTCGGGTTGTGAAATCTTTCGGGTTACGAAGGGCGCCGCGGAACGGATTAATTTCGTAACCCGGGGTACCACTGTATTCAATTAGGCAGGAAATCGAATAATATACCAAAAATTATAAGAAAAGTCTGCCACAACTGCTGCCGGATTTCCTCAGTCTCATGTTGGATTACAATACTTATTTCATAATAATAATAATAATAATAATAATAATAATATGTTTTATTTATATACCGCTATTCCAAAGATCATAGCGGTGAACAGCAAGTAAGCTAATTAGCAAGTAAGCTAATTTGCCCCCAGCAGTCTGGGTACTCATTTTAGCAACCTCCTCGGAAGGATGCAAGCCTGAGTCGAGCTTGGGCCCTTTTGCTGGTCTTGAACTCGCAACCTTGTGGTTTTGAGTGAATGGCTGCAGTACAGGCATTTAACCATAGGGAGTTATAGTCCAACTCAACTAGAGGCATTATGTGGGGAAAATATGTCTTTTGCTACAATAAATTTAAGGTACCATAATACAGCCATCTAACTGGAAATTAAGAGAAACTGTAATTCCATTTTTACCAATATTTTCCCACTGAAACATCTTGTGCATGTGGATGTTTTGTTCTGCTCCTATGATATTTATTGTCAATTTATAATAGGTTCTCCAATAATCAATACATTTTGTATTGTTAATATTAACAATGCAAACTGAAATAAACTCACAGTGAATAATCATGTTCTCATGATTTACCCTTTGAATCAAACTTGAAACCTGAAAAGTATTCAGAACATGTTTTGGAGTTGACTAGCATACACATTTTAAATCTTTGTCTTTTTCCACTTAGAAAAATCTCATGCTGATCTCACCATTAAAAATGAAAAAATGTTAGTGCTATAAGAGGGATCGGGAGAGGTGTCTGAGTCTTGCGTCTGAGTCCTGGTTCTGGGATAGTGCCAATGATGACAATGAAAACGGCGATGATGATAATGTCTCAAATGTTTATAAAGATGCCCTTTCTCTCTGTCCCCTTTCTCTGTCAATGCCTTTTCTTATGTGCAGTTTTCTATATACCAACCAATAAAACTGTGACTGACCTCATAATATAAGATACATAGCTGGATTTAAATGATTTGTTAGATAGCTCTTGCTGAGAAATGAACACACTAGAGTACACTAATTGGAAGAATAACAAAACAGAAGTTATTTTAGAAGAATGGCTCCCATTCATAACACTTGCAAGCCAGTATTGTGCATGAACAAAGGATCTTATGAGACACAATCACCATCTATTCATCCTTTGTTGCATCCTGGTCAGCATTAGTCTCTATTATTTTAACCAAATCAATATTGCTGGGGGAAGAAAGTATGTTTGAATATCAGATTCCACATTTTTTCATGTGACTTTACATAGAAAAGACTCAGATTTTGCTAGTTTGATTTATGTCATTCCAGGATACCAGATTTGTTTAACAACTCAATTGTCTCTGATAGAGAAGGTTTGGGGTTTTCATTCATTTCTGTTACCTCTCCAACACTTCTGAAGCATAAAATTGGACTTTTTTTAAAGCTGAAATTCTTCAGTTAACTAACTGCAGCAGTGAGAATGTGGTAGACCACTTTTTGTGTGTGCAGATTTTGCTGTGCTCAGTCTTCCCTAGGGAACGTGATCATGTATTCCTGCATGTCAGAGGGTTGGACTGGATCACTCTTGTGGTCTCTTCCAACTATGATTCTATTTCTGTATAGCTATCGGGTAAGAAGGAAGAGTCAACTGTGAAAATCATTCTTTAATTTTTAATTTTGAAACACTGAAATTGTCACTGCAACTACTTTTAAAAAGACAAATTAAAATTATTTTAAAGGACAAGCAAAGCCACTTTAAAGTTAAAAGTTAATTTTTGCAAAAGCTCTTTTTTCACGTATGCTCTCATGCACACATTTCAAGTAAATAAAACAAGTGACACAAGTCTGGTTCAGACATAGTAGCAAACCTAATGTGAACTGACTCAAGCACATTTCCTTCTCATCCTGCTCCCCTCCTTTTCAGGTCTGTCTGAAATCAGGGTTTTAGTACAAATGGTGCTGGCAGGTAATGTATCAGTGAGTTGGGTTCATCTTATGCCTCTATAGAAAGAGAGAAGAGTAGCACTAAGGTGATTTTTTCCCCTCTGTGGAGTCTGCAAAGCTATTCTTTTTTCTTTTCTTTTTTTCCTTCCTTTTTGGGGGTCAGATTTCCTTCAGTCTGAAGGGAGACAAAAAAAAAAAATTCTTGGGAGAGAAGCTACAGGAAAGGCTTTGATGACAGGGCCATTTAGATGGCTCATAAAACAGTGAGTGAACTATCCCATAGTTAAATACCAGGTTGGAAGAACACTCAATAAACGCAAGGAGTGGAATACATATTCTCTGTCCATGGTGCTGAGAGGTGTGCTATTTATATCACCAAATCAAAACTGAGTACAAAACTTCACTCATTTCAGATTTTCAGAGTAATGCCAACTGAGGTGCTGTTGGAAGATTATAAAATATGTTTCCGTTACTATCACAAAGAGTCTTAAAAAAAATACTGCAGCAGAAGGATGTTAGGTCAATAGCCAACAGTCACATTTCTTTCAAAAGTCATTTGTAAGTGATGGATAAGACATCATTATATGGATCCAAACATTTTGCAATGAAAGCTGTACAAACTATTTCCCATCTTTTTCCATCATCAGATAACAACAAAATATCTGGGGAAGTTCTATTGTTAAGGTATTGACTGAACCAGTACATAAGCAAGGTGACTGAGCAAGAATCACCAAAATGGCCAGAAAAAGAATAATGCAAACTATGTGTGTTGCTGATGCTGCACTGAACTGACACAAGTCTAGTTCAGACATAGTAGCAAACATTATGTGAATTGACTCAAGCACATTTCCTTCGCAGGCTTGCTCCCCTCCAAGACCAGCAAAAGGGTCCAAGCTCAACTCAGGCTTGCATCCTTCCGAGGAGGGAGCTAAAATGAGTACCCAGACTGTTGGGGGCAAATTAGCTTACTTGCTAATTAGCTTACTTGCTGTTCACTGCTATGATCTTTGGAATAGTGGTATATAAATAAAACAAAAAATTATTATTATTATTTTCTGGTCTGTCTGAAATCAGCAAATGGTTCAAACCAGAGTCTGTTAATAAAACAAATACAGTGGACCCTTGTTATCTGCTAGGGTTTGGTTCCAGGAACCCCTGTGGATAACAAAATCCATGGATGCTCAAGTCCCATGAAATACAATGGCATAGCAAAATGGTGTCCTTTATATAACATGGAAAAATCAAGGTTTGATACTTGAAATTTATACTTTTTTTGAATACTTTCAAGCCGTGGATGCTTGAAGCCATGTATAAAAATCGATGTATAAGGAGGGCCAACTGTATTCATTAGGTAACTGTGGTTTCAAATATTTCTAATCAAAATATGAAAGTTTGCACCCCTGACTTCCACCATATGTGCAAATGGGGTGGGAAGACACAAGCCCATTACTTGTGTTGGTGCATCTTAGGCAGGCCACACTCTCTGAAAAACATTTCTCTGAAAAATACCCAAGAGGAATTATCATTTCATAATAGGAGATGTGAGAGGTATTGCCCCTGAGGAAGTCATTCTATTAGAATGTATTGAGCATTGGACATTTTACAGTATTTTTTTAATTCCACACCAGTCTGAAACCTTAACTTTCCTAAAAGAAAAAAAAATCTGTTGCGTACAGTGATGGGAACATATTTTATGTTATTAATAAGTTCCACCAATGGCACTAACTTTTTCATGGCAATGAGATTGAGTGCTCCTGTGAGACAAGAGGCTATGCTGATGGCAGCAGTGGCACTGATAGGATCTCCAATGGTAGACAGTTTTTTTCTGAGGAGCCATTGTGCCCAACAGCTACTGGAAGTGGCAGCAGTTGAGGGTGTCTCTGGTGGCAGATCTCTCAGAGATAATGGCAGTGATACCACAGAGGGAGGCACAGTAAGCCTCCTTTTGAAGACTGTTTACCATTAAAAAAAACAAACCCTATGATGATTCAATCCAAAATGAGGCATGAGATAATGCCATAAAATGAGATTCCCAGGTCAGATGGCACTCACCAAGTTACTGGCATAGAGCAGATGATATCTGTGAGTAGTGCTGTGGCTAATAACCCAAATGGACTCAAGCTGAAAAAACTATTCGACTGTTGACATGCTCAGGGGCTAAATGAAAGACTGAAGCTGCACAACCGTATTATAGGAACGTGGCATGTGAGAAGCATGAATCGGGGAAAGCTAGAAATGGAACATAAAAACATTTCAAAACATGGGGTGAGTGAGCTAAAGTGGACAAGAATGTGACATTTTGAGTTATATAATTACACAGTGTTTTACTCAGGAAATGAAAAATTAAGAGGAAATGGGGTGACGTTCATGGTGAGGAGAGATGTAACAAAAGTAGTCAAAGGATATAATGCAAAGTCTTGAATCATGTCAATAAGGCTTCATAGAAAACAAATCATTGTAACCTTAATCTATGCCACAACTACAGAGGCAGGAGATGAAAAAAATATATGAAAGTTTCTATGCTGCAGCCCAGGAAGAAATTGACCACACACAAATATAGACTTGCTGTTGACCATATGTAATTGGAATGCAAAAATAGGAAAGAGAGCAGAATCAAAGATTGTAGGAAAATTTGGCCTAGGATCAAGAAATGTAACAGGAGACTGACTGAATTTTGTGAGGTTAATTGTTCATTGCAAACACATTCTTCAAGCAACCAAAGAAGCAACTGTATACATGGACATCAATTGATGGCCAATATAGAATCAAATAGATGACAGCCTTCCACGTACACAAATTCTGTAAACATGGATTTAACCATCCATGGCTTGAAAATATATATATTTAAAATTTCAGTAAGCAAAAATTGATTTTGTCATTTTATATAAGGCTATTGTACTATGCCTCTGTATATAATGGGACTTGAGCATCCATGGATTTTGGTATCCATGGGGGTCCTGGAACCAAACTCCATTGGAAGAAGACGATGGAGAAACTCCATTTTCTTTGTAAAAACAGGACCAATAGCAGATTGTGGCACAGACTATAAACTGCTAATATCAAAAATTAGAGTAAAGCTAAAGAAGAACACTAAACATGAAGAACACCTCCACAGAATTTAAAGATAATGTGAAAACAGAACACAATTCTAACTGCAGCTAAAGCCCCATCATCCCCAACTACTATACTACAACACTAAACACTATCTGGTAGTGTTTCAGGAGATAAATCAGCCTGTGCTTTACAGATTATAGCAAAGCCTTTATGGACCATGAAAAACTGTGGATCACTCTTAAAGAAATGGGTATGGCACAACATTTGATTGTCCTAATGTGTAACCAGTACTCAGAACAAGAGGCTACTGTTAGGACAGAATACAGAGAAACAGAATGGTTTCCAGTTGGCAAGGGTGCATTTGAGTAAGGCTGCATTTGAACTCATTTTTTAATCCAAAACTAAATCTATGCATATGTAAAATGAAACAACCAAGCCTTACATATGTAGACAAAACCATTTTGAACCTTATAGAGACCACTTTAAGACCTCTTCCAAAATGCATCCAAGGCTGACTCCCCAACCCCTGCAGCACCCTCTTTTTTCTCTCTTATATTCTCCATTTTGATTGCAAAGCTCATACTGGGATCACTAGTGAGGTAGGTTAAGCTGCTTTCTGCCTTCTCTGTTTTTGCTGCTCATGCATGCTCACTAAAGGATTTTGGAAGCTGTTGTTTACCTTGCCTATTGTATGCTACAGTATGATAAGCTAGATTAGAATCCCACTATTTCCCAGATCCAATTTTACTGCAGACATGCTGTTGCAATTCAAAAATGAACTTCTGTGTTTCTCTGGCCCTCCATCATCCTCCCAGTCTGATGCTGCCAAATTTTTCCCCCCCAACTGGACAGAGGATGAAGAAGAAAAGTACTGGGTGGAGGTATAAAAAGGCAACCTCACTGTTAATGGCTTTGTTAACTGAGGTATGCATACCACTAGGTGTAGGGGGTTCGCACTACACTCTAAGGGATGGTGGTGGCATCAATTCTCCTCAAACATCTGTGAGCTTATCATGGCACTTACTTGGTAAGATTTGTTCAGAAGGGCTTTTGTCTTTGCCTTCCTCTGCGGCTGAGAGTGTGACTTGCCCAAGGCCACACAGTGAGTTTCCATTACTGAGCTGGCATGCGAACCCTGGTCTCTAGAGTCATACTCCAATGCAGTCAAACCACTGCACCATGGCATCAGATCCCATCTCATCTTGGAAGCTAAACAGGGTCAACCCTGGTTAGTACATGGATGGGAGACTGTCAATTCATACCTGCTGCTGTAGGCTTTATTTATTTATTTATGGTATTTATACCCCACCCTTCATCCCTAAAAGCTCTCAGAGCAGCTTACAATTATTATTATTTTTAATTAGATGTATTTCAAAGGAGGGAACTGGCAAAATCGCTTATGAGTATACCTTGCCTAAGAAAACCATATGAAATCCACTGGGTTGCCACCTGAAGGCAAATACATACACAGAAACAAAGACATCGACCAGCTTTAGTGGTCTCCCTCTATTATTCTTCCCAGTGATGTGGATGTCTCAGTAACCATCCTTTCCTAAACTATGTCCCCTAAGTGAGCTTGGTGAAGAAGTCTCTTAGATGTACTTATTACTTATGGAATTTCAATACACTCACTAAGGCTGACTCTTCAGGTTTGGTTCAACTGTAGACTCGCCAAAATTATAACTGGCTCAACACATTTTACCTGTCCTTCTTGAAATCTGAACGGACTTGGAAACAGGCCCGTCAATTAATTATCTGGAGCTTTGAAACGATGCTGCTATCACTGATAGTCATTACATGCTCATCCTTTTATGCTGCTGTTGTGGTGTTGAAGTAGTGTGGCTGGTCTGCCACTAATACCATCCCGTCATGTTATGCTGTTATAACACAGCAGGACTACCTGAGCCATCCATCCAAGAGCTCTGAGAATATCTCTGCTTTCATGTAAGAGGCATCTGGAACACATGCAGCAGTTAGCATGCAGGTAGCACACATTTGCGAACCAGTTGTTTGGAATGCAATGCAACAAACCCAAAATTCTTTTATAATCACATGAAGGGGCAGTCCTTTTGCTCCGTTTCTGTCTTTTTCACTGAAGCACTCTTCAGGCTGAGCTCTTTTTCCAGCATGTTATTCATCATATTGCGAGCAACCAAATAAACATTGAAGCTAGCATCCCTTGCCTCATCTTAGAACTTGGAGATGTTGGTGCATTACAGACCACCCCTTTGGGGTGGCCTGTAGGCGCTGCTTTCCCCAGTGTATCGGGGCCTCATCTGCCAGACCGGCAGCCTCCGAGGCCCCAATCCGCCGCTTTCCAGGCTATGGGGAAGCGGCAAAAGGCCGCTTCCCCGCAGCCTGGAAAGGGGTGTCTTTGGGGCTTAAAGGCCCAAGGACACCCCGTGGTGGTGGGGAGGAGGAGAAGGGGCCACTTGGCCCCTTTCTCCTTTCGTCGCTGGGCGCAGCCGTCTGAAGGCTGCGCTCAGTGACACAAACCAGGAAGGAGCTCCAAAACGGAGTCCTTTCCTGTCTGCGCAAAGGGCGCACTAAGCACCCTGGCGCAGAGCGACAAGTCCGTCCGCCCCGCCCCGTATAGAGGCGGCGCAGTCGTGACACATCATGGCGGCCCCCAGGTGGAAGGGGCGCCGCCATTTTGTATGGACTCAGTCCGTACTAGGGTTAGGGGCGTCCAGAAGTGACGCCCCTTTTTAACCCTAGTACGGACTGAGTCCGTACTTAAAGGGCCGTTTGTAACGGGCCATTGTTTCTTTGGGCTACAGCTCTCAAAATCCCCCAGCAACTGGCCATGTTAGTTGGTGGAGTCTGGGATTGTAGCCCAAAAATTTACTTTCCAAGCAGTTGTTTCATGAGTCAGTCCTTCTGCTCCTTACTTGCCACTATGGAGAAGTCACAGTTTATTTCTCCCAGTAGCAACTGACACGCTAGTTCTAATCTCAGCAGTTTCTAATGATACTACTGTACAAGTAAAACACACTTTTGCACAGGCACTAAAGGTAAAGGTAAAGGTTTCTCCTTTGAAAAGGTTGTGACGTTGTGTCCAACTGTACTGCATGGAAGCCAATCCAATGTGCCCTCTGGATGCATTAGAGAATGATGCAAGGCAGTGATAATGAGAGTGAAAATAAGAAGAGCCAGTTTTGATGTACAAGTCAGAAAGATCTGAAAGTGATCACCTGATAGGAAAAAAGCACATATCTGAGTATATGCATACTTAAAGAAACAAAAAGGCTATTGTGCATTTGATGAGAGAAAAAACAGAAATAAATGTATAACTATTCAGAAGCAAGGGAGCACTGAATAAATGCATGTTTAAGCAAGAGAGAGAGAGAGAGAGAGGATGGTATAGTGGTCAGAATAGATTCTTGGGTTAAAATCCTCATTCATCCACAACTTCAGGCAAGTCATGGACTCATTATCACCTACCTTACAGTTATGGTTTGGATGAAATGAAGTTTAGGGCAGGGGGATGGGCATGGCACAACACTGTCTTCAGTTACGTTAGGAGAAAGATAGAGTATACTAATGTGAGAGCCAACATGGTGTAGTGGCTTGACTCTGGAGACCAGAGTTCAGTTCCCTACTGAAGCATGGAAACCTCCTGGCTTTGTCACTCTCAGAAAGTCCCATGATAAATTCACCTCTGAAACAACTTGAAAGTGCACAATAATAATAAAACTAATGTGGAACATACTAAATTTTGGATATACTAATGAGAAAGCAAAAGTATGATGGACTGGAGTTTATTAGTATCCAGGCATCCAGAGTTCACTTTTATTTCCTGCTACAGATACATGGTAAGCCAGCATGATGAGTGTTGGACTACGACTTTGGAGACCAGGGTTCAACTCCCAGCTTGACCAGAAACCCACTGGGTGACCTTGCGCAAGTCACATGCTCTCAGCCTCAGGGGAAGGCAGTGGCAACCCTCTTCTAAACAAAGCTTCCCAAGAAAACCCCAACAGGGTTTCCTTAGGGTCACCATAAGTTGGAAATGACATAAAGGCACATGATAACAACAGACAAATAAATACATGAGAATCTCATAATTTGCCCTCTCCCCTCCCCAGGACTGAGATGTAATGTTAGTGAACACTTGCAAATGTATGGAAATTTTGCAATTACTTGACTTCTATATAAGTGTTCAGTAGCAGTTTGCAAAGCCTTGGAATAAAAGTAGGGGGGCAGTCACAATATCATTTACTTTTGCAAGATGATACTGTTTCACAATTTGTTAACATATGGACACTCAGTAAATTCTTTAGAGGATTGGAAAGCCTCATAGCAATGGCATACTATAGAAAATCATCTCATTTTCTATTAGAAAATCCACACCGATTTTGGTTGCAACAGTAGAAGCATAAAATCTGTATCTGTAGAGATGGTTACAACTTGTTCATAGATGATTTTAAACACCTCATAAGCAGTCTTCTTATGGTTTGAACACAGGAGAAGTATTTTCGAGCTGGTCTTCCTTCAATAGGTTTCATGATACCTCTAGCAGTTACTAACACTGCTGTTGCAATAATGACAAGATCAGACAGAAAATGGGACAGATCAGGTTTTTTCATTCCACAACAGTGAACTGACTCTACTCCTGACTCTGGAGATCAGAATTCAAATCTCTGCTTGGCTATGGAAAGTCACTGGGTAACTTTGGTCAAGTCACACTCTCTCAGCCTCACGAAGGCAAAGACAGCCCCATTTGAACAAATCTTGCCAAGGAAACCCTGTGATGGGTTCACATTAGGGTCACCATAAGTCAGAAATTATTTGAAGGCACACAACAACAACAACAATGTTCAATAAACTGATTACATCCAGAGCTGTGAAAGTTTTCCTCCCCTAAAAGTAGCTCAAGCCACACCACAAAGTGAAATGACCTTCACACTCATTTACACAGGTCAGGTTCATCTGAATGTGCTTTTGCCACTCTACAATTCTTATAACATGGATAACTGTTTTTAACATGAAATCATCTAATTCAACACCTCATTGGATTCAAGCAAGCAGGACCTAGCATATTTTAGTTCTTTTGCTTGGTCAATACCTGACTGCTTCTAACAAGCCCAGATTCTTCTCTATCTAAAGTATGCTCATGAAGGTATCACAGGAGTTACACCAGCTGATGATCTTTGAAGATCAGTTTTCCATTCTACCTAGAGATCTCTTTGAAGTTTTGGCTTCCTGGGCAATCTTGTTCCTTTTACTTCCTGGCTAAAAAGAGAAATTCCTTCTCATGAACAAGCTAAGAAGTGTGATCCTACATAACTCCCACAAATAAACCACCCACCCACCCACCCACACACACACACTCCTCACTTTATGTGCAAGCTAAACCTAAACAAAAAAGTCTTTACTACTGAAATGATTGTAAACAAAACCAGAAAGCAGCAGAAAGGAAAATCAAATAGTGAAATCTCGCTTGAGTCCGTAAGAACAAGTAGCTCTAAAAATAAACCCATGAAGCTCAGACTATTGTGCAAAGAGCTCTCACTTGTAAGGCCTGTTTGTGTAGTCTGCTCATTAAAGGTATAATTTGTATATTTCTTTCATAAAACTGAACTATTGGATGCCTTGACCATTGCCAGCCACATTGACCTATGGAGCTGAAAGCCAAGAGCTACCTGATGTATCATTAGAACAGTGATGGTGAAACTTTTAGAGGCCGAGTGCCCAAACTGCAACCCAAAACCCACTTATTTATTGCAAAGTGCCATGTCCCTCTGGCTTTCTAGTAACAAACTGGCTAACTCTGTGCTGGGGTGATGGCACATGTGCCCACAGAGAGGGCTCTAAGTGCCACCTCTGGCACGCGTGCCATAGGTTCACCATCACTGCATTAGAACCATTCTGATATTCAATCAAGCCTTCAAGTAAGCAACCATAGTGGTTTGGCTGTTTGTTTTGGTTCTGCTAGTTTTCAAAAAACAAACAAATACACAAAAAAGGAAACAAGCAGTGTACACAGGTAGTTATTTTCTAAAAAATGTGCTTTCCCTCCTCCTCCTCCCCTTTGGCCTACACAAAGCCACTCCCATGTTGACAATGATATTTCTAAAACTGTAAAACGATTCTCTTTTTTTGTCCACTAGAGGGCACAGGGGCCATTTTTCATAGTGCTTATAAAAATCTGTGAAAGAAATATATTAACATATATGATCAGGCTTATACAATGGCTTCGAAATAGGTAACACATCATGCACCAAATTGACTCAACTGCCCTTTTCTAAGAGGCTGGCGATTGGAAGAAGGTCAGCCTTCATGTTTTTGGGTGGGAGGGCAGATTTGTGCCAGCCTAGGATAAACACATCAGCATTTACTTCTTTGCTCTAGAATATTTCTACACAAGCGCACAAAACTGTGGAATAGGATCAAATGAGTCTTGCAAGGGCACTCTGAGGTTTAATCTAGTATAAGCAACGACCCACGCACATTTCCAGTGATGTCTATCTAGTCTAGACGTTAGGCATTTTATCTTCAGGTGTGTGTCTTGTTTGTTTTAATGTAGGTATTTTTCTTAGATATCTTATACACACACACCGTAGTTAGCTTCCGAAATAAATTAGACTTAAATTACTCTTTGGAAACAAAATAAATCAGATAGGATAATAGTATCATCTCTTTATCTCATTTGTTCCCATACAATTAGGAGTTTTACTGCCATGTTGTGACAGGTGACTGTGTTTGACCTTTGACGGTTGGTTGGTTGGCTGGTGCTCAAACTAATGAAGACCCTTAATGGATTGGCTTTTGTGAAGCTCCGAGTGGTGGGGTTAAAGAGAGAATGGTCTGGCAGACAGAGTCCAGAGAAGATCCTTCAATTAAACCTGAAGTCTATTAACAAAGAAATATTGAGGAGGTTGAGAACAAGCCATGATTTAACTACTCAGATGACTTTGTGATTCATTAGAATTATTTTTTGACAAAAATGTTTCTCTTCTTATTTATTGTTGGGTATCTGCATGAAATGTATCACAGTAGTACAACCTGGAGCAAAGAGACTTCTTGGTTCTTCCAAAGGATGGAAATAAAACACTATTCTGATTCAGTCCATAATCGTTCTTGCATCAGAAAAGGGACTGGGGACAAATGAAGCAGTATTGGAAGCAAATGAAGAGTGATGCTTGCAAAAATAGAAGTAGATCCCTAGGATAAATAAGACTTTGGAGGCTTAATTGTTTTGCATGACGTAAATATATTACAATAAGAGGAGGAGGAGGAGGAGGAGGCAAGACACTGACCCACATGGAGCCCATTCAAAGTAAGAGAAACAACAAGAAGCCTAAAAAGAAGCAGCTGAGTACAGAGTTATGGGCAACAAAAGAGTATATATGTCATTATATAGAATGGTAACAAAAAGGCAGTGTCTCAAAAACAGAGAAAGTAGCAATTGTATTTTTATCCCAGAAGTCTTTGGTGCAATATGAACACATTTCTCTCCCTCCTTCCAACGGTCATCTTCTGGCCTTGATTAAGAAGCAGAGCCCTCCCTCCGGCCCATCTGCCTTGGTCCAGGCCTCAGAGGAAGAGAAGAATGCTGGACCTGATTCCCCCCCCCCACCATCCCCTTCTCCTTTTGTGTCGTGTCTTTTTAGATTGTAAGCCTGAGTGTAGGGAACCGTCTATTATCCCCTCTGTTGTAAGCCGCCCAGATTCCCAGTGATTGGGTGGCATATAAATAAATCCTATTATTATTATTATTATTATTATTATTATTATTATTATTATTATTATTTGTGGTGCTATGTCTCCATAACCTCTCATTTGCTCATTCCAAAAATTTTCTGTCATGGCCAGCTTCCCCTGCACCTTTTCTGTTTCTTTTCCCTGCAGCACATACTCAATTCACAGCCAGAAGAAGAAGAATTTAGGGCAAGTGGAATATTTCTTCATTGCACCATGACACTTTCATGTAGATCACTGCTTCTCAAACTATCTGATGTGGTGGACCAGCAATTTCAAAATGTTCAAAGTGCCAGGGACTGGTGCCCTGTACGTTATTATCATATTTGCATAGTTTCCTGGAAGCTTTCTGTGGACAACCAGCTGATGGCTCATGGACCAGCAGCAATCTGTAGGCCACCACTTTGAGTATCATTGGTATCGGTATTCCTTTTCTATTGCTTTTGGGTTTTCATTTAAATAAACAACATGTTCACCTTCCATTATTTGGAATGTAAAAAGAGGAACATCAAGGGAAGCAGGAGGTCTGTTGTTAGATGACTGGAGAGAAATGTATTTATTACAACACTAAAGAATTTAAATATATACCCATTCAAGTTCTGCCAGACATGAGTATTATGTGATATCACCTTTCCTTTTCATGTGAAAGTAAATGTTAAAAATCAGCCAGGCCAGGAGCACACTGATAAATTTCAAACGGGAAGACAGCTATGAGTGAATGACATAGCTAACTTTAATACACCGTAGAGTTGATTACATAAAACAAGCACAACATTGTCCTATAGCAAACTGGTAAAAAACAAAAAATTACTAATTTAGTTTTCTACTTGCCCATGGTCTGAACCATAATATTGCAAGCTGGTGACATCATTTCAATTTGTGTAGCATCCAGCAATGAATTAATATATGTAAATGAGTAACTGCAGGTGATTTTTTCTTTTTTTGCATGTCTAGAAGTGCTGGCACCATTTAGTCTTGGTTCATATTGGGCAATTAAAATGCTATATCACGGGATGGGGAAAATGCAGACCACAAGCTGCATGCAGATCTTGAATTCTTTTTTCCCAACCTTTGAAGCCCACTAGGACAACCCACCTGCAAGTCTTCAGCTCCATTAAAAACAACAACAACAACAACAACAACAACAACAGATCTGGCTACAGTGACACATGCTTTGGTAATATCCTGTTTGACCTACTGTAACACACTCTACGTGGAGCTGCTTTTGGAACTGTTTGGAAACTTCAGTGGGTCCAAAATGCCTCAGCTAGAACGCTGACCAGAACCAGTTATAGAGAGCGTATAACTCCTGTATTGAAACAGCTTCACTGGCTACTGGTTTGTTTCCAAGCACAATTCAAAGTGCTGGTCATGACCTATAAAGTCCTACACGGCTTAGGTTCAGACTATTTGAGAAACAGTATTTCCCCTTACGTACCACCTAGAGCCCTAAGATCCTCAGAAGAAGGCTTTCTCTTGGTCCCTCCACCATTCCAGGCTCATTTGGTGAAGACAGGAGAGAAAGCCTTCTCAGTGGCTGCTCCCACCCTGTGGGACTCCCTTCCACAGGCGGCTAGGCCTTTCGCCAGCAAGCAAAGACATTTTTATTCAAGCAAGCTTTTTAAAATTGAGTAGATTGATTTTATTGGGTGATGGGGAGTTGATTTAGATTATTTTTAACTTTGTAAGTTTTAAATTTTATATGTTGGATTTTTTTAAAAAAAACTTTTTACTGTTTTAATTGGATTATTTTAATTGTTTTTAAAGTGTTGTTTTAATGTGGTGTGTGTGTGTGTGTGTGTGTGTGTGTGTGTGTACAGGTCCCAACTTAGGAGAAAGGTGGGATATAAAATAAAATAAAATAAAAAGAATAGAATAATAAGGGAGGGCACAGCAGAATGCTATGGTGTTGCTTTTTTTTTTATCATCTCTGACCCCCTCTTGCCATGAAAATGACCACATTTTATCCCAAATGAGTGTTTTGTATATGGATGTGGTCCATGGGGGATCCCAGGGGAGCAAAAAATGGGTCTCCATTCTTACAGTTGCCCATTAATGCTCTCTAGCCATGCTTCTAATAATGTGACTCTATTGGTAAGGCTTCACCTGGAATATTGCGTCCAGTTCTGGATACCACAATTAAAAAAATATATTGACAAGCTGGAGTGTATACAAAGGAGGGCAACCAAAATGGTGAAGGGTCTGGAAACCATGTCTTATGAGGAGAACTTAGGAAGCTAGATATGTTTAGCCTGGAGAAGAGAAGGTTAGGAGGTGATATGATAGCCCTCATTAAATATTTGAGGGGGTGTCATACTGAGGATGGAACAAGCTTGTTTTCTGCTGCTTCAGCGAAAAGGACCCAGAGCAATGGATTCAAACTACGCAAGAAGAGATACAACTCAACATTAGAGAGAACTTCCTGACAGTAAGAGCTATTCAATAGTGGAACACACACTCATTTGGAGTGTGGTGGAGTCGCCTTCTTTGGAGATTTTTAAATAGAGGTTGGATGGCCATGTGTTAGGAGTGCTTTGATTGTGAGTTCCTGCATGGCAGGGGGTTGGACTGGGTGGACCTTGAGGTCTCTTCCAACTCTATGATGCTATGGTTCCATTGATAATATGACACTGCTAGTTTGTGCTACATTCCATAGAATCATAGAGTTGGAAGAGACCACAAGGGCCACCCAGTCCAACCCTTTGTCATGCGGGAACACAGAATCAAAGCATACCTGACAGATGGCCACCCAGCCTCTGTTTGGGAATCTCCAAAGAAGGAGAGTCCGCCATTCTCCAAGGCGACATATAGTTTCATCAGTATTTCTGTGTTTGTCTTGCCATGAAATCCAGTGAAGGAAGATTAAAACAATGAATTTTTAGTCCATGTAAAACTAGCACAGATACTCTGTGACAGGAGCTATTCTTTGGGGGGGGGGCTTATGGATGCCCCAACAAGCTAAATCATTGCCAAATTTATCTGTGTCAGAGGCCCAGCTCAGGCAGGTAAAACTGTTATTGTTGACAAGTGTCTCACAGTACACAGAGCAAGAAAGAGGTTATTTTCCTTCCTTGTGACTGGCAGTGTTGGTGTTATTGCTTGAGATGCAGATTAATAACAAGGATTAATAATATTAGCACTTTGTAATGATGTGCTACACCTCAACAAGGATGTATCAGACCAGGTATACTGTTACTACTTCCTGACGTTCCAGCATTACTTGCATCAAGGTAAAGGTACTCCAGTCACCAAAGTACAGATATTGCATGGAGACCCCCTTGAAATGGTTCCCCATGGAGGCTGCTGGCACAGAGCAAGTTGTTTCCTTGCAGCTGCTTCCGTGACACACATGGGGAATGGTATCACATCCACAAATCTGCCCTGTAAAAAAAAAGGCAGATGCTAACACAAGAAAGTGCTATATTCCCTGGCATTTCACTATTCTGCTGATGGTTAAAAACATGAGTCTGAAATTAGTCCTGTTTCTCTGTGATGCCTGTATTTCCACAAATGCAAGGGCTGCCTCTTTTTTCCTCTCTTTCTCTCACAAGCATTTTTGAATTCAGCTCTTCCACCCATGCCTCTTCCTCCCTTTTTCCTACCACTTTGGGGAATAATTTAACATGTTACACACTAACTTTCCCATAATGGCATTCTGGCTTTTGAAATCCTGCCTCCCTGTTTTATGGCCAGCCCTCTAATGGTTCTCTTGCAGGCCTGCCTCTGGCGATCATGTAGGGAATAAATAGAAGCTGACACAGTAATTTACTTAAATCTTCTCCACACTTTTGCAGCATTTTCCTCCAGAGGATACCCTCGAAACAACAATTATTTGAAATGTCACACATCCCTGCCCCCAGGCGACCGACAAATGAACATTAAATCTATTAACAACAACCAAAAAAAAATTAAATGTTTACTTTTCCAAGAAGGTAAGGAGAAGCTGGGAGAGGGAGGGTTTCCTCCAATAAATTTATACGCAGGAATAGAGAGGTGTAGTTAATGTTCTCTCTCTACTAAGCCCATATCTACAGAAGAGGGGAGGATCTGCTAGAGCATTGGCTGAGAACCTGTCTAGGACACCAGAAACTGCACTGATCTGACCGCTGGGAGCACCAGGCTTCAGCTGCATGACTGAGTAGCTCCGCATTCTTCTTAATCCCAACTCCTTGGCAGAGTATTGCATATATTGTCACCCTAACCCTATCCTGCGAATCTTGATTAAACTATACAAGAGACGTACAGTATTATTATTTTTTTGCAAAAGGCCATGCATTTCCAAGATCCAGGTTTCAGTAAACTAGAAGAGGAAAGTGTTGCATAAGTATGTCTTCTTTGCAACTTTATTTTGTAAAATAAAACAGGTTTAGATAAGAACTTGACTTTTTATATGTGTTCACATTAGTAACAAAATCATTTATTTTACACACGGAGAGAAGAGGAGATAGAAATCATGGCTTGGGAATGTTACATTTTGGACTACAACTGGCAGGATTTCCTAGGGTTCACCCACCACACACATACACTGTGGGGTAGGGGACATCTTCCATTCTCTCTTGCTTGGTTAGGAACTATATAGTGCCACTTCAAGGAAAATAGTGAGTCATACTGTAAAAGGTGGTGACAAAATTTTTTTAAGGAATACAGAACATGGAAAGGAGCTTGACAGAAGGTCAAAACTGAATGAGGTTTGTCCATGTTGCAAGAGCCCTTATTATGAGTCAAGGCTCATTAGGTCTCATTTCAAGCCTTTATATATGGAACTATTTGTTTATTTATCTATTCATACCCCACCTTTCTCTTAGTATGGGACCGAAGGTGGCTCACCAGCAGAGTAAAAGAAAGTACAACAACAATAAAAATAAATTATAATAGTAAAATAACCAGTTATAGAACAATGAAGTACATTACCCCATGGAAAACAGCACTAAAACCATTTAAAAGTATTTTTAAAAAAAATTAAGGCGCATTCCAGATGGGCAAAAAGTACGTACTAGGTACATACTAGGGTTAGGAAAGGGTGTCCTTTCTGGACGCCCTAACCCTAGTACGTACCTAGTATGTACAAAATGGTGTCACCCATTCTACATGGGCGCCGCCATTGGGACATCACGACCGCGCCGCCTCCAAATGGAGTGGCACGGAAGTGACGTCCTGGCACTGTGTGAGGGTGCCTGGGGCGCTCTTTCCGCGGCGCTGGAAGGAGCTCCGAAACGGAGCTCCTTCCAGGTTTGTGTTGCTGGTGCAGCCTTTACATGGCTGTGCCAGCAACACAAATAAGAAAAGGGCCGAGCAGCCCCTTTCTCTTCATCCCCGCTGCTGTCGGGTGTCTATGAGGCATGAAGCCCCAAGGACCCCCCTTTCCAGGCCGCGGGGAAGTGGCCTTTTGCCACTTCCCCGCGGCCTAGAAAGCAGCAGATTGGGGCCTCAGAGGCTGCTGCTGTGGCAGCTGAGGCCCCAATCCGGTGGGGAAAGGGGCGAGAACAAGCCGCCATCAGTTCAAAGAGAAAGAACCAAAAGAAGGGAAATCACTGAGGGGCCCTGAAATTCCCCATCAGCTCTTGCCCCCTGGACAGGAGAAGGAGCAGCGATTTGGAAAACTGTCAGTGTCATTCTCCTTTAATTTCTCAGGATCCTACTGGTATACTTATTCCAATCTTCTTTCAATATCAGATTGCACACAAAAACATGCATATTTTTGTGTGCATTTATACATTCAATACACATGTTTAAATTATGCATTTTCTAAGGTATTTGTGTAAGTTTTTTTCCAAAGGAATGAACTTTAGGTGGTGCACGTTTTAAAAATGTAAAAGTGGTTTTGTGTACATTTTTTCCTCTGAAATGCTTTACAAGTGTTACAAGTGTATGGATTCCTGAGGAAGTATGTATTCTATTCTCTCTGTATCCTCAGGAAATTGGAAAGGGGTGCTTCAGAACAGAAATGTAAAGTGGGGATTTCTTCCCCACTTCTAAACGTAAGCAGGCACATTTTTCCATTGCTCCAAAGTGTAAAAATATGTTGTATTTTTACTTATACGGTTGCAGTTATTTTCTGGTGTTACATCTTTTCTCTCTTTTTTTGTGATATGGTCATCCTAAAAAAATGCCCCATGGGATTAGAGCAGGGTCAATCTGCTCTGGCCTTCCATTTCCATGAGGAGGAAATAAACTGCTTGTAGAATCTCACATGGCAATTGGGAAGTGCAAATATCACTGTGAAAGGGAAATGGCATGAAAGCCATTGTCCAGAGTCCAGTCCTCTGATATTTTCCAAAGAATCTTGATGCGGTAAACAAGTTGCTACTACCTCTCTACCCACATAACAGAGCAATCAATGGGGAGGGGGCTGTAGTTGTGATTGGTTCATCGGTGATAAGAAAGAGGTGTTTACCTTTCCTCTGTATACCAGATCATTGCTTTCCTCAAACAATTATGAGTCCTCCCGGCAGAAATACACACATGTACATGTGCATGATACAGGATTATTTTCATGTCTGGTAGCAACTCCTAGCAGGTTATGGGAGTGATTTAAATCTGGTATACGGTGGAGGGAAATGATCCCCCTCCACTGGGCCAGCGCTCTGATCAAAACCAGAGTCCCTCCCTTGCTGATTTTACGTGATTAGGAACCTCTCACATCAAGTCTGTTTCCATGACTTCTGTTGCCATTTCCTAATTTAGGTCTGCCCATGCAAAAATTTTCACTTAGATAATGGTGTGTGCTTCTACAAAACAACCTCTGTCATTCCTCTCCCTCACTTTCAAGTAAAAGAAGATCACCCCACTCCTCCTCCTCAAAGCTAAAGAAAATCTTTCTAGAGGAAAGCTCAGCAGGGCAGGTTTGTCAAGCCCATGTTTAATCTCGTTTCCAGTTCCTTGTCTCTCTGTTGCTTCCTTGCAAGCTTCTTTTGTTGCTGAGATTTTCATTTCCTTTTTGTGTGTGTGTGAAGATGGAGCAGGTTGCCAGGCAGGCAGGAATGTGGCTGAAGTCATCTTTGGTAAGCGTGTCTTTGTGGATTCCATTCCAGCTAGTACAAGGACTGCCTCACTCTTCCATACATTCAGTCAGGCCAGATGTTGTTTCAGGAAGGCAAATACATGCCCCAAAGGTGGATGATATTTAGATAATCTAGATACTGCAGGAACTCTGCCATCTCCCGCACAAGTGTATCATGGATAAAGTTAAAGCAATGTATATCAGGGTTTCTCTCTTTTATAATAGTGCCCTACTTTGCACTGAGGGATGAGGATGGGTGAGGATAGGTTGGAGGGATGAAGGATATGCAGATGAAGGGTGAAAAGACCATGTTGGCATTTTTGAATGCTTCCTTATAAACATCTGCAAATAAAAATAAAATTAGCACATATTGAAGCAAGGTCCTAATAGTTTTAGTGTTCTCCTTGCAAGGATTTCTACATACAGAAGTGTATTAAAAAACAACAACAACAACCCAGTAACAACAGTGGCATGGTCTACTCTGCTATCTCATTCTGTCACATATTTAGAAAACCTTGATGGCACCTGAGAAAGGGGGACAGTGTAGTCCTTACCAAGCTGAATAAATGGTCTGAATGCACAGGGCCTGATTGTTTAGATGACATAATGACTGAGACTGCTGGTATTTGATGATGATAGTTGTCAAGTTATGATGAACAGAAAAAGAAAGTTGAAAGAACATGTAGATATGATCAGGTAGTAAGGTAGACATGAGCAGGTAGTAAGAAAATTGGGCACAGGCATGACTTCTCACTTAAAAATAAAATACAAATATTTATCAAATCTAGATCTTTGGACTATGAGATCGGAATTCCCACATACACCTTCAAATTTCACTTTAACATTAGTGTGAACTCTACACAACTGAGAGAAAGGGAGTACAATGTGAACAGAGGAGACAAAATTGTAAGAGTCATTGCTCCCCCCAACAATTCCCTTCATCCAGTAAGTGCTTCAGAAAGTATTCAGGGGGGTTGGGGTTGGTTTGTCCAAAAGGGATGTTGTCTCTAAGTCCTTCTTCACACAAAACACTCCACAGTTAGCTTTAGAGAAGATAAGCCTTCCTTAACCTCTTGAAGTAACTAGAGAATGATTTCTCCTTCAGTCTGCTATCAAAATGAACACATCAGACTTGCACTTGAGTACTACTCTCTGGCTCAGGAAAATGAACAGAGTTGACAAGGCTTAGGTGGAGAAAGGAAGGGGGATAATTCCACCCTCCCACACAATATTTTACTAAAGGACATATGTTTCTCTAATGTTCATTGAGAGTAAATTGTACCTTGCCTATCCCTAGCATATCCACACTTGTATAGAAGGGGTGTCTACTTTGTTAACATGGATCCATGGATGCTGGAGTATTTAACAGACTGCAGAAATCATCATGACCATCTCTTTCCTCTGCCTCTGGGAAAGGGTTTGGATTATTACTCATGTGTGCTTCTTGTTCAAATATGGGTTGCCTGAGTTTATTTGGCACATCTGGTAACTCACCAGATCTGCTGTGTTTGCCATTTCATTCTGCTTCTGTGGCAATCTCTCCCTTGTCCCAGCCGGGGACTGAGAGGCTAGCCATGGGAGCAGAGAATGACAGAGATAAACTGAAGATCGTGATGGCTCCCCCAGTGCCCCTTTTTCCTCTGAACAGTTCCCTCGGCGCCTTTTTCCTGAGCCTTGTTTCTGTCTCAGCAGGGGAAGCCGCCTTGGCACAGCCCTCTGCAAATTGCATCGAGGAAAAGTCATTAGAGGGGATTGGAAAGAAAGAGACACTTACAAACTCAAACAAAAGAGAGACAGGATGTTCCTGCACAAAGCACTTTAGAATGCCAGCAAAGGAAAGCAACACTTCAGTGATCAGTCAGTTACCAGAGAAGGCCCCTGAACAGCAGCACTTGAGGGTTTGCATGATGTAAGGAGGGTAGCAGTGGTTGTGGATGGTGGCAGCAGGAGGAACAGGCCAAGAATTAAAACTCCCACCTCAGTTTCATACTGACTGAGCTATGGTGCATCAGTTATTTCCAAAACTTCAGATTTGTTGTAGACTTCCAGTTTTGAGGAAGGCTATGCCAGTCATTTAACTTCTATCCCCTACTAAATCACAGATACAAGAAAGCATTTTAGTGTACTCTTCTCCCAACTGCATTAGATTACAATATGGGTTTTAAAATTAACCAAATGGTTGCATTCAGTTGCAAACCGGAAGTGTAGATCAAGCTGCATGAGGATAGGAAGCCATTACTGTATACCCCTTAAGTTCCTTAATAATGAAGCATTATCTGTTTGCATTCTCTTTTGCAGTATTTCAAGCAACTTGAGAAAGAGCCTTCAGGCTCAAAAAAAGTATTTTCCTCCCCTTACCTCTCTGAAAGGTCATTTTGATAGCCAACTTTCACATTTGCACAACAGTTCATTTTAGCTTTTGAAACAGTACATATTGTATTAACTGTGGGCAGAGGTGGGAAACTGGAAAATTTTTAGAGTTCTGGTTGTTCCTCTTCTTCCGCAGATATAAACAAATCTTTCTGCATTTCCCAGTGACCATTCAACCTTTTCTTATGCCTGGGAGGAAAGTCCTGAACCAATCATGTGGTGTCTTCACTCACTGCTAATACCAGACCTTCTGCTCTTCACCTGACCTTCTGCTCTTCTGGCCCTCTTCCATCAGATGGAGCAGGGCTTTAACATGACATGGCCAGAGAGGGCAAATTTAGCCTGCGGCTTCATCATTCCCTTGCTCCAGGACAGTGATGGCCATGTTCCCAAACTCAGTGGCATTCCTGCACCGGGTGTCACTGAGTGCTGGGTGTGGGACTTCTGGGTGTCAGACTTCCAGAGGCAGGACATACAGGGAAAATGCAAGGAAAAAAATGGAGGACCTGACCAAATAAAAGTTCAAAACAAATAATAAAACAAAAAATCCCACTCATATAAATATTAAATCCATCCTTCTTAGCCCTGCTTAAAATGGAGCTGTTTTGGACAGCCTCCTGGACAGATGTCTGAAAAGTAAAAAAGTTAATGAGGTTACCGTCATGGTGGTTGAAGTCAGAGGTCCAAAGCATCCTGCAGAAATAATCTAGTCTGAGACCACTTTAACTGCTTTGGCTCAGTGCTAGGGAATCCTGGGAATTGTAGGTTATTGTGGCACCAGAGCTCTCTGGCTAAATACCTCATCAACCTACAAATCCCAGGATTCCATAACATTCAGCCCTGGCAGTTAAAGTGGCACCAAACTGGATTATTTCTGCAGTGAGGATGCAGCCCTAACACCAGTGGCTGAATATCACTATTTTGTGGATTTCAGATGTTACTGTACTTTGCTATATGGCCAACAAGAGCCAGAAGCTTATCACTCTCTCTCTCTCTCTCTCTCTCTCTCTCTCTCTCTCTCTCACACACACACACACACACACGTTATGGGCGCTGTAAGGGGACACTTGGGGCCGCACACGACCGACCCCCCCCCCGATTTTTCCCCACATAGAAAATCATTCTCAAAATGGCCCCATTCCATCCCCCAGCCCCAAGCCTTCCCCATTCAGTGCTGAGGCATGTCAAATTTTCGGGTTGGAAGACTTCCGGCCAAGCAAAATGACACGCCTCAGCACTGAATGGGGATGGCTTGGCACTGGAGGAATGGAACGAGGCAATTTTGAGGATGATTTGCTGTGTGGTAAAATCCATTTTTTCTCAGTCACATGCCACTCCAAGCAGCCCCTTCCAGTGCCCATAATGGGGGGGATGTATGTGATAAGTTTCCATGTCTGGTGTAGTGGTTTGAAACAGAAACCCATCAGGTAACGTTGGGCAGATCATACTCTCTCAGCCTCAGAGGACAATGGCAAAACCCTCTGAGCAAATCTTGCTATGAAAATCCTGTAACAGGTTTGTTGTGATCCCCTCTGGGAGATCAGGGTTCAATTCCCCATTAAGCCACAGAAACCCACCAGGTAACCTTGGGCAAATCACGCTCTCTCAGCCTTAGTTGAGGCTCTTGACCTCTCTGATGAAACTTGTCAAGAAAACCCCATGATAGAGTCACCAGAAATGACTTGAAGGCACACAACACACATCCACCCACCCAAGTCACACTCTCTCAGCCTTAGATGATGGCAGTGGCAAAACCCCTCTGACAAAACATTTTGGGGGTATAACATATTGTGTAAACATAGCCATGGAAAATGTAAGTGAGGGTGGGGAGCTACATAACAAGCATATTGTATATTTCTTGTGCTGATTCTTAAACCAAAGGAGAACTTGGGAAATCTCTCTCTCTCTCTCTCTTTTCATTTGGAAAGAAGAAGATCATTTGAGGCCTGGTGCCTCAATTGATCATATCAGAACCCTGGTTACATCATGCTTACTTCATAAGCGGCTTGGTAAGGAGATCTTTAGTGAACATTTGGAGGAAATACTGTTATCTCAAAATATTCTCCAGGTTTGTTTGTTTTCTGGGAAATACAGTTATCGTGCAGAGATTGTGCAGAGCTTGGAAAATGTGTTAAATCTTAAACCATTACCCTAATTCATTTACATTTTTGCTTATGATTACACAATGACATTAACACTGCAGTCTAACTAAATGATGAGTGAAAATATTGGTAAAAACAGCATAACATTAACATGTTTTGATTCTCTGATATGATGCTTGCTTGCTAAATGGTGGAGGAGGTAGCAGGAAGAATCCCATGGTTCAGTGCAGGTTGTTGCTGTGCTGCTGCCTCGTGTTCTCTATACCCCAAACAGCATGGGAAACAGCATGGAGAGAAAGCAAGAGAGCAAGACTGTGTCATTCTGAAGAGCTGCAGTGAGAGGAGGAGGGAGGGGATGGATGATGACAAAGGATGACAAGTGGAGGAAAGAATCATGAATGGACTTGGAGTTAACCAGTGAGGACAGGCCTGCAAAAATAGGTGGTGGCTGGAGCAGAAGGGAGTGGATTAATGCATTGCTGCAGAGAGCATGAAGCCTCAGTTTACAATTGCATGACATGTGGGAAGCAAGAGGGAAAGACAGAGAAGAATCTTATGATATAAAAAGAAACTTTGTGCTGCCAAGTCTATATGGCCAAGCCAAGCTAGACCAAGGATCTCAGTGGGACCTATTTATTAGCTACGTTTTCTTGCCTTTTTGCCGATGAGCTCAAAGTAGCATAGATAGTTATCCCTTGAATTCCTGAAAATGACTCAGAAAAATAGCCAAAAATGGTTCAAACTGGTGCAAAATGCATTCCAAATTTTTTTTCCTGTCTTTTCTGTCTCCATAGATTAGGCCTCTTCCCCTGTATCGTCTCCCATCTCCCTGGTAAGGTGCACTCCTTCCCATTCAAACTCCCTCCCTTTTTGGACTCTCCTATATCTCACTAGCTCTCTAGTTAGGCTACATGAACTAAGCGTGTGTAGGATAGGACTTGTGCAACCCATAAGATAAAATGGGAGCCAAATATCTCTTTACAAAATTAAAACTATAACATATGACTGCCAGGGAAAGCACATACTAGATTTTCTCCTTGATCTAACATACTGAATTGTTTCTTAAAGGCTGTTGTGTAGAGAAAATGGCTGGAAAACCCCCAGCCAAGGAAATATCAGAATACTACTGGACACTCTTTAAACATTAGAGGTCATTTACACAAGCATTGCTTAGCCCATCCATCATAACATCATCATGGATCTTTCCCAAGAAAACTTTTCCTATGCTGCCAAGTTTCAGATCAATCTGCCCAACTATTTTCTGCAGAACCTATTGACTCTCCACTCCCCACTTCAGTGACCCTGCCTTAACATCAAGGTGTATTCGTTTATTTCCATATATATTGGCTGAAGCATTCCAGTATGTGATGCTGAGTTATTCATGCACATGCATGAAAGACAGTGCAATTGCAATCTTGAGAGCCTCTGAAAGAAGTATACTACTATCAGTGTATTGTATCCTCTCTTTATTGGGATTGTAGAAGAAGTGGAGAGGGAGCTACCATTGCTTTCTCCACTGCCACTGCTCTGGTGCCCCACTAATCCACTAGGGAAAGTGCTTCATGGAGCTGGAGGTGCTGCGGAGTCTTGTGGAAGGCAGGAGTGCAGTGGAGGGAGTAAAGCTCCTAAACAACCAAGCCAGCTGTTTATACTAGAAAAACTATTATTTGTCAAATATAGTAGCTCGTGTGTGTGTGTGTGTGTGTGTGTGTGTGAAAATTTTATGTAAAACCACATGATTCTGATCCTGTAAATTCTCTGATTCATATTTATCAGAAAGAAATATCACTTCAGTTCTCATAATTTGACCCCCCTCCAGCACCCAACAAGCTTAATGAATTTAGGAAGATGATAGTTATCATTAGTGCCTAGAAATGTATAAAGCAAGATTTTTGTTTTAACAGTGTAAAGCAGAGGTGTGGGAGGTACATCATGTCTGTTTGATGGAGCAATAACTTCATCTCTTTCTTGTTTCTAGTTCCTTTGGAGACAGGCTCACCTGATGTCTGGAAGTTGTTAACAATAGCCTGGTTATATTTTCATCCTTCCTATGTCTGGCTACAGCTTTGGCAGCCAAGCACAGGTTAGCACCTTCTCACTTCCTCCCCCTGTCCTGCATTTTTAAATAAAATGCTCCTAGGCACTTGTGCATCAGATAGTATGAGAGAGGCTAAAGTCATCTTGTCAACAGGGTGGCCACATTCCTCCTTTCCCTCTCCCTGCTGTGGCTGAAGATGCATCCCAGTGTCTTCTGCCCATCCTGCTTTATCCTGAATGGCTGATGAACCCAGTTAGCTTTTCTGGGATTAGGGTTGCCAAAGTGAAAGCTGGAGAAAGTTCCTCTGCTTTTAATGGCTGAGATAACTTCACTAGGGAAATTATTTAAAAAGCAGTCCCTTCTGAAATTGTCTCTTCTAAACAACCATTAATGATATAGGACACTGTCCAGTTTTTATTCTGCCAATCCTACTAGGATGCACAGAGTAGGCTCCACTAGAAGGTCTCCTGACCACAGTACTAGAATCTAGACAAAAAGTTTCTGGTGGATTTTTGTGAGTAGTGGTAGGCACCAATTGAAAAATGTGCAAATCCAGAATATCAAATAACTGTAACTGCTAGTAATGTCATGCCACATTATGAGCAGAGCCCAGGCTCCTCAAAATTGAGGCCTGCTTGATCATGCACTTACTACTATAACCAGCTAACCTTCTCTTTAGGTTTTCTTAAAGCAAAAGGATGATGGAGGGACAGGGATCTGTCAGGGATCTTCAGTGACAAGGAAGGAACACAGGATTTGATTACACTGAGGTCAGGCTTTGAGGCATGTAAGGCAGTGGTGGCTGGTGGCTTCCATGATAATATAGAACTTTGTATGGCTCTTTATTTCCCCCCCCCCCCTTGACTACTCTATCTTTTCCCACTGAGGATGGTATTGTGAATACCAGTCCTAGAATCAGTGGCATGGTATATAATTTTCACTGGAGAGAAGGCAAATGTCTCAAAAAGGCTTCAGAATAAGGACACATTGAAACACCCTTATTCTCAACCAAGGATCCCTATCATTGTGCTCCCTCAAGTTGAGAAGGTAACAATCATTGGTATAGTAAGAGGGGGACACTCAGGCACATTACGAAGGCTCAGCTTGCTGGATTATATATTTATTTACTCTATAGTAGCCATCACTGATTTAAAGAAAAAAGAGGTTGTTTGTATTTTTGGTCAAAATATATTAGAAAAATACAATTACCTTATATGACTATTAGCATGTGGGGAGTGTCTAAATATCCTAAAGGCATCAGATCCAATCTGATAATAATAATAAATAATAATAAATAGTTTATTTATATCCTGCTTTTCCAATTTTTGATCAAATTTTTGGAAGCTATTCAGGATCAGCTCAGTACTTGGGTAGGAGAGCACCACAAAATACTAAGTGCTGTAGGAAGCAACTGGTAAAACCACATCTAAGTATTCCTTGCCTAAGAAAACTCTATGAAATTCATGGTGATTTGAAGGCACATACACACACATTAGCATGTGAAAAGGAACTGCTACAGATATAACACCATAAACATAACTGCTTCATCCCCCTAACTGTGAAGCTTTTCAATTTAGTTGACACCTTTAGCTGAGAATTGTCAAGTATAGAATAAGCAAGTACTGCTCATGCTTTGCTCCTACTTTGCCGTTTCCCCTAATTTGATCCTGACTTGCTCCTAGGGGGCATTCAGACTACCTTTTACTCCGGATCAGGAACCGAATTATGCATGTGAAGTTCATATTCTCCCCGAATCTCCCACAAGCAAAGCCGAGGCTTGCACACCTGTTTTGGGGCAAATGTCCCTTAGCACGGGTCATTTGGAAGCAGAGTAAAAGCTGTATCTTTTTTTAATAAATGGGTTCGGCGAATATGAACTTGTCCCCAATCATGATCAGGGCAAGTTCAGGGGAGGGATTTAGGTCAGAGGGAGGGCAGTGGGCAGAACATTCCCACCCCTTCATCGGAGTGAAGGAGGAGGAGGAGGAAGGAGCTGGGGGAAAGAGGGATGCCAGGTAGTCGGGGTGACTGACGGAGCCAAGGAGCCGGAGGAAGGATGCAAAGGGCAATCGGGGTGAGCAAAGGGCAATTGGGGTGCCTGAAAAAGGGTCAAGTTCAGGGTAGGTCAGAGGGAGGGCACAGAATTGAACAAGCCTCCCTCTTGCACTAGGCAGCTCTCTTATTTTTTATTTTTTATACATTTGACTATCTATGCGCATAGTTCTACAGGTAGATACATATATAGATAGAATGTGTCAGCTTGTGCTACTTTCCCTTTCATTTCCTTGCTCCCTGCAGCACGCACTTTGCAAAAGGCTATTTTTCTAAATTATTTTTTATATGCAACTGCTACAATGCAAATGCTACAAATGTTTCTCTCTCAATTTGGCAAACTGATACAAAATGATTTTGCTACTGTCTGTAAGGAACTGGGCTAGCTGAAGGAAAGCAAAGGATGCAGAGATGGTATTCCGAGGTGAGGAATTAAATTATTATTATTATTATTATTATTATTATTATTATTATTATTATTATTATTATTATT
>NC_056524.1:147475543-147523101 GCF_019175285.1 Sceloporus undulatus | reverse complement strand
TGTGTATGAGGCATTGAGGTGACAAGGAGGAAGGATGCAGATGCATTAGATTGCATTTTGAGGTTGAAAACAGAGGTGGGGAGATCCATAATCTGTAGTGACCCAAATACACACAACACACACACACAGCTGAGGTTTTTAAATTTGACAGCATCTGCGCATACTGGCACCTGTTTTTTTAAAAAATTAGGGGGGGAAGCACACATCCGATGGCCCAGTCACTGTAGGAAACATCACCTCAACAAAAGCGGAAATAAATTTGAACGACAGCAAAGCAGCCTTTTTTAAAACTGGTTCGGCAAATGAGAACTCTCCCCAGAGTTGCATGGCATTCAGGTTAAATTACCCTGAGAATAGTGGGCACTTGCTTCCAGAGGGATTCGGAGGGAGGGGATCCAG
Organism: Sceloporus undulatus; assembly: GCF_019175285.1. Lineage (NCBI taxonomy): Eukaryota > Metazoa > Chordata > Lepidosauria > Squamata > Phrynosomatidae > Sceloporus > Sceloporus undulatus. The sequence continues at coordinate 147,522,702 of NC_056524.1, read as the reverse complement.
ATCTACCCAGTTCCATCCAGTGCAAATAGGTGAGCATGAGCCCCTAGTCTGCTGGAATACACTGAGCTATGCTCAAAACTCCATAAATTCAATCCAGGTCCACCCTGACTCTTCTCCAGCTCAATCATGAAATGGGGAGCAATCAATTTCTTTTAATCCACCCCCCAATGTAAAGGGAAAGTTCAGGTAAATACTCTAAGGGCATCAGATCCCATCTGAATTCGGAAGTTAACTAGGGTCATTCCTGGTTAGTACTTGGATGGGAGACCACCAATGAATACTAGGTGGTGTGGATTATATTTCAAGGGAAGGACATGGCAAAGCCACCTGTTAGTATTACTTACCTAAGTAAATCCTATGAAATCCATGAGTTTGCCATACATTGACAGGTGACTTGAAAGCACACACACACGCACACACACAGTGTAAGGCAAACTGTGTGAGAGAGACACCTTTCCTCCCTGAGTGTGTGTTTTGAGAAGTATATATAGTATTCTGCCCTGCAGTTCTATATCCTTAGTGGTAGAGCATATCGGACTCACTCAGAAACCAACGAAGCTAGGAGTAGCTGAGAGAGGAATACACCTGCACACTCATGTGTGTGTCCCTGTGGTTGTGGTATACACATCATACGGGCTCCAGTGCACAGGAGAGAGTAGGCAAGTTGTGTGTGTGTGTGTGTGTGTGTGAATGCTATTTAAATAAAAAAGAAAGGAAGTGAATCAGGGTCGTTTCCATTTTAATTGTAAAACAGATAAGCACTAAACACTTTGAAAAAGTAAATGACTTGAGAATAATTACTATCTATTACTCGGCTTCCCAGGGGTGCAGTTGGAGGAGCCCAGATGGCTACAAAAATGGGATTTAGCAGAAAATTGAAGACATTATTCACCGTAACACATTATCAATTACCTTCATATCAATTACAATAACCTTACATTAAAAGAAGGGCCAGGAGACTCGCCAGCCCCAGTTGGAATAGTAATTGAACTACCCTTGTGTCTGATGGGGAGGGCTAAAGGGGAATTTGGCTGCCCATTTTGCTGGCAAAGACTATAGTAATAGCGTTGCAGCATGGTCTCCCGCCCTTCCCCATTTCACCTCACTGAGAGTTTTTCTCTGTCCTGTTTGTTTTAATTGTTTTTAAGGGCAGCTGATGTGGCTCCTTCCAAGAAAATTCTGCTTGGCTTGTTGTTTGTAGAGTTTGGGAACTCTATTGTTGCTGCTAGGCTAGTCTGCTCTCTTTCGCTCATTTCCTCCTCCCTTTTTCTTGTAGAGCTTTCCACTTTGTTTTTGTGCCATGGCATGGAGCCTTCTATGTAATCTGCAAGAGGGGCCAGCCTTTTTGTTAGAAAGAATGAGATAACCATATCAGACAGCAAATGTTGAGTGGCAGGGAACGGAAAGAGGTGTGTGTGTGCCACACAGTCTGCACTACTACACTACAGCCCTTTGATGTGGCCAAGGACACAGTCACCAACACCGAAAGTAGATCCAACTATCCAGCCTGGTCAGTTTTACTATGTAGAATCAGAGGCTGGAGGGGAGGCAACATCTTGCTCTTCACACGATATTGGCAGAAAAATTATCTTGGGTCACACCTGAACAAATGCCCATTGCCTTTGCTTCTTTAGCAAAGGCACAAAAGTGGTCTGTTTGGCAGAGGACAAAAATATAGTGTCTTTTAAAAGAGGATCTGAGATCAAGTAGTTTGTGTCCAAGGCCTTCCCATTCACAAGGCCCAATCTCTGCCTCATTTTTCCCTCAGCTACAGGAGGAAAACATTCCTTCCAGGTCATTGTGACACTGAAAACCATGGTCCTTCTGAGCTGTACTAGGAACAGGATGGCCTACGGAGCTCAATGTACCTGGGATACATTATCAGGCAGTTGATGGGTTGGTTCAGTCCCTGCAAAAGTCATTGTGAAAAATGAAAGTAATGGGATAAAATGGTAGGAAATAGACTTTCCTCCCCCGCCCTACAGAAAATCATCAATATGTGGAATCACAAGATGTGATTGTACTGTAATAGTAAAAAAAAGAGAGAGTGGTAGATGTCCCCATTTCCAAAATGGGGGAAAGGGAGAATAAAGGGTCGATTAATAAAGACTTCATGACCATCCCATGTGGTCCCTGTTCTTTCCATAATTTCCATTTATGATCAGCCAGAAGTTTTCCAATTGTTAGAAACCCCTTAAATCCCAACCCACTATGGCAAACTTTTGTTTTGTTTTTTCTGTTCTTTCCCATCCTTCCCATCCTTTCCCATCCTTTCCCATGCCTGTGTGTTTGTCCACTTGCTTCTCATTCTTTCTTACAGACAGCAGAGATTTCAGAGTTAATCTCCTGGATTTTTCTGCTGCATTTTTCCTCCAGGTTTGGGGCTTCCAGGAGTGATAACATATCAGTTTTGCATGGTTTCCCAACCCCAACTGTTTTAGATTATGTGGGGGCTTTGGTATGGGTCTGGGATCTGCAATAGATTCCCTAGGGGGTCACATATGGCTCATGGGCCACCGTTTCCTCATACCTGCTATACAGGTTAATGAAGTCTGCCATCTAGTGACTAAAGATGGTATTATGGGCTACAGAATGATTTCAATTAAACCGGTGGAAGCAGTATAGATTTTCAAGCAACACAGAGTGGTGGCAAGCAGTCCTAATACAGAGACCAAGATGGCAAGTTGTACTGCTGAGGAGCAAAGCTTACTGGTTCGGCCAACTCCTGTTACAAATGGTTTATCACAGGATGCAACTTTGGGAGCCACTGCCACCCATCATAGTGCCAGTGCTGGGGTTCACAATGGCCTGGAGAGTCTACGGAGCCAGCAAGAGAAGGAGACCACAGAGGACAGGCTCAAGGTGTACTGCTACCTGCCCAAGAGGCGGGAGTTCCATGAATTCTATTTGTCCCGCTCAATTCCTTCCAAAGTAGATTGTTTCTGGAAGAAGAGACCCATGGAGGCCAGCCAGGACTGACTCATCTGCTTCTCTGACAAATTTCCAAAGTTCTGCGCCATGAGGTGGCCCACTGCACTTTTTCCCTTCCTGGAGCAAGCGTTCATGATAATGATGGTTTTATCGCAAGATTGCACCTTCAAAATTGTGTCGCCACATCGAGGAGCATCCGATGGACAGCGCTTCATGTTTGGCAGCCAGATTGCTGTTGCCCATTTCCTTCTGTATCCTGTTCTTTAAAATAAATTGTTAGAAAAATTGTTCTGGTTCCAAAGGTACAAAGAGAGAGGGGCCTTTTTCCTTCTGTTAGAGGGACAGTGGGCTGGAACAAGAGATTAATATGAATTATATTGTACGAAATATTCCTCCTTCTGTTTATCTCAGGCTTTAGCACTTACTTTTGTAATAAAGGATGTGAAATCTAAAATAAAATAAAATAAAAATAATCATTGTAAGCTGCTCTGATAGCCTTTAGGGCTGAAGGCTGGGGTATAAATACCATAAATAAGTAAGTAAGGAAGTAAATAAATAAATAAATAAATCTAATTAATTGATTTTAAAAAATGAAATAACCCTGAAGTGTATAATGTTATTCTTTGTACTATGGTACAAACACACACGGATTCTCTTTTATTATTAAAGAGCAGTAGAAGTACCCAGCTTCCCAGGTGTTAGCGACCTTTTGACCATCCACCCCTGGTCTTTTTCTTCTTCTCATTCTCTCATCTATTCTGCTATTTCCCTGCTTTTCTTTCTTGCTGGTCATTTACTCACTCCTCCCTAGTGCTCTTTTAGCTCTTCCCTCTCCTTTCCCTCCCCCCACTATCAGGTACCACATAGAACTTTCTGGAAGCCTAGAAAGAAATGAATATCTCAGGCCTGACTGCAAGTAAGTGGTGTACAGGCTTTTTGTGTGTGTGAATAAAACAACAAGATCTGCATGGAAAGAAATTCTGTACAATGATTTCTGCACAGACGAATATTTTTTCCTGTAAAAAATTTTTTTCCCTGTGCTGAAAACATACATGCACACAAACCCTACATGTATTTACCCCCAAAATGTCCCCAATAGTGAAGAATGTTGTGGTTGTTCATTGCGTAGTCACTTGTATTTCCCAAGTATTAGGACATTGCCCCCCCACACCCAACAATTATTATTAACAAGTAAATATTAACAACTATTCTCCTCATTCCTACTGCAAGCTGATCTCTACTAATCAGGGAAGGTTAGGGAGCTCTGCCACATAGTGTGTGACAATGGTACTGCATGCTACAATCACTAATTAACTAAAATGAACCCATTTAAAAAACAAAATAACCCCAGAATACACACCCATAGGGTTCCCTAATATCCATGCCTAGATACTGTGTCCCATATCTGCCTGTTACATTGTCACAACATAAATGAGTTTCCCACTTGATTCTGCAGTCAGTTTATGCAACATCAAGAAAGTATATAAGTTGGGGGGGGGGGGGGGGGGGGGAGTCTACACATGGCAACATAATCCGGATGCAGTCCGGATGCAGTCCAGAGAACCAAAGTTGTCCCATGTACCGGCATGATGTGAAACGAAGCTGACTTGCTGTCTAGATAACTGGTTGGGCCGAGAGCACATCAGCACTGGTACCCCTTGTCCTCCTTGAGGCTGCCGCTGTGCCATTGCCTCATCAGCCAAGCAGTTGCCTGGCAGAGCCTTGCTGGTGACATTGCTTTTCGTGAGGCCAGAATAGGGGTGCCCAACCATGTGATCAACAAGGAGGGGGTTGGATGCCCTATTCTGACCTCACCAGAAGTGACTTGCCAGCAAGACTCTGTGAGGGAGCTGCCTGGCCAGTGAGATGGTGATGGCCATGAGGAGGCTTTCCAGCACTGATCAAGGGGCAGAAAACGGTGACACTTGCCAGCACATATCTGTCCCAGTGGATGTTTGTGGACAACTGGATCACCCCAAATCCAACCTGATCCAGCTGTCCACACTTCAAAAAAACTGTGGTCACACTGGAGTTTCCTGGAAGCTCCAGATTAATCTTTGGCTTTTCTCAGCCTTCTTGGTGGCTACTTCCATCCTCTGGAATGCTCTTTTGTGGGAGGCTAGACTGCCCCCCTCCCTGCTTGCCTTTCGTCAATAAGCAAAAACATTTTTATTTAGGCAGGCTATTTGACATAATAATCATGACAGGGTGGCTTTATATGGGATGTGTGTTTTAACTTTTTATATGCTTTTATGTTAATTTTACACTGTTTTAATTCTTATCGTAAAGTTTATTAAATGTTTTTAATCTTGTGAGCTGCCTTGGGTCCCTTTCTGGAAGAAAGATGGCATAAAAATGAAATAAACAAATATTTTTCTTATATTGGATCAAAGGCCAAAAGAAGCCGTTTTACTGTGAAACTGGCCTGACATCATCTGGACTGATTACACCAGGTTCGAGGTGAGTATGAGTTTTTTCCACCTTGTGTAAATGCATTCTCAGATGATAGGATATATCCCATGTGACTATCTCAAATAAGAGGAATAAGCCTTCTCATTTGCAATAGTCATACCATGGGGTATATCATTTTCAGAAGAGTAAACAGACATAGTATGTGGATGAGTATCTGATGAAAGGTGAGGTAGTCATCTATACAGCACTCTCAGTATTCAGACCTGTATAACCTAGTACAGTAGACAGTTATAAATAATAAAGCAAACATGTCTCTCATATATTTAACTTGTAATTAACTAAGGGCCTGTACAGACAGGCCAAAATAAAGCTGCTTTGGGACACTTTGGAGGTATGCTGTTTAAATGACGCATGCATCCTAACAGGCCAAAAGCTGTGCCAAAGCTATGGTTCAGTCCTTAGGACTGGAGCGTGGCTTTGGTGTGGCTTCTGGCCTCTTAGGACGCATGCATATTTTAAACAGCATACCTCCAAAGTGTCCCGAAGCAGCTTTATTTTGGCCTGTCTGTACGGGCCCAAAGTAATGATGACTGCTGCTTTGCGGCTACTTTGCTAGGCCAATTTACCTCACCCTTTCAATACCAGGTTGTGTTTTTTCCTGTTATCCCACTGGACAAATGCAAACTCAGCCCCTCATCCCTTTGACCAAGCTGAGACTTTGCTTTGCAGTGGTTTATCTCCCAGTCTGCACTTCTTTCAGTATCTAGAACATGGGTAGACACTCAAAAGAAACATGTAGACCACCCCTTGTTACCCAAAGAAAGGTCAGGGGACTGGGGGATTCCCACCAAATATGACAGCATAACTTTCATTGTTGAAGGAATTAGCTTTTGCTAGAGGCTGGGTGATCTTTAGGATTGTTTGGTCAGTGGTTCTGTGACTAACTGGACCATCTGGATATATCTGCCCTTCCACTTGCTGTGCAGGTGGTTGTACATTTTCCATTAGTTCCCATTTCTTCTTATTTTGTCTCAATGTCCTACTGAAGCTTTCAGTCCATTTTCCAGTCCTTTAGAAGTTCCTCCCTTCCTTTGGGGTTGTGGATAGCTCTTTGAGTCATTTTAATTGAGAGCAAGAATAACATGGTACCGAATGTACACAAAGATAAATTTTAGTGGAGGAAGGCAAGGGTGTTCTGGGGAAAATGGCGACTGCTACATGGTGCATGTTCAGTGTGCTAAATCAATGTCAAATGTGTTCTATTATTTTAAAAGACTTTAAAGCACTGGAGTAGTTGTAGAGCAGAGAACAGATGAGAAACAACATTGAAATGCTTGTAAAACTGATATCCAGGTAATCAGGTGCCAATGTGGTGAGCATGGTATCTGTCATCTGTAAAAGAGTAGTGCACCCACACACTAGTAAACAACTGGAAGTGATGCTTGGGTAAGCTGTAGGAAGAAAGTTAGGGTATCGTTGCATCTTCCCGTAGAGCTCTAACTCCAGATATGCAGTGAAGTGTCCAGTGTGTTAGTGAAAAGAGAGGGTTAATTGTTGTTAAAAGGCTTTAATCTTGGAGATTAGCACTGGCTTCAGGCACTATTCACATATGAGGGAGACATTTCCAATGAGATGAACTCAAATTTGTCCCTGCTGTTTTGTTGATAGAAAATCATCTTCCCCCTTGATTCCCCCCTTTTCTTCTTCCTCTCTGTTTCTCTCCCACTCGCTCCCTCTGATAATTTGCTTTTTCTTTACCTCCAAATCAAGCCATAAAGTCTCTCTCTCTCTCTCTCTCTCTCTCTCTTTTTTTTTTTTACAATGGAAAGAAATGCTTTCTTAATCATTTTTAAAATGAGATGTATTAAAGGATACTTGATACACTTGATATAAATAATCTAAATCTAAAATATTTTAAAACCTGCTTTTGTGAGTTAAATGAATAACAAAAAAGACCTTAACAGATCTTTAACATTACCTCTCTTTTAGTGTGGCCCTCACAGGTACCATAGCACCCATGAACACCTATTTTTATGCTGATAGGATCCATTGCCTTGACTATTTCAAATTATTTAAGTAACAGCACAGTGTAGTGGTTTGAGCACTGGGCTATGACCCTGGAAAACTGGGTTCAATTCCCCACTCAGCCATGCAAACCCATTTGGAGCCATGGAGAAGAATATCTGACCATGTTTTTGAACCATTTGAATAACATCCACCTGAACATCCAATTCACGATGGAAAAAGAAATGGACAGAACATTGACATTCTTGGATGTCCTGGTCATCCTCAAACTGAACCAACGTTTGGGCCACACACAGCATACAGAAAACCTACACACATGGACAGATACCTACACCAGACCTCCAACAATCACCCAGGACAGAAAAGGAGCACAATAAAAACACTGGAGACCGGGCAAAAAGGATCTGTCAACCCCACTTCCTGGAAGATGAATTGAAGCACCTAGATGGGGCTGTACAGGCTAACGGTTACTCCAGCTGAGACATCAGAAGGGCTGCCAGACTCAGAAGTGAAGACAAACATCCACCAAAATGGAAGGTATTTTTACCATACATTAAAAGAGTCACAGACTGAATAGGGAAACTGGTGAGGAAACACAACCTACAAATGGTCTACAAACTGACCAAGAAAACCCAGCAAATGCTGCACTCAGCAAAGGACAGGAGAGACCCTCTCACAGCCACAGGAGTTTACTGCATACCGTGCAGCTGCGGACAGGTCTACATAGAGACTACCAAACGAAGTGTACAAACAAAAATCAAGGAACATGAGAGACACTGCAGACTGGGCCAGCCAGAAAAAATCAGCAGTAGCAGAACACGTTGTAAGCCATACTGGGCATAAAATACTATTTGAAAACACTGAAATTCGGGACCATGCCAACAATTATCAAATCAGGATGCACAGGGAAGCCATTGAAATCCACAAACATCTGGACAACTTAAAAAGGAAAGAAGAAACCCTGAAAGTAAACAAGGCTTGGCTACCAGTTCTCAAAAACACCAAAATCAAAATTCAAAATGTGTAAAAAACACCAAAATCAAAACTCAAAATGTGTAAATGAACACCACCCAGGGTCAGGGGATTTCCCAGCAGACAATGAAAAACTAATTAAATAGACATCCTTAGACCTTGCCATTCAGCACAGGCCAACATACATGTAAATCACATTCTTCCAAACAAAGTTCATACAGTGTATATATACCCCACTCACTTCCACGCTTGCATTCTCTGAAGATGCCAGCCACAGATGCTGGTGAAATGTTAGGAAAAAAAAAAATCTGTTCTAGAACATGGCCATATAGCCCGAAAAACCCACAAAAAATTATAGATGCCAGCCATGAAAACCTTCAACTTCCCACTGGGTGACCTTTGTAAAGTCACACACTTTTAACCCCAGAAAACCCTGTTGTAGGTTTACCTTACAGTCACCATACATCAGAGAGAACTTTAAGGTACAGAACAATAGCAATAGCAATAGCATCTTCATTTATATACTGCTTCATACCACCTAAGCAGTCTCTAAGAAGTTTACAACTGTAAGCTAATTGCCCTCAACAAGATGGGTACTTAGCGACCTCAGAAGGATGCAAGCCTGAGTCAAGCCTGAGCCCTTGGCTGGTATTGAACTTACAACCTTATGGTTTGCGGGTGAGTGGCTGCAGTTCAGGCATTTAACCACTGCACCACCAGGAGTCAGAACAATGACAATGAACATTAAAAAGCAATGCTCTAACCTCCTGCCATTGTCTAGAATCATCAAATCATTGACTCATAGTTGGAAGAGAGACCACAAGGGACCACAAGGGACATCCAGTCCATCCCCCTGCCACGAAGGAATACATAACCAAAGCACTCTGACAGATGACCATCCAGCCTTTTGTAAAAGAAGGAGACTCCACCACACTCCAAGGGAATGTGTTCCACGGTTGAACAGCTCTTACCAAAAGGGAAGTTCTTCCTACATTGAGGTGGAGTCTTTTTCCTATAACTTGAATCCACTGCTCTGTATCCTAGTCTCTGAAGCAGAAGAAAACAAACTTGCTCCAGCCTCAAAATGACACCCCTTCAAATGCTTAAAGAGGGCTATCATATCAACTCTTAACCGTCTCTTCTCCACGCTAAACATAGCCAGCTCCCTAAGGACATAGTATCCTGACCTTTCACTATTTTGGTTGCCTTTCTCCGGACCTGCTTCAGGTTGCCCACATTCTTCCAGAAGTGGAGACAATTTTCCAGATGAGATCTGACCAAAGTTCAATGGAGTGATACTATAATTTTCATTGATCTAGACAATATACTCTTATTGATGCAGCCTAGAGAACCAGCGTGGCATAATGGTTTCACTGTTGGACTCTAGATAGCAGGGTTCAATTCTCCACTCAGCCATGAAACCGACTGGGTGACCTTAGGCAAATCACATGATGTCAGCCTCAGGGGAAGGCAATGACAAACCTCCACTGAAAAAAATTCTTGTCAAGAAAACCCTATGATAGGGTCACTGTTAAGTCAAAAATGACTTGAAGGCAGACAACACATACACAAAGATAATTGCATTGTCTTTCTAGTGGCTGCATCACATTGCTGACATGTTTTTAGATTGTGGTCCACTAAGATTCCTAGATCTCTTTTGTATCTACTGCTGTCAAGCCAGGTATCACTCATCCTATATATGTGCATTTCGTTTTTACTGTCCAAGTGTAGAACCTGGCATTTCTCCCTGTTGAAATTCATTTTGGTAGTTCTGACCAGCTTTCCATTCAAATATCTTTATTATTATTTTATATTTTAAAAACACAATTTTAATAAAAACAACAATTAGCAGCACAAACAAGATAAGAAAAGACAAGAAAAGAAAAAGAGAAAACAAAAACAATCCAACATGCCACACCGAGTAAAACCACACAAATACAAAACTAACATAAATTACAATTAAAAATGACTTCCCACTTCCTTCCTTTGACCTATAATGAATTTACTTGTTTTTCCAGTTATTTTAAACAATATAATCTTGATAAGTACTTCTATTCATTAATAAATAAAATGTTTTTAACACTCAAATCTAGCTTGTGTTTTCATTTCTCCTTTCTCTTTTAGGTATCTTAACAATGGTTTACATTCTTCTAAAAAAATCTTTATTGATTTTTCTTTTAACAATATTATTAGCTTGTCCATTTCAGCTAATTCAAAGATTTTCAAAATCCAATTGTCTATTGAGGCTGTTTCCATACTTTTACATTTTTGCATATGTTAATCTAGCTGCCGTAATCAAATATTGTACCAATTTTTCGAATGGCTTTAATGCGCTGTTCTCTCCAATTAAACCCAATAGATAAAACTTTGGTTTTAACACTGTCTTTTTGTTAGATATACCCTCTGTTATTCCATGAATCTGTTTCCAATATTTTTTTTTGCTTCCCAGCAAGCTCACCATAAATTATATGTTCCTATTTGTACTTTACAATTCCAATAAGAGTTATCTATCCCTTTGTACATTTTTGATAACTTATATGGTGTTAAATGCCACCATCATCTTATAGAAATCTTCTTTCAGATTAATAATAATAAATAATAATAAATTTTATTTATGTTTCCCCGCCTCTCCCAGTTGATCGAAGCAGGGTTATTTGACAATGTAAAATTTAGACCTTTTCCCCACATCTTCCCTCAAGTTTCCAATTCCATGTTACAACCAAGATTTTGAGCCCACCTGATCTTACATTCCTTTACAAATACCTCCACCATTTCTATTTTTAATAATAATTTGTACATCTTGCCAATGGAATGTTCCTCAATTGTACATTAAAAAATTTCAAATTCTATTTTTTTTGTTGAAAGTTATATATTTTTTGTCCATCTTATATTTCACAATGATCTCCCTATATTAAAGCCATTGTATATTTCTACCGTCTAACATCAGTTCATCATTTATTTTAAATCTATGTTAACCCATTTAAAAAAAACCCTAAAATATCTTCATAAAACAGCCATTTTTTTTTAGTTTCTTTTTGTCACTTTTGTCAGATTTGAATATAGCTTCTTGTAAGGATACCCATAGGGGCATTTTAGGACACAGTCTATTTTTATATGTTCCAGACTCATGAAATGGGCCTTGTAATATATTGATTATAGAAATCAGCATTAACTTTAAATTTATCATGCCATAAAAACTGTGCCAGATGAATCTCAGATTCTGACCTTCTAAAATTAACAGTCATTCATCATCTAACATTATCCAGTCTCTTAACCAGATCACACAACAGTCTGAAAAATATATTCTAAAAATGCAATAATCCCAGACCTCCTCTCTCCTTGGCATTTTTCTGATCTGTTAAAGTAATTTTGAATTTTGATCCTATCCTCTGGGGTATTAGCTACCACCCCTAATTTGTGTCATTTGCAAATGTGATAACCATGCCCTCTATTCCATCATTCAAGTCATTGATAAAGATGTTGAATAGCACTGGGCCCAGGACAGAACCCTGTGGCACCCCACCTCTGCAGGATGAGAAGGAACCAATGGTGGACACTTTTTGTTTAGGTTGGTCAACCAGTTAGAAATCCACCTAACAACTGCATTGTCCTAGCCCACAATTTTACTAACCTTTTGCCACAATATCATGGAGAACCCTGTAAAAGGCCTTATTGACATCAAGATACCCTACATCCACAGCATTCCTTTCTAATAATAATAATAATAATAATAATAATAATAATTGTATTTCTATTTCCCACCTCTCCCTGCGGATCGAGGCGAGATTACAGCAGTCAGCAAATTCCAACAATAAAAGCATATCAAATACATAGCATAAAAATATACATTACTATCAATACAATACAGTTGGTCGACTCTCCGTAAAAAACATACAATACTAACAGAGGTGAGATATTTTACGGCAGGTTTGGTGGGTAGGTTCTCCGGAAGAGATCCATCTTCAGTGCTTTCTTGAAAGTATCTAAGGTGGTAATAAGACGGATCTCTTCTGACAAATCATTCCACAACTTGGTGGCCATGGCATAAAATGCTCTGTGGGAAGTGGTCACTAGCCTGGTTGTTACGTGGTCTAGTGATTTCTTCCCAGATATTCTGAGAGTGCAGGGCAGATTGTGTAGGGAGAGGCATTCCCTCAAGTAACTCGGGTCGAAGCCATTTAGGGCTTTAAAGGTAATAACCAACACTTTGTATTGTGCCCGGAAGTTAATCGGCAGCCAGTGAAGAGATTTTAATATTGGTGTTATATGGTCAAACCTTGATGCTCTGGTTACCAATCTAGCTGCTGCATTTTGTACTAACTGAAGCTTCTGAACTTGGTACAAAGGTAGCCCCATGTAAAGCGCATTACAGAAATCTAAACAAGAGATTATCAGTGCAAGTACCACTGCTTCAAGGTCCTTTTGGTCCAGGTAAGGGCGCAGTTGGCATATCAACCGAAGTTGATACCAAGCACTCCTAGCCATCGCATCTACTTGAGATGACAACTGCAGAGACGGATCAAGGAGTACTCCCAAGCTACGCACTTCGTCCTTTACGGGAAGTGTGACCCCATCCAGGACAGGTTGACAAAGTTCCCTGCCTGGGCCCAGGGATCCTATCGCTAGTACCTCCGTTTTCTCTGGATTCAACTTGAGTTTGTTTTCCCTCATCCATCCCATTACCATCAGGCATTTAGAGGAGAGATGCCATCCTTGGTCACTGCAAGAGTTGGAGACATAGAGAAATAGATTTGGGTGTCATCAGCGTACTGATAACACCGTGCCCCATGTCTCTGGATGATCTCTCCCAGCGGCTTCATGTAAATGTTAAATAGCATGGGAGACAGAATGGCTCCCTGAGGGATGCCAGATGTCAGCTCTCTCTTAGAGGAGCAACTATCCCCCAGCATCTACCATGCTTGTGACTCTATAAAAAAAAGAGAGATGATATTAGTCTGGAATGATTTGTTTTTGAGAGACCCATGTTGACTTTTTGCAATTATGGCATTCCTTTCTAAATGCTTACAGACTCTCTCTTTAATGATCTCCTCTAGAATCTTTCCTGGTATTGGTGTCAGGCTAACTGGGTGGTAATTTTTGGGGTCCTCTTTTTTCCCCTTTGTGAAGATGAGAGCAACAATTGCCCTTCTCCAGTCTGTTTGGACTTCTCCTGTTCTCTAGGAATTCTCAAATGTTATTGATAGATTACTTCAGCCAGTTCTTTTAATATCCTTGGATGTAATTCCTCTGACCCCAAAGACTTGAATTCACTTAGATTAACTAGGTATTCCTGTACTATCTCTTTACTTATTCTGTACTGTATTTCCCCTACTGGCTTACCTGTTCCATTTCCCCCAGGCTGAACACTCTTCTCTTTTTGAGAGAAGACCGAGGCGAAGAAGGTGTTGTAGTTCTGCCTTTACTCTTTTCCCTCTTAGCATTATACTATCTTCATTTCCACATAATATGACCCCATGAGGATCAAGAGGATTGTAAAGAAATTATGAAGGCAGATAGATGTAGCTTTCCCACACTTTACTTTGAAGTGTGTCCCAACAACCTTAAAGAAAGCTTTAAAGGGTCACATCACAGGAACTTAAAAAGCTTGAGGAATAATGTAGGATAGTGAGGACCAACAAGAAGCTGGGGAAGAAGGAAAAGAGAGAGAATGAAGGGATGGCATGTGTGGGATATGTGCATGAGAAAAAGAAAGTGTGTGTGTGTGTTTGTTTTTAGGTGAGGTGAACTGACCACCCAAAAAGGTCAGTCTGCCCGAGCCTTGTTTTGCTGCACGAGGAAGCTGCAGTGGACAAACTGCGGGGCTCCCTTGTGCAGCAAAAAGAACCCGCAAAAAGTGGGTTTTTTTTACGGCACCATTGTGATGCCACAGTGAACCAATGGCGCACTCGCAATGTCACAATGGTATTGTGACGTGCAGCTGCTAAGTGTCCATTGCGTCAAAATGGCAGCACCCATCTGTACAGGACGCCACCATTTTGACGTACGGAATATGTGCTAGGGTTGCGGGGCATCTGTAAGCGATGCCCCAAGGCAACCCTAGCACCTATTCCTTACATGCTAAAAGGTCCATCTGTACTGGGCCTATGTCTTGTATTCAGGTTAGTTTATCCTCCATAAATGGGATTGTGATTGCCCACCACAGCAATTTTGTGAATGAGCACACAGCCAATGAAGCTGTTCTCAAAATCCACAAATGTGTTCACTATCCCAGAAAGGTTATTGACCTTTGTGCACTTATCATTGTTGTTCATACTTCAGGGGTGGGAATCATGTGGCCTTCCAGAGTTTTTGAACCCCAGTTTTCTTCACCATTGGCTGTTACCAGCTAACCCTGCTGGGACATGCGATACAGATCGGCATCAAAAGCCGACATTGGGGTGGAGTGGGAGTGTGATGTCTGCACGACAAAAACCTCGACTCTGCCCCATGCTGGCATGAAACCATGTGCCACACCACACAGCAGGCAGCATCATGGCACTCCTCTAGTGCTGCATCCAGATGACGCAACATCAAAGGAGCACTGAAAAGCTGTGGCACTGGTGCCTATGGTGCCCTTTCCACGGCTCAAAAACGAGTTACTCCATAGTTGCCAAGGCCCCGATCCAGAAAAGACAGAGGCAGCTGTAGGCTGCCCCTTAGGGGTGGTCTGCTCCGCCCCTAAGTACATAGTGGTCCATAACTGGGCCAGGGGGACATTTGTCTAGGTCTATGGCACTTGTCTTGTACTGAAGTGCTACTCAAAGTGGTGGCCCAGGGACCAGTACAGCTCTATAAGTGACAGGTTGCTGTTTTTGGCAAATTTGCAGGAATGTAAGAAAAAGTTGTAGCTAATGAGGACAAATATAGCAATGGTTCCTGGTATATTAAAAAAACAATTATCCTACATCAGTTGGAATGGGAAGCACGGCTGTAAAGATCATTATCTCACCACCTTAGATAACTCTGCTGAGTTTAAACTGTTTCACCCAACCAAACTAATCCTTCCCATCACCTTCACCATATGTTCCTAATGCTAACCATCAAATTGTGGTCTGAGCAAGCACACTTGTGTGCCTCTGTCTGCCACTGTGAGATGAATCTCCACTGTCATGATCCAGATGATGGGTTCCCAGTGAAGTTGACTTGTTTTATCAATTCATGAAGACCCCTCACATAATGGGGCTGAAACATATGGCCATTGAGTTTTCCATTGTCATGCTCATCAAACAGAGAGCTGCAGAGTGCTTTCTTTGGTTTCTACAAGATCTGCAACTAGAGAGGAGTATTGAGAAAGGTGTGAAATCTCCCTTTATCCTCATGACACTCTTGTGAAATAGAGTAGTCTATTGCACAAGAGGCAGTAATTTTTGAACATCACTAATGAGCTTTTTTAACTGAGGGGAGATTTGAACCTGAGTTTCCTTGGTCCTACATTATTTGAATTAAGCACTTGCCCAGTGATCCTGTCATAAGTGGAAGGTATCTGGTCTTTACTTCTCAGACCAAATAATTATCCAGTGATGAGGCAAAAATGACATGAACCAAGCCTATAATCTCATGCCATGTGTTATATGATGTGTATTAATGATAATGATAATAATAATAATAATAATTATAATTATAATATATTTATTTATATCCCGCCTCTTCCATTTTGGGGATCAAGGCGGGTAACAACAAAGTTTGTACAATACACAACAATAAAAACAACATGCCCCACAAGACACTGGCACAACCCTCCCTCCCAAGTATAAAATTAAACAATAAAACATGGTTAAAGTATACATAACAATATATAAATATTAATAAACAATCCACACATGAGAAAAATAATAGGAGGAGGGGGATTCAATTGGTTCTGGACATTATCAATCGGGGAAGGCCTGCCGGAAGAGAAAGGTTTTTGTCGCCTTTTTGAAAGCCTTGAGTGAGGATAATTGGCAAATCTCTTCCAGCAGGTCATTCCAAGTTTTTGGAGCGGTGGCCGTGAAGGACTTCCGGGAAGTCACCGCCAGTCTGGTCTTTCTAGATTGTAAAAGGTTTTTCCCGGAGGATTGGAGTGTGCAGGCAGGATTGTATGGGAGGAGGCGTTCCTTCTAACAAATGGGGGCGTGTATGAACTGGTCCAGTGGTTATCATTTAAGTGTGAGTTGGACTGCATTACCATTATTGGCAAGATTAATCTATATCAGCATTACCACAGCTGCTCCGGCGAATGTGGTGTTGCTTTACAAGAATGATTTCATCTGATTCTTTTTCCTATAACAGAACCTGATAGCAACAGCTTGGTTCTGTTTTGTCTGCAGGCTGTAGGATTCTCTGTTTCTGCTAGTGGTTGATGTCCTAGAATGTTGGTAGATGTCCTAGAACAAGACAGCAAGAGCACTTCCAAAATGTAATAGGTTTGCATCCCCTCATCTATAGCACTTAACTTGAAAACCTAGAGAGCAGGTATGGGCCCATCTAAACATCAGTGGCAACTTAAGATTGCCTTGCAAAATGGGGACTGTGTGGCAGTGGGAGTTGCTTTCAGAATCCCTTCACTTTGGAAAGAAGCGAGGAGGGGGCATTATTCCAAAGGGTGCCAAGGGACTTTGGAATGGTTTATGATGCAAATATGTTTAAAAGCACTGAGTTGCCTCTTTGGGAAAAGGGGCTTAAAATTGAAGTCTAATGATAACAAATGATTGTTAATGAGTTGTCTAAACATAATAGATGGAAAGAATTAAAAGCCTAGAATAAACAGTGTTTCATTAAAGCACAATAAAGAAACAACACGCGTTTCATATCTCAGAATAAATGGGCCCTTGCACTGCTAGCGGGAGTGGAGGGAAGTCATCAGGAGAGATGGGCTGGGGTGGGGGTGGGGGTGGAGAAGGGTGGATGCTTAAGGGGAAAGAATGGAGACAGGCCATTCAGATTGCAAGCCACAGGACTGGCAGGCCAGGACAGCTCCAGGTTTCCTTGGTTTCATCTGAACATTTTGGAAAGTCTAAGCTTCTATGCCAGCATTTGAACATAGGGCCGAGACAGACCATCCAGAAATGGTTGTCTGCAGGCAGCCGTTTTAACTCTGCAGGGATGCTGCAGCCGCCAAACTGCGTGATGTCCCTCCAGAGTAAAAAGAGCCAGAATGTGTAAACACAGAGTTAGTGACTTTTCTTGGCTTCATGGTGAATAAAGCCCACTGGTGGTGTATGATACCAGGCTTGAAACTCCAGTGCTTTGTTTTGGATTCACCATAGCCATGAATTTGTAGGATGGTTTTCAGGACAGTACTTTATTTCCATTCTGTCTCTGTGAAATTTGAAGTTATGACTAAAAAGGAAAAAGGGAAGGATGAGATATTGAAGGAGTTAGAAAATTAAGGAGTGACTACAATATTTGTAAGAAATGACATTCTGTTGTTGTAACAAATTTTAGAGCCACATGTCTTACAGTCTGCATCTTTGCCCCCCGCTGAAGGCAGCTGCCTTCAAGTTCTGTGCTTTTGTGTGAGAGCTTTCTACTCCTGTGTAGAAGCAACACACTCTTAGGCTTAGATAGACCCATAACGAAATTGCATTGCTTTTATTTCTTTATTTCCACCCTCTTTTCCTGCCCTGACTTTCCCCCCTGAATTTTAATGACAGATGGTTGGATCTTTGGTGCTTGATGACTACTCACAAGATTCAACACTTTATAACATGGGAAGCCAACTTTTTTGAATGGTTTCCATACAGAAGTCTGTCTAATTTTAAAATCTTGGTATGGGCCAAGTACAAGTTTTAGATAATTTTTATATTCTTGCTGTTGTGTGGAGATTATGTTTTATATTTTTCTGGCAGATTAAAAATTACAGTCTACTATACTGTTTTAGCCCATTACTATTATCTTCTGGCTTAGTTGTATGGCACACAATACCACTGCACAATACCCCTCCATAACTGTCATCTTCCAGCCTAGGAGGGAGTTGACCAGGCAGGCCCGGCTCCATCAGGGCTAGCCTGGCAGAAGAGACTCCTCCCTCCCTAACTGTCATCTTCCGGCCTATGAGGGAGTTGACCAGGCAGGCCCAGCTCCATCAGGGCTAGCCTGAAGAAGAAGAGCCCTCCCTCAGTCCATCTGCCTTGGTCCAGGCCTCAGAGGGAGAGAAGAATGCTGGACCTGATCCCCTCCCCCCCTCACCATTCCCTTCTCCTTTTGTGTTGTGTCTTTTTAGATTGTAAGCCTGAGGGCAGGGAACCATCCATTATCCCCTCTGTTGTAAGCTGCCCGGATTCCCAGATTGGGCGGCATATA
This sequence comes from Sceloporus undulatus, assembly GCF_019175285.1. Taxonomy (NCBI): domain Eukaryota; kingdom Metazoa; phylum Chordata; class Lepidosauria; order Squamata; family Phrynosomatidae; genus Sceloporus; species Sceloporus undulatus. The sequence goes on along the minus strand of NC_056524.1, from coordinate 147,504,081 downwards.
AATAAATCCTATTATTATTATTATTATTATTAATCCTATTATTGCTGTTTCCTTTAACATTCCATTTAACTTTTCCCACACCCAACTTTTATGATGTTCTCCCAGTGATTGTAGTGTGCTACCAAGCTATGTGTATTTCCGTCTAGCTTTGTTCTGGGGTGGTTTCAAAGCTGTAGAACCTGTTTTGCAACACTTCCCCTGCTACTTTGACCTCCTTTGGCTTGGGAACATCTTTATGTATAAACACAAATGAGAAAGTATATGTGGCCTTTCCAAATTTTCCCACTATCACAACACTATGCACTGGTATCTAGTGCCTGATCATATTATAAACTCAATGGATATTTTGCTGTATTCACTAATATGTGCCCATAGGGAAGAAAATATGAGAACATCAGTGTCTCAGAAATAAAAGAACCTCTAGTAGCTGTAAGTATATTGAGTTATGTAAAATTTGGCCATGTGTGTAACTGTTCAAACTGAATGGAGGTTCTTTATTTCTAAGAAGATAAATTGCTGGCAAATGATGACACGCATCACATGGGAAGATGGCAAGATGCATGAATCCTTTATGTTGTAGATTCCATTATTATGTCCTGTAATACTAACAGTAGATTAGATATAGGAGACAGAGTTGGCTTCTAGGTCTGCCACAAGGTATTTTTAAAGTAGTAGTTGTACGTCCAAATGGAACTCAGTCCTAGCTTTTGGACACCCAGTGGAAACATACACTGGATGTCCAAAACAAACATACAATTGAATCAGTGAACCATGAACACACATTCAGATTAGAAGCCACTGAAACTCTGACTAGAGGCATGAAATTTCATTGAGATTGAATATGAACAGCAGAACACAGAGGCACATTGCAAAATGATTATTACGTTTTTTTGTTTTTGTTTTTTTACAAACCACCAGCCTTTCTGAAAAATGTCTTAAAATGTCTCTATACTCTGCAATGCGCAGAGGGAATCCTTCATATGTTTAAAGGCCATTGTCTAATTATTAAGGAAAGAACCAGGGCTCAAACATTTAAAAGTGCCTACAGTGCACACTATCTGTCCCGGAAATCCCACAACTTAATTTGATCTAATATATAGGTTGGTAGCTATTTATTGGTAACAGGGCAGGGGTCAGGAAAGTCTGCCACACAAATATGTTTAAAGCAGATGGGCTACAGGTAAAATAAAAGACAGGTCTTCTGTGCCTTTAATGGTTAGATAGAAGAGGGAGTTTTAGCAGGTTTCAGTTTTTCAGTTTCAGCTGAAATTCCCTTTTATACACTGTTATGTTGGCATGTGCATTTTGTTTGACTAGAAACGATTGCTAGAAAAAAAAGGAAGAAATGTATGTGTGTGCTAAAATATGGGAAGGTGATGTCTCTTTTACCACTTTTGACTTCTAAAAAAATTACTGTCTCTCCAGCCTTTGTCACAGGAGCTGATCATTTCTAGGATATGCTAGAGCTGTTACCCTCCGTGTCAGTTTGAATTATAGGTAGGCATCTGCAGAGGTGGGCAATTTATGGTCCTTCAGCTGGTGTTGGACTTCAACTCCCATTAGTCCAACTCACCATAGCAAATACTTCCCAATCTGTGACTTTATTCACATCTGTGTGCATTAACATGATACAGTTCAATGATTCAGGGAAATGGGAATTCAGCCCCCATCATTTTGTCCCCTATCTATGGTAAAAGCAAATTGTTCACACCATCTTTAGTGATGGTGGCCTGTTAAGTAAATCATTATGGAGTCTGTGACAGGCTGTGCTGAACTTGGCCTGTCTGTGCCTTGCCTGGACAGCAGCTTTATCTTGCCTTGTAAAACTGCAGAGCCTATGACAAAAGAGTTAATCCCCATCTTTGTTTCTCTTCCTTTCCTCGCTTTCCCTCTTCTTCCATTTTTGCAGCACGACGGAAAGGCAAGACTAGAGCTGATCCATCACTGTCAGCAGCTTTCAGCAAAATCAGCACTTTTGAGGGGTTTATTGGGGCCTGGCCCATCAGCAGCTCTTCCAGACAGCAAATGCACTGCAGGCAAGTCTCTCTCCTCCTGAGAAGCATTCTGGCAATCTCAGGAACCAGCACCCAAACCCTCAGTACCACGCTGACCAACAGCTTCTTGATAAATTACTGTGTGGAGTATCTCTGCTCCTGACAGAGCCTGGAGGAGAGGCTGAATCCAGCTCTGGAACTGGTAATATAACCAGTTCACCAGTTAGAACTAGACAGATGTTAAATGGTTCTTCTTCAACTCACCTAAGCATCTCTCTCCTTTAGCCTTTTGGAATAATGCAAATGAGACGAAGAAGAAACAAGAGCAGGGAGCAGTTGGACTGACAGGTTAATGAAGCAATGCATAATCGTGATGTATATCTACAGATGCAGCTTGTAAATACTCAGTTTGCCTTATACACATAAACACAAACATATATATGTGCCCTCGGTCACCTCTTTGCACATTCAAGCAGAGTCTGGTATGCTCAAAATGTAGTACTAACAACACAACCAGAAGGAAGGAAAAAACAAAAATAAAGCTTGTCCAGTTGTAACTTTTAATTTTGTGTAAGTTAAAGAAAACTGAGTTGGTAGTTAACCTAAAGATGAAAAAAATATGGAAAGAGAACTTTCTCCCACATGAAACTGTGATGTCATTTTATCTCAGGGGTGAGGAACATGTGGCCATCTAAACATTGCTGGAATGCAACTCCTAACAGGTCTAGTTAGCGTTGGGTGGGTGGGAGGAGGTCCAGTTCAACAAGATCTGGAGGCCCATGTGTTCCATATTTCTGCTGTCCACTACACAACATATTCTCTTAATAAAGGAATATGCAGCTAATACAAAGTCTCAGCAAAAGACATGACACTGAATTCCTGCATGGTAACATTTGTTACATCATAATTATTGCTGAAATAATTGACTGGAATATCAATTGGAAGTCCTGCCTTGATATCATAATGCTGGAAAAGTTCTGCCAGGTAGAGTTTCTCCTGCTAGTGCAGTGCCATAAAAGGGTGTAAAGGAATCCAGTAGCGCCTTTGGGACTAACTGTATGTATATTCTACCCATAATCTTTTGTGTGCTCCAATGGATTTGAATCTAAGAAAGCTTATGCTAATGACTAAACCAGTTAGTCTCAAAGCTGCTGCTCGTTTCCATTATAATTTTATGCTAAAACAGACTAACACAGCTATCTCCTTGAATGTTGTAGTGCTGTGAGAAAGAAAAAAACCTGCCTGGTAAACGTCTTATTCCACCCTGGTTAGAACTACAGGGGACTTGTGCTCTGCTGTATCCAAAAACCATAATGGAGCAGCCAATTGTGTTAGACAGATGGAGGAATCTCAACTTTGGATATCATTTTGGACTAGCATATTCCCATCCATCAGAGTGGGTGAGAGGAAGGCAAATCCTCCTCTGGAGACAAGCATTCTTACTGGTGCAAAAGCATTTGGAGTAAAGCGATGGCAGCAGCCTCTGGGAATGCCTCCTCCCATTTCTTAAGCACCGGCCCCTAGGATGGGCCTGGTGCGGAATGAAAGGCAGCAGGATGGGAACAGAATGGGGCAAGGGACGCATTTTACTGCATGCCAGAATGCCACCACCGTTGAAAGTTCCCATTCCGTTCCTGATCCGTTCCACAGGAGGTGATTTTCAGGAACTGAAGCATTCCTGAAAATCGCCTCCTGTGGGACGGATCAGGAATGGAATGGAAATTTCTGGCGGTGGCAGCGGCGGCGTTGTGGTGTGTGGTAAAATGCATCCCTTATCCCATTCTGTTCCCATCTCACTCCCTTTTGTTCCATGCCAGGCCCATCCCAGGGGCCTGTGTGATAAGCTTAAGAGATGAGAGGAGGTATTCCCAGTGGCTGCCGCCATTACTCTACTCCAAATGTGCTGAGCCCGTCCCAGGAGCTTGTGTGATAAGCTTATCTGATAGGAGCAGCTATGTCCTGAAAAGAGAAGCACAGAGGAAGGCAAAACTGCAACCATAAATGAGATATCATAGGCTTGGGGTAGAGTTGATTTCTTGTTGATTTCCTTCCATGAAGCAGGATGTCTTATAAAGCAGAAACTTGCCCTATACAAAGATTGCTAGAATCTCATGCTTCATTTTTCAACAAATGCGAGAAAATTCAAGTTTTCATTGAAGAGAACTCTTCAGGAAGGTCAATCAGTGCCCAGCAAAGAATGCACCTGAAAACTCTGGCCAGTGGGTTAGATGTGACATATGGGGAAGAGTCCCCATGCATCTGCCAAGGAGGATGTATCTGTTTCCCCTGCCCAGGGTGAGGGGATGGGGCTTATGTCTAATGGGCTGTAAATCAGAGAAAATCACCTTTCTTTGGCTCAGTGCTGAGTCAAGATTGCATCTGTCAACAATGCAATAGAAAAAAGGCTCCAGCCCAATCTGCATGGAACTCGGATAGGAATGACAGTATGTAAAAAAAGTGGATGGGTGGATGGGATGCTTTAACCCTGCACACTGATGACATATGCTCCTCAACATTCCCACCCAGGGGCAATTTGATCCTCAGTTCCTAATTGTTGATTCTTAAGGAGTTTGATGGGTTTTCCAACAGGTAGAAGCAAAATTATCATCAATCTCCAGATGACTTTGATCTACCAATATAGAACTCCTATTCCCATGTATTTTCCACCACTAACCCATGTTTACTGCCCTCTTTCCACTCTGTCTGGCCACTACAGTCTTGTACAGTTAGTGTCATTTTTAAAAGAAGAGGCTTGCCTTTGGCTAACTTTAGACACATAACTCACTAGTTACCAGTTAACATGTGTGTGACTGCACATAAATTATAATGGACCTGTGTAGGCTGAAAGTGTAGGCTTGAAACAAAGCTGATAGATACACTGTGATCATTCTGTCTAAATGAAGTCATGGTTGTTGATGTCCCAGGCATAGCTCTCTGTTATGGTCCACCCCTACAGACACGAGGGAGGAGATCTGACCATTCCCATGAGGGGTCTGTTTTACAGCAGGGAAAGTGAGAGAGACAGGCCCTACAGCTCTGCCACATGGGTGACTCTACTGTAATTTCCAGTGGCTTGTATTTGCTTCAATTGCAAGCCTCTGTGCTGATTATGGAAGTTTGCCACCTACTGCCTGGAAATGATACTGCAGGCTTCAAATACACAAACATATCAGTTAATGTTTTTAAAATGTGTGTACATGTCCTGGTGCATACCTCTGGGGTCTCCTTAGTGTGCATGCTTCATGTCAGATGTTTAGCTGTGACAGAAAAATGGGCATACAGCAAACATGTTGTTGTTGTTGGTATAATTACTACTAATGCACCTAGAAGTGGTTTAAAATTCTTTTCCCCCAGTATTTAATATAAAGTTGTTTATGAGAATTCTCTGCTAAACAATAATCACATTTTTGCTGAATGTAGTTTTACCTCAGCTAGTGATGCACACAGGCAGATCGAAAGAAGGCACCTTCCCTGTCAATCTTGCTCTCTCAGCATTGCTTCTACTAGCATCGGTGACAGTCTGTTATAGAGATGGGAGAATCCAAATATATAGGTAAGTAGCACATTATCTAGCTGGAAATAATCCCCATATCCAGATGGCTGGGTTTCTCACAAACATTCTTTATATAACTTTGAAACCTGCATTTGTCCATTTTCTGTTTTTGACATGGATTTAGTAAGAATGAATGGAATTCCCATTTATTCCCTATGCATTAAGTAAAGCAGTATCTCCTTATAACTGTTCTGAAATGGAACTTATTACCAATAAACTTCATTTGGTTAGTCTGGGTTCTTCTATTAGAAATGGAAAAATGTGTACTCAACTGATCAGTAACAAGAAGCATATTATATATGGTTTGATATCTGTTTGATGAGTTGCCTATATGTAACAGCCTGAGCCACTGGGCAGATAAACTCCTCCATAGGTACTAGGCATTAATGAAGGAAGGAACAACCTAGACAAGGCTGGAAAATTACTGTTGGCATTATGGACAGTGCAGCACTGCAATTTTTGGCCACATTTTCTTCTAGATGGTGGATGACGTGCACAGGGAACTAGGTCTGTTGGTTCTGCTGAACCTCTCAGCCACTTTTGATACAACTTACCATGGTATCCTTCTGAGTTGCCTCTATGGGATGGGACTTGGAAGTACTGCTCTATAAGCAGCTCTGTTCTGGAGGGGTGCTCTCTGAAAGTGGTGCAGGGGGATTTCTGTTCGACTCCTTGGCCATTGGCCTGTGGGGTCCCTCGGAGTTCAGTCTTGTCCCCTATGCTTTTTAACATCTATATGAAACTGCTGGGAGAGGTTGTCCAAGTTTTGGAGTAAGGTGTCATTGGTATGCTGATGATACCCAGTTCTATCATTCCTTTCCACCTAATTGCTAGGAAGCTGTTCTTGTCCTAAACTGGTGTCTGGCAGTTGTAATGGACTGGATGAGGGCAAACAACTTAATCCAGACAAGATAGAGGTGCCCCTGGTCATTCAAATGACAGATCTGGGAATAGGGATTCAGCTAGTGTTAGATGGGGTTACACTCCCCCTGAAAACTCAGATTTACAGTTTGGGGGTACTCCTGCATTCAGCTCTGAGCAGTGAAAAGGAGTGCTTTTGAACAGTTAAAACTAGTGTGCTTACTGTGCCCATTCTTGGAGAGATCAGATCTGGGCATGGTGGTACATGCCTTGATTACAGGTCTGTTGACTGCAAGAAAGGCTTTGATTGATTGTCTTGGTTACATCCTATTTGTATTATTGTAATGCACTCCACATGGGGTTTCCTTTGTCAAGTGCTCAGAAACTTCAGTTTGCCCAAAGAGCTGCAGCCAGGTTGTCCCTGGTGCTGGCTATAGGGAGCGCACAACTCCCTTGTTATAACAGCTCCATTGGCTGCAGGTCATTTCTGGGCCGAATTCAAAGTACTGGTTTTGACCTATAAAAGCCCTATATGGCTTGGGTCTAGGTTATTTGAAAGACAGTATCTCCCTTTACAAGCCCATGAGAGCACTGGAGAGAAGCCCTTCTCTTGGACTCACCACCTTCTCAGGCTTGCTTGGTGGGAACAAGAGAGAGAGACTTCTCAGTGGCTGCTCCGAGACTCTGGAATTCCCTCCCTAGAGAGGCCAGAGTGGCTCCATCTCTGCTTTCATTTCAGGGGCAGTTAAAAACATTCTTATCCCACCAGGTTTTCTCAAACTGACAAAGGCTGGACTTTAAATGATGTGCAATGTTTGTATAGAATTTTTTAATATATTTTAAATTTTAATGTGTTTACGCAGACTTGAGCTTACGTGCTCAAGCCAAGGGGCACGTGCAGGTCAGAAGGAGCAGTGCCTCCCATTCAATTGAATGGGCGTGTGCGCCCGTTGCACCCCACGCGCCGCTGCGCTGCTGTGCACGAGCCCCATTGTTTCCAATGGGGCTTGAGCATAGGCAGAATTCGCCTTACGCAAAGGGATCCAGAACAGATCCTCGCGTAAGGCGAGGGCCGACTGTATTTTTAACTTTTTAAATTGTTTAATTGTTTTTTAACAATTTATATTTACTTTATATTTACATTTTAATGCTTTGTATTGTTTTTAACTTGCTCAGTTTTAAATTTTGTTAGCGTCCTTGAGTCCCTATATTGGGAGAAAGGTGGGATATAAGTAAATTTAACAACAACAACAACAACAACAACAATGGTAGGTGAATGTAGTCACCAAGTGTTTCATATTTACAATCAAATGTATCTGAAATGTATCTGAAATATTCATATGCATTATAGCATTCAGTATGAATTTATCTATTGGCTTTGTGGATTTCCCCATAATTTCCCATAATATGTTACATTTATTTTCATTTATGATTCCAAATGTCTTGTTAAAATGGCTGGCCATGAACCTGTCTAGTTCATGTTCACAACACGAGCCCTTAGAATGACAGCAGGGATATCCTTGAACTAGCATCTCGTTCTTTCAAGTGCCTACTTCACAGGAAAGCAATTCTAACATTAATCCACTTGAAAATGACCCTTAGAAAGCTAAAACAAATGTTGAGTAATTACATATTTTCAACATTTTCCAGACTTGATTGTTCTGATGAGAAATCTGAACTCAGGACAAGAGACCACTGTTGGAACAGTGAGAATATGGAGAAACTGCATGGTTCTTTATTGGCATGGGGTCAGGCAAAGCTGCATTTTACCACCCTATTTCTTCCGTTTGTACAAAGAAAACATCATATGAAGAGCAAGATTAGACTTAGAAGAAGGAGGAGTGAAGATAGGAGGAAGGAATGCCAACTATCTAAGATATGCAGATATGTCATATTATTAATTGAAAACATCATTGACTTGGGACAATTACTAGAGAAGTAATTCCAATAACATAAAAAGTGCTCCAAACAATGATACCTTTATTGGCCAACCAAAATACACAGTATACATGTTGCAAGATTTCAAAGCGCCACTGGCTTCTTCATCCAACAAGACTTAAGCAGAGCACTGGAGGACAGGACATCTTGGAGATGTCTCATTTACAGGGTCGCCATGAGTCAGTTAACAACAACAAATATCAAATCCACAAGAAAGCATCACTGAAGTTGAACACAGAAAGGTATCTTCTTTTAGGCCAGATGATGGGCCACATTTAATATTCTGACTGGAAGCAATTCTCCATGAAAAGTCTTTTGAAGTTCCTCTACCTCAGATCCTTTTAAATATCAGATACTGAACCAGGACACTAATATATGTACAGAATGTGCTGTATCATTACATTATACAGTGGACCCTTATTATACGCTGGGGTTTGGTTCCAAGATCCCCCGGCGAAACAAAATCTGTGGATGCTCAAGTGCCATTAAATATAATGACATAGCAAAATGGTGTCCCTTATAAAAAATGGAAAATCAAGGTTTGATATTTGAAATTTTTACTTTTTTTGAACATTTTCAAACCGTGGATGCTTGAATCCGTGTATAAAAGTCAGTGTATAAGAAGGCCTGACTGTAGTATCACTGAGCTGCCCATAGTGTCTGTTAGATCTGTCCTTGAGAATGTTCACCATTCATCATATATATATATATATATATATATATATATATATATATATATATGTTATATATCAAACATTTGTATTTAGGTGTTATATCAAAACACATCTTTCCTACTTCTGTGAAGAAATACAAACCCTTTGTATTTGTTTGTTTGTTTGCTTGTTTATTTAAAATCAATTCCAGTGGAATCCCTATCACAGATTCTTATGTTTTTTAAAAAATAAAACAACAACCAAAGACATAATGGGATCAGAGACAAAATATGTGAACATTCCTGCCCTTATTATAAAGAGCCCCACAGCTGTGAACTGCCTAATGCCAGCAAAATAAACCAGATGGAGTACATCAGTGGAGCTGGTCCAAGTTGTGAAGGATAGCACAGAATGTCCTCCTGCCATAATGGATTGTTTTAAGATGGAGCCAGTACAAATTGGTAGTGATGGGGGGGATGCTACAGCAGAGCAAAGTGGTCCTAAACACAATAACAAGATGCTGAGAGAAAAAAGCATTCTAGAATAGACCTCCCATAAAGAGTTTAGATGTACTCAGATGCTTGGGAAATCTGTAGTTAAGACATATTAGATGAGATGAGAGATATGCTATCATTGCTTCCTTTGCTATCATATCTATCACCCTCGACGCACAGAGGGCAACATTCTAGAGGGGAGAGTCCCTCTGTTTGTAGAGGCTCTACACATGGCTTTGAATGCTGAGCAAAATCATGCAGAGAGACTCAAGGAAACACTTGCCCTAACATGTTCTTCCTCCTCACATTCTGGAATGGGAACTGGAGATTCCATCATCTCCGAATATTTGCCATGCTGGCTGAGGGTTAGTCTTGCACAGTATCCAAAACCCTTTCACACTACAGTTAAAATGTTACAATTCCACTTCTATCTATCCTGAGATTTGCAGTTCAAGAAGAGATATTTAGAATTCTCAGCCTGAGAGCATTAGTGACTCACCAAATTACTAACCCTATGATTCCATGGGATGTTGCTGGTGCAATTAAAATGAGCTATAACTGTGTAATGTGAAAGGGCCCCTAGTAAAGTGCTGTGAACTGAATCTTTAGAAGATTTGTGGCATAGGGAACATGGGGTGAAAAGCACTTTCTCTTAGGGCTGTACAACTTTTTTTGACAAATAATGAAGTCAGAAAATGAGGCTGATCCAGAACAATTCAGATCAGGTTCAAAGCAGGGTGGATCATCTAGATTTTGCTCCTGGGTCATTTGGTCCAGTGCAAAGCAATTCAGAGCCCTCCTAGATGAAAGTCCTAGGTTTTGTTCCTGTAGAAACTGATTTATTTTAGAGATTCACATCATGTTTTCTTCATCCCTATTTCCTGGCAAGTCACAACATTACCAAAGATTTTTCATTTCTAGTTCCCAGATCAGTTTGAATTAGTCTATTATTTCCTGAAATAAAATAAAAAGTTGCCCATCTGTATTATTCTGACACTAGCTGAGTGGGCTGCTGTCTGTAAATACAGCTGTTGTAATCAGGACACAGATTCAACAGAGATCTAATGAAGGAAAGGGCAATGTTTGCCCCCAAACAAAATGATTGTAATATTTAACTAGTGTGGTATTAATAAAGTGATTTAGCACTCTGACTAAAACTCCTGTATAATAATAATAATAAAAGCTCATTGGAAATTGGTGAAAACCAATTTCTGAAATGTTTTATGACACATGATCGGGGGGGCGGGGCGGCATAAGTGTGGAAGGAGTGAAAGAAACCTGGATATTTCAAAAAAGAGTTTGGATGCAAACGGAGAATATGCAGATTTTTTTTTTTAAAAAAAAGAACTAGAAACTCTCAGAAGTCCCCCTTTTCCCCTTCTGCAAGAGCCCTCAGATTTGGACTGAGTGGTGGGAGAACCAAACAATGAAAGGGAATATAATGGAAAAACTCTGTTTGGATGATAGGAGAAGAGGAAAGAAGATAGACTTTGCTTCAAGAAAGAGCTATGTTCCAACTCGGGACAAGAATCTCACTAATATCTTAAATCACAGCATGTGGCGGAAGAAAATGTCAGCTCCCTGAACTGTATATTCTGTCCTGTATGTATGTTCACTTTTTCTAAATTTAGTGGTCATCTCTCCCTGCTTATCTAACCACTGGCCACCACACGGCTTCTCAGAGCAGTACTATAGTTTTGACCATTACCTCTGATTTTTAGAAGTTGTCTTCCATGCTGTTGTGTTTGAACTCTGAATCTTGGGGATGGTTTGAAGGGCTTTAGTATAGTGCCTGCAACCATTTCCCCCCTTTCTCTTTACTCTTTAAATTTGTCTTTACTGTGTGGGTATGTCAGCTACATACACAGTCTCTTACAGCACAAGCAGCAAACATACATCACAGAAACTAGAGTGCAGAAAGCAGGATGAGCTGGTGGATTCAGTACTTAACTGTGCATGTATTAAAATGTAGCTCATATTTAAGGCAAATTTTAAAGGTGGGTAATGCAAACCCCCCATAGAACTACATGTTTGTAACTTGACAGGAAGTACTTGAAGTGGCCAGTGTGTCCCCAGATTTCATGTCTTACCTAACTACCATCGCCCCAAGTTAGAACTGTTTTGATTTTTGGACACAAGTGAAACATGTGGATTTCTAAAAATTTCAATTCAGTCTGAAACAGATTATATTATATTATATAAATTCAGATTATATCTGAATTGCCAAATTGGGTTCTGAGTGGAATCGAGTAACCTTTGCACAGCTCCACTTTTAGTAACCTTGATGTGTAACAAGTCACTGAGACTTACACATTTTCAACCGATTACTAAGGCATTACTAAACTACTATGGCACACTTTTCATGCGGACATCTGAGTGGAAGGCAGAGGCTTCCTGAAATATCCCACCTCTCAGAATATATTGGGGCTCATCTCATTATATATGCTGTCAAGATCTTTGTGGCTACAAACAAACAAACAAACCCACTTCATATTGCCTAAGCAGTGTCTAAGCAGTTCACAACTGTAAGCTAATTTGCCCCCAACAGTCTGGGTACTCATCTTAGCCACCTCCTTGGAAGGATGCAAGCCTGAGTCAAGCTTGAGCCCTTTTGCTGGTCTTGAATTCGCAACCTTATGGTTTTGAGTGAGTGTCTGCAGTACAGTACAGGCATTTAACCACTGCGCCACCAGGGCTCCTGGGACAAAAAAGGATGCTGGTCTGCATAAGTCTGGGGTTGACTACCTCTGTCTACTTATGAAAATCAAAATTGTATACTTACTGCACTAAATATATAGACATCTATAGGGATAATTCAAGGTTCCTAAGGCTTCAGCCTTTGGTAAAGAAACAAAAAATATTTAAATATGAAAAACGTCAAAGCCAAGCCTGTTAGGGTCTAGCTTTAAATCAGCAGAGTAGCTCTTGTCTAACTATGCTTGCCTAATACCTGAGACTGACTCCAAAAACAACACAAATAGATGGTAGTTCAAACAAAAGTTTACTAATGGCTTTAATCAATATTTACATAGAACCTATATCCTAATCTAGCTAGTGAATAGTTCAGGTATAAAGAAATAGTTATCTCACCATCTTTCCAAAGAAAGGTAAGAGAGGAAGAAGACGGAAAACATACTGTTCAGATGAAAATCTTTGAGAAAGAATGTCTGTTTCTCTAAAAGGGAGTCACATGGTTAGTTTTAATGAGAAAGAGCAAGAGAGTGTTTGCATGCAGAAAATCCCTATCTATCTAAGGAAGGGGAAAGAGAATGTGAAAATCTTCCAACAACATCTCATTTACAGACCAGCATAGTTCGCATGTATGCATGTTCAAAAAGGGTCAGCTTATAAATAACAGCTCTAATGATAGCACAATGAGCTCAGTTTGATTTGTTTTAAGACAAATTATTTGTACATATCCCCATTTTGAAGTAAAAATTTTCAGGGGCCCATTCTTTATCCAAAAACTTTTTTCATTAGAAACAAGATTACTGGAGACTAATGGCATTCCTGTGACATAAATGTAATACTTTAGCAGATCCACATCAGATGTCAAAGGGAATCTATGCTCTTTAGGATTTCCTGCTGAGAACAAAGTCAGCTCCCTGACTTCTGTCAGATCCAGTTCTAACACAGACTGGAACTGAAAACTGTGTACCCTTTTCCTGTTATTCACTAGAGTTCTTCACGAACACATTCCTTAAGGGACAAGGCAGGGTGGGAAATGGGATGGAGAGAATGGTAGGTCATCTCCAGCCAAGACCTATGCCATTCTAGTTTCCATTGAAACTCCATAACTATATAGTATTGGCCATTCTTTATCAATGACCAGGTCTTCAAGGGGTGTTGCCTCAGGTATCTGCAATCACAGCTCCACTTACTGAAATTTTAGGGTCAAGAGTTACAGAAATGTGAACAAACCATAATCCAATCACACACATACACTACACATAAACACATTATAAACACCATTCTTGAAAAATGATATATTTTACTTGCCTTTTGTTTTAATGAGAGATTATTACCATACGAGTGAGGAATGCTTTTGGCTTCATTTGAGTGAGACCTCATCCATGAGAGTTATATATTTATTTATTGTATGTGAATCTTTCTATTCTTTTGAGAATTTCACAGTATATTACCTAGGACTCTAAAGTAGCCTCTCATGCAAGTAATGGCCGGGTTGAGACATTCTTAGGTTTAACAGTATACTAGCACTATATGCCCTCAGTTCTTTTTGTGGGGATTCATTTTCAATGCCTGGGTTTCAAGTACCTCCGAGCATCCTAAATGTGCTTTTGCTTTATCACTGAGGAGCCTCAGCCAGTAGAGACATAGCTGCCAGATAGTGAGGATTGCCAATAAACTTGGATTTCAGCTTTTTTACTTTTACAGATTAACCTTCGAGAATCTTCCTGCTTCTAATATGAGGTAGCTGTGAAACAGAAGCTGATATTTTTTTAAATAAACTTTCAACTTTTAAATATGGAAAGAATCTTATGTTGATTCTAACAGTTTTACATTTCATATTTGTCCAAATGGAAAGGAATTATTAACTAGCATGTCACATTTTATCATCACTTTTTCTACAGTGCCAATGCAGCCTGTATTTCATGAGCAGGGAGTAGACCCTACACAAGAGACTCAACATTTACCCCAGTCTGGCGCAACACATGGATGGGAGGGAATGTTCTTAGCTTTGTCACAGCGCCTCTACATCCACCATCCCTGCATTTACATGTGGAAACAGAATGTCCAAATATGCATGTATACTGCAATGTTTTGATATAGTATATCAGCAGCCCAATATTTGCTTAAACATTTGCTTGCGTGTGTGAATGCAGCATTGAGTATTCCTTTCATAATGTATATGTGGGAAGAGTGTAAGTGGGAATGATGTGCTGGAGGGCCAGGAGAAGCTGCATGAACTTGTCATCTCCGTATCTTAGGCTGGAGCAAGGGAGACATGTTGCCTGATCTGGGCCACTATGTCTGGGAGACAACATGGAATATTCCATGTCAGCAATGTAGTGGTGGATTGTGAAGTACAGGAGCCTATTGTAGCTCTCCCCATAGCCAGAGTGGGCACTGTGTCCTCAGTGTTATCCTGTGAGGTTGTTTAGGCAAAGAATCAGAGTCACAGGCCCAAGGTCACCTCATGAATTTTGTAGCTTGGTGGAGATTTGAATGTGAATCTTCTAGTCCTTCTCGTTAATCACTGCAACTGACTCTCACCTCTGGAAAAACCTGGTTGCAGTTTTACAAGAGGAGCTAAATAAAAAACGAAACCAGATCTGAAGACATTTCACAGCAGATCACTCCTGGTTCTCCTCTTACATCCTTGAGATAGGCATCTTGGCTTGTTAGAGATACATGGCACAATCGCCAACATGTCCTGAGAGTGCCAGAAAAAGTTAATGTGGAATTCTGGTCTCCTCCCAGGATGCATTTGGGCTGTTGCCCATAATGATATGTATAATTGCAAAGGCCTGCCAAAAAAAGCAGGCTGGATTTAATTGAGTCAACACACTGCTATTAATAATAAAATGGCAGACTTTGCTATTAATCACTCATGTTGGCTTTATTGCAGGCAGTGTCGGGTACCAAAGAAGACCTTTAAAAATGGTACACTGAAAACTTACTAGGGGGGATAATATACACCTGCTAACAAAAATAACATCTAGAAAACAAGAAAGGATGGCTTCCAAACAAAAGCTCATTTCCAGAAACTCAAATGAAATAGAGGGCCTACTTCTGACCCACATTTTTTGTTCCTATGAAAGGAACATTTCTTTAGAAAGGCATGTTGGACAAAAAAGTGTTTGACCAACAGCCAAACATTAAGAAGTTGTGCTGTCATCTGAAGCAGGCAGAGTTATGGCTTCAAGAAAATATATCAGGGCTGTTCATGAATGCACACTTAATTAAGGAATTTAAGATGAAGCATTCCACGGGGAAACTGATTATAAGAGAAATTAGATATGAAAAATATACCTGATGCTTAAATGATACTTTCCACACTATAGGCTCTACATTTTAAAATCCATTCTGAACTGTGGGGGAGGCCTGCTCACTATTCATAATTTATGCCAATAGGAATCATGTGATGGAAGCATGCGGTTCTTCCAGATATACTCCCAGCAATCCTCACTGTTGGCTATGCTGTCTAGGGATGATGGGAATCACATTCCAGCAACATCTGGAGGGCTGCATGAGTTGCTGGATGAGTTCTACCCCGATTTATAAAGAACTTTAATTGAATGAAATACTCTCATGTTACTTAGTTGTATGGTCAGCTGATCTACCTGAGATTCATAGGATCCAGGTACCTGAGGTAGAGTGCATCTACATTACATAGTAACAGCAGCTTGATCCTACTTCAACTATATATCTCTGTCTCATGAAATCCAGAGATTTGTAATTTGTAGAGGCATTTATAATTCTCTGCAGAAACCTCTGGTGCTGTAGGTATTCAGCAGGGTAGACCTAGTCCTCAATAAAGAATTCCACTTACCTCACCAAATAACATATTCCAGCATTCTGTAGAATGAAAGCTAAACTGGTATCAAAGTATCATGAGACTAAGGAGGCAGGGAGGAGGGGAGAAGGAAGAAAAAGGCATAATCTCGGCTAAATTGCATGATTCTGTGGAAGATTTTCAGACAACATCACACTCATCCAGGACTTATCTCAGGAAGAACTAGGAATGCTCCAGCAACAAACTATTCACAGGGAAATCCCGTGAATGGCTTCTCGATAGCGCTAATGAACTGTGATTGCGAAAGTGTGAAAGTTAATCCTCTTTATTCACACTATTGAGGAAGCAACAAGGGATACCTGGAATGCACTGCAGTGGAGGCAATCCATTCTCTTTGCCAGGATCAGTTTTGCAGTGGATTTCAATCGTCTTTTGAGCCAATGGGCCCAATTTTGTTTACACTGGATTAAAACAATGTGGTGAAGTAATAAATTTTATTTTGTTGTCTTTTATTCTGTGTGGGACAGAAACATGATTTCAAGACATGTGCTGTAGTGCTGAAACAGCGCATGTGCAAAATGATGAATTCCACTGTACAGTGGTCTCTTGCCTTACGTGAGGGATCCGTTCCAGACCCCACCGTGTAAGGCAAGTTCCACCTATGCTCGAGTCTCTTTGAGGATAATGGGGCTTCTGCATGCGGTGCCACAGTGGCGTGAGCACCGCAGGTGTGCATGCCATTCAGGAAATGGCACAGGGCTTCCAGCATAAGCTGGAAGCCGCATAAAAGCGCCCACATATGACACGGGCGCACTGTACCAACAATTCATTTATGGATGCGTGAAAAACATGGTAATATCACAATAATTGTGAGTTTGCATGACTGTGCAAAAATATTCAGTGTTATAGTGCCACTGTTGTGTTAGCTTTCATTCCTGCAATTATTGCTGAATTGGTCCTGGTGTGATAATTGTAGCACAATCTAAAACTCAGTGTATTGTTTGATTACAGTAGTTTTATCTGTATATATAAATTGTGTTTGTGTTCAATTATAATGATATAGTAATAATAATAAGTTCTGTATTGGCTCAAAATACCTGAAATGGTCATACTGTTCAAAGCCAAGTCCAATTAGGATTTGCTTCCATTGAGTGTTTGTAATGTTTTATGAATAAATATTTAGAAACTTTCTGTATTACAATGTTTATATTGATTGTCTGCTACTCTGCCCTGAGATTTTTTGATAGAGGTTGGAATATGAATATTTTACTTAAAATTTATTAATATCTCACATAACAACCTATTGACAATTGTAATGATTTCTAAAATTGCAGTTGAAAACATTTAAAAGTACTAGTAAATATTAGCATTCTTTGCGTTTCAGTGTGATAAGATGGGTGAAGGCCACTTACCGTAGATTTATCTAGTGAGGTAAGCTCCAATCAAGCCGAAGCTCAAATTGCTATGAAGGTTAGTTCTTTCTTCTGTTCCTTCACTACTGATAAGAGCTTGATAGTTTTATTGCCATCAACAGGAGAACTAATTGGGGAACTTCAGTAACCCAATACATGTAATTTCCTCATATCATATGAGACTCTAGAAGTCTAGAACATGTCTTCAGCTGACAAAGGACCAAATACCAAGATTCTTAGAGCCACACTAGGCTAAAAGACTTTACAGTAGACAGTTCCTTCCTTCCCTTATATTGAACAGAGCAGAAATAAAGAGGCAAGGCTCTAGATTTGGGGGAAATGAGGGCTACAACTTTAATTCTTTAGCTGGAGCTGCAATCAGACTGAATATTATAATCTAATTAGAGAGTGCAGCTATACTAGTTAAACACAATGGATGTTTAAGTATAAGAGCAATCCACTTGTCTTCTGAGGCAGAAACATCAGTCACTATGTGTAGTGTGTAGGTTCAATGATCTCCTGCCACCTCTCTTAGATCTGATACTTTTCAAAAACAGACTATGACTCTGGAGACCAGGATTGGAATCTCTGCTCAGCCATGAAAACCCACTGGGTGACCTTGGGCAACTCACACACTCTCAGCCTCAGAGGATGGCAAAGGCAAGTTCCCTCCTGGTAAACAAATCTTGCCCAAAAACCCCTGTGATAGGATCACCTTAGGTCTCCCTAAGCTGTAAATGACTTGAAGGCATACAACAACAACAAACACTTGGGGGGGGGATTTCTTTTTAAATTCATGGGTTTTCATGGCTGAGCAGAGATTCCAATCTTGGTCTCCAGAGTCCTAGTCTGTTTTTGAAAAGTTTGGTTCTCTGCTAGAATGGGCTGTGAAAGAAAGACACCACTTCAAAACAGTGTTGCCCTCTCTGGAGGACTATGTGATGGATGGAGGGTGGAGATGGGGACCCACATCCTACTACCCCAGAGAAAGACAAGAGACCTAATTCTTACTTCTTGGACTAATATGTGGTTTGGAATACAACTATCATTTGGACTGTACACTTCCTTGAATTTTGAGATAAAATTCTTTGTTTTAAAATGTATACAACAATCCATATATTGGTATACTGTGCATACTTACATTTGTATGTTTTTTTTAAAAAAGAAAACAACTTTGCAGACTGATGCAGAAATTGGCTAGAACAGACTTATCTTTGGATATATGTGGGAAGGATGTTGATGGAAATAGGCTGATTCAGCTGTCCCAAAGCACACACCATGGGACATCCCATGGGGAATGCCCTGTCAATGAAGACATCCTTTACATGAAAAGCCTAATAAATCAAAATCTGCTGCATGTAGTGGGAGAAGGCAGAAAGCTGATTTGATGTCACACTTGGCCATTAGTGTCCCCAGAAGGCCCATACCACCCAGGCAGCATAGTTGAACAAGGTGGAGAGGACAGTGCATAGTTGTGTTGGAATGCAATTATTAACAAGCCCTATAGGGGTGAATAAACTGGGACCACTGATGGATCTGTTGTCCTCTGGGGTACCCTTAAGAAAATACCAAAGCAGGAAATACAAAAATGACAATGCTCCAAGAAGGTCAATCACCTGCTGCTCTGTTCCTTCTGGGCTTTGATTTGGATTATGCTCTTCAGCCCTTAGATGACCTTCATGTCTGAACACATTTGGGGCTCCTTGAGTCATCTGTAAAATATGTAAAATCTATCAGTGAACTAGGATGCTGTATAAACTCACAGAGTATAAACTAGTGCTGGGCTTCCATTTTTAGGCAGACTTGTATTGGATTTGGTGAAAATGCTCCCCAAATATCAGAGGAATCAGAAGTGGGGGTTATATTTCATAATATTCACAGGGAGGTCCTGTCTTAAACATGACTATGTTGGGACTCTACCCACCCACCCCTTTCTTTCACTAAAAGAAAAGAAGGAAAAGAAAGCCCTAGCTCCAGGAAAGGGAAGGCATATACCTGGAAAAGAAGTTCCATAAATTTCCTCCCAAGAATGTCCTGGTGATGCTGTCAGTCTGCTGTGGACAGCTGAGCTGCCTCTTAAAATAAGTGTAATATTTCATATAAAGAAGAAGGAAGAAATGCTCCTTCTCAACACACGAAATTCTTAAAATTTTGTCTGACATTGTAAAGTCGAAGGCTTTCATGGCTGGCATCCATAGTTCTTTGTGGGTTTTTTGAGCTATGTGGCCATGTTCTAGAAAAACCCGAAAAACCCACAAAGAACATTGTCTGACATTGTTTCAAAGTCCGCCAACAAGGCCTGCTCACCTTTAAGGAAGGTAAATGGCCTTGCAAAAGAATGGAGATGGGGGGGAGACATATGGCACACCTTTAGTATAAACTCAACCTTTACATATAAAACATGTTTGTACTGCATTTAGGGTTTCCAGGTCACAGAGTAAAGGGAAGAATCTCAGGGTGAGAGCACCACCCTGGAAAGAAATGAGATTTTCCCCTCTGTGTGCTACTAGCCCCCACTTCTGCCATTTGTTTTTTGAGAAGTTGTTTAGAGACATCTCCTTTCCCTCCTTTGTCTTATTGTTTTAGTCTCTCTCTCTGTGTGTGTGTGTGTGTGTGTGTGTGTTGTATGTGTGTGTGTTATTTGAGTGGTATATTCTGAGGCAGTGTGGCAGATGCTTAATAAGAATACCACGTCCTAACACCTGTAATATCACTGGGACTGTTCCTAAGGATTTTATCACACCAGACTGCTAAGACACCACAACCGTATTAGTGTAGGACACACAAACATACCAGTTTGGGAACAGTCATTTTTGTACAGCTCTTCAAAGGTGTCATGGTGCTGCTATAGTCTTCAGCACCCCAGCCATTAGAACCCCACATTCCTGCCCTATACCCTTCCCAGTGCTCCTTTTGGTCTGCATTTTTAAAATTAGTATTTTCTTATTTTATTTTTTAATTAATTTTATAGAACACAGAATTATTATGTTCAATTGTGCAGTCACAGCAATTGATTAAGTAAAAAACAAAGAAAGGAAATTGGGGGGGGGGGGGGGGGGAAAAACACCTTGCCTGGGAATGTGAGAGAGAGGAGAGGTGGAGAGGAGCATTATCGTGATCACTCACACTATAAGACTGCCTGTACATCAGAACTGCAGCTGGAGGAACTTAACACACGTGAATCAATAGCCATGGCCGAAAAAAAGCACTCCAGGAATGGATGGAAAACAAAGCAGCTACAGGACAGATATAGCACTGCGTGACAAGTTACAACCAAAGATTACTATCCTGCTGTAATTCCATTCTGACAGGTCATTGTGGTATATTCAGGAGAGTAGTGACTGATTTTTTCCACCCAGTCCATTATTATTTGTCTGGCTTAATCTGTTTGCATTCTGTTCCATCTACATTTTGGTTTACTTGGTGGAACTTCTAAAATCAACAGTTAATCAGTTTTCTGGTTATTCAGTTCATTTGCATCTTCCCCCTTCTGTGTTGCTGAAATACATTTTTGCTTTGAAGAATACTGTAAAAAAAGCAGTCTTGGTGTGATTATTCTTTTTGTAAAATATTTTACTCTTGTATATTGGCAAAAATCAAACTGTTTTAATACATCAACCTACATATAGGGCTGCCATAATTCTCTACTAAAAACTGGGACAAAATGTAGGACAAAATTTAGCCCAAAATGTAGGACATTTAAGAAAATAGAGGACCTTAAATGTCGTATATTTTGGGCTAAATTTTATCCTACAATTGTCATATATTTTGGGCTAAATTTTGTCCTACATTTTGTCCTGGTTTTTAGTAGAGAATTATGGAAACCCTACCTACATACAATCACGTTAAGATTTAATTTTCCTTCATTTTATTGACTGTTTTATCGTATCATTTCATAGAATCATAGAATCATAGAATCATATGGAAGAGTTGGAAGAGACCACAAGGGCCATCCACTCCAACCCCCTGCCGTGCATTAGTAAGGTAATAAAGTAATAAAGACATTAGTAAGGTAATAAAGGAACAACCCAAATGTACTTCTAAAATGATCTAGAACAAGGAGAAAACCTTCTAAACGTTGTTGAATGACAAATATTATTACCCCTTGTCACTGCCTAAAGTGACTAGAATTGATGGGAGTTGCAATCCAACAACATCTGGAAGGCAATACGTTGCTTATGATGATCCAGAAGTGATGCCAAACTCCATAAGTGGAATGTTCTGAGAAATTTGAAAATGGAACGTTAAAGGATTTCTAATGTAATAATAGAGTTCATGGGGTCAAAGCTTCACTTGCCCTTTTTAATTAGCTTCAGAGTTCCCTGTTCCAGCTGATCTTACCTTGCAAGCCTCACACCAGTTGGAGGAGGAAAGGGCAGAATTCTCAAACAACTGTATATTGGTATGAGTTGTCACTGCTATTATACAAACTATTCTTGGGTGGCTTAATCTTAAATGGGCAATTAAAATCCATTTGTTTTACAATATATTTACTCTTGGTAGAGGGGAAAACTAGCAGAACAATACAGTTGTTTGCATTTTAGGATTTTACTTGGGGGAACAACTGTGGGAACTGTCAGCTGTACTTCAGAAAATATGCCAAATAACCCAGAATTTGAAAACTCAGGAAGCATGATGAAAGCATCCATCATTCAGTTGAATATTGCCACTAAACCTGGAGGTTTCATGTTGCCATCATGGCTATTAACCACTGATAGCCTTATTTTCCATGAATTTGTCTAATCCTCTTTAGAGCCATCTAAGCTATTGGCAATCAAGAGATTTTGCAGCAGTAAATTCCATAAAATAATTCTGTATTATATCCAGTTGTATGTCTTATATCTAGACCTGAGTTTAAAAGAAAAAGAATTGATTCCTATGTAAAGTCGAAGGCTTTCATGGCCGGCATCCATAGTTTTTTTGTGGGTTTTTTGGGCTATGTGGCCATGTTCTAGCAGAGTTTCTTTCTAATGTTTCACCAGCATCTGTGGCTGGCAACTTCAGAGATGCATCTCTGAAGATGCCAGCCACAGATACTGGCGAAATGTCAGAAAGAAACTCTGCTAGAACATGGCCATATAGCCTGAAAAACCCACAAAAAACTATGGATTCCTATCATTGCTGCTATCATTGTTTTACATGGAATATGCTACTTCTCACAGTAGCTATACTTTTGTATTTCTCCATTGTTTACTATGGGCAGGTATCACTCTCCAGAAGGATAAACCAAATACTGGATTTGAAATGGATCAGAACATCCCTTCTGAACATAATCCTTACTCTGACCTTTCTTTGTAGTTAGCATTTCTTACAAATTATCAATGTTTACTGTGACTTCCTTGGCTAAACACACTGAAAAACGATAGCAGGGTCATCTCTCACAAAATTTCCAGTCAAAATAGTGCCTAAATATGTTTCCTTATCCCAGATTTGACAAGGACTAAATATATAATCACTTTTTAAATTTGAAACCCGGGAGCCTGGGCTCATGCATGGTCCCTCAGGGATGGTGGGATGGGGGCTGCAGGGCTTTAGTATATTGGTAAATCCAATTATGTCTCCCTCGTCCCACCTCAAGGGCCAATCCTAAAGACTGCAGTATTGCACAGTTGTTCCTCCAGGAAGCTTAGAAGGAGAGTACAAGGACAATGCTGTAACAAAAAGAGAGAAACTGTCTCTAGTCTGAATGGGGAAAGAGCCAACCAGCAAGTAAACCCTAAACATTTGTAACAGCAAAGCCCAGAGAATAATGTCTTTCAAAGAATGCAGCCAACAGCAGGAATACTTCCGGAAGCATAATAATATGGGGAGGGTAATGTAAGAGTGAAGAGAAGGGGGGGATCCCTACCTGGAAACTCTGGTGGAAACAACCCATTTCCTCTTTCCCATCCTGTAAATTTCCATGTACAAAGGAATACATTTTCTGTGCAGGCAAGCAAGTAATCTACATGCAGCAAAATCCTCTGAAACCACAGAGCAGAACAGAATAAATCATTTAAAGGGATAAAAGGGCCCCTTTCCCACCACTGTCTTTCCAACAGATTCCTTGGAAAGGAGTTCAAATATTTATTCCTCTTAAAAATAAAACAAAACAGCCCCCCTTGTGCACCAGGTGATTTTTAAAAAGCCTACTGCTTTCTACAGCTCTCATTTTTCCTCTTACTTATATAAGTGGGATGCCTAAACCTCAGGAGAAATTCACTCCATTGTTAGAAATAGCCGAAATTGGCTTGCAACTAGTAAAGATGCCAAGATTTTGCACCTTGCTCTGTGACCTAAAGCAAAAATGACATGAACATTGACAAATTTGACAAGGAAATTTGTGCAAAAAACAACTTCTATTTGGCTAGCCAAGCAGCAAATATGTCGGATGATATGCTTTATTAAGCAATCCATTTTTCAGCAATAGCTGAGCCATCTGCAAAGGTTAGCGTGCATCAGGCTTTCCACAGAATTTCATCTGCGTCTGCAGCTAGGTGCAACACACAACCACATTTTTCATGTACATACAATTTTGGATGCAAATCGAATACTTGATGAAAGAGGTGACCTTCCAGATTGACTTCCCCATATAGTAAAGTCACAAGAAGAGAAGAGCCAAAAGAGAAAGGCAATCCACACAGTTTCTACTAGGGAGGGGAAAGAATGGGGTTGGGTGGAATGGCATAGGCTGAAATAGATAAGAGTAAAGCACAAAATTAAAAGAGACTATAATAGGAGTGTTTCAAGAAAGAAAGAAAAAAATGTACTAATTTAATCAGAGTCAGAAAGGCTTACAATGATGGAACCCGTCAAATAATAATAATAATCAGCATTCTCATTGAGCTTTCAGATTTGGAGATTGTTTGTAAATGTAATATAATTCTGATTTCCAGGTTTTAAAAATTGTATGCTTATAGTCCAGACTTCCAATTTTGAATGTTTAGTTTAATATTCTGACAGAATGTGTATTTATTTTGAATACCTGCAGATTTTGTCTGTGCTATGATATAATGATGTTACGATGCTGATTACCAGGCTTTTGTGTGAAAGACCAAATGGACAGTATGCAGATTGCTGGGCTTGTTGGTTGGACAAACTTTACATTTAGTTTTTAGCTCTCATTCAGCAACATTACTTTGGATACAATAAATCTACTGGGAAATTTAGGTTTTACTAAAATGAATGGGAGGTAACAGTGGTCTTATACAAAATAGTTTCTGAATTTCAGTTTTTGAAAGTAAGTTTAAACTAGAGGTTACTCCATTTTTCTTTAAAAGAATCTTGTGGGGGTATGCCACAGTGCATGTGCTTTTCAAGAAAGTGAGCCTATCCAGACCAACTACTGAACAGCTCTATTCATTAATATCTGACTATCAGAAGATTGGAAGGTTGGCAGTTCAAGGCCTGAGTGTTGCATGATGGGGTGAGCTCACATCACTAGCCCCAGCTTCTGCCAACCTAGCAGTTCGAAAGCATACAAATGCAAGTAGATGAATAGGTACCACTTCTCAGTGGGAAGGTAACAGTGTTTGGTGGAGTCATGCTGGCCACATGACCACCAGAGCAGTCCTCAGACAATGCTGGCTCTTTGTCTTAGTAACAGAGATGAACACCACCCCCTACAGTCAGTTATGACTAGACATGTCAAGGGACTACCTTTACCTTTTTAAAATCAATTAATATCACTATTCAGTGGGGAAAACCCTGAAATTTTGTTAGTTGATCAGTGCAAGCTATAAGAATACAAGAAGAGCTCTGCCAGATCTTATCCATGGCCTGTCTCATCCAACACTCTGTTTCCTCCCCAGCAGATAGTATTCAGAGGCATGCACATTGGCTCTGATGTTAAAGTCAGTTTAAAGCCACTATGACGATTGCTTAATCCTCTATGAACATCTGAAACCCCTACTTTAAAGTTCTCTAAATGGGAGGTCATCACCACCTCTTGAGGAAGCAAATCCCATTGTTTTACACAGTGTAAGTACTTCCCTTTGTCTGTTGTGAACCTATGACTCTTCAACTTCACTGAACAGCTACCCCATGTTCTAGTATTTGTTGTGGAATTGCACCTTAAGTCCACCTTGACTTGGAATTGGGAATGACAGATATGCCATCCTGTAACTGGAGGACAGCCCAACAATGTTCTTAAAGGCCTGGATGCCAATCCATTGGTTACAATGGGAACATTCAATAGAATACTAGATCAATTTCACAGTCTACCAACCAACTGGTGTTTATCAGATTCTACCTAATAATCTAGTGAGGCATTGTTGGAAAATGTGGCATATTCGAAGCAGTGTCAGCCTTTATAACTGTGCTAGTGTGATCCCATTCATGGCAATTTCATTCAAATGTTCATTCAGCCCTGCTTTCTCCCACCCCCATGATAAGATTCCATCAGGCACCGCCTTTCAAAGAAAAAAAAAATGCGTTGCCATCCTTGGATTAGCAGTCAGGAAATGGGGACTGGTAGCAAACTGGAGTCACTCCCTCAATGAAGCAAAAGCTGTCAGACACTATGGAAATCTATTTCCATGGGAATATGTTTCCCTTGGAAACATATTCAGGGTAGCCATGCTGGCCATACAGCAAAATAATACTAAATGAAAAATCCACTCTCCTTTGTCTCAGCCCCTACATGACCAAGAGAGGAGTTGCCTCTGCCTGCACTGAGATCCCTTCAAACCAACTGAACTACAGCAGAGACAACATTTAATACAAAATGTAGGTCTGGGACTCCTACATTACTTCTTTTCCCCTTCCCTGTATGATTTTTTTTAAAACATCTTCTGCCTGATGAAGAAGCCAGTAGAGCTTCAAAAGCTTGCATAATGTATTTTATGCATTTTGATTGGCCAATAAAGGTATTACTCTTTTGTCAATTTTGGATTTTGGTTTATGTATCTCCCAGTTAGTGATCTTAAAGCTTGCTACACTGCTGTTGTCACTTCTGTCACAGATACAATCACAAAAGCAGTGAAGTATAAACTGTTTTTGATCAGGTATTGAAAAGTTGAATGGGGTCATACTTCCACATGCCCTTCTACATGCTGCTCCTCAACCCAATGTCTGATGCATTAAGCTATAGAGGGTTGGTGCTATTTATGTGTGATGGTGGTTTCTGCTGTTCTCTATCTTGGGCCTTCATTCTCCCAGCTGGGGGGGGGGGGGCTTTTCTTTCTTTGTTGACCCTTAAATCCTTGCCTCAGTGTGAGGTCTCAGTCTTCTTAGCCAATCTCTTGCCAAAGGAGTTATTTGAGTTGTGTACATTACATGCCCTTTCCTTCCTGCACTTTTAAGTTTCATGATTTAAAAATACCAGGACTCATGGCCACAGCACAGAGTCACAAGGAAGGGAAATAATCCTTGATTTCATGGGGAGTGGTGCCCAGGATCTCATAGAGATGGAAACATTGCCAAACTGCTTGGCAAAATATTCACATTATATATGTATGAGAATTAAAATGGCCCAGAAAGTCCAGCACAGGTATATTTAATTTCAAAATGGGAACTTTCTCATAAAAGAGGAACTTAGTTTAGAAGGAAGCTGGCACAAGAACAAGGAAGGTCAATTTGATTGAG
Source organism: Sceloporus undulatus (assembly GCF_019175285.1). NCBI lineage: Eukaryota > Metazoa > Chordata > Lepidosauria > Squamata > Phrynosomatidae > Sceloporus > Sceloporus undulatus. The sequence continues at coordinate 147,477,134 of NC_056524.1, read as the reverse complement.
GAATTATAGAATCACAGGGTTAGAAGAGACCACAAGGGCCATTCAGTCCAGCCGTCTGCCATGCAGGAATACACAATCAAAACACTCCCAACAGATGGCCATCCAGCCTCTGATTAACAATCTCCAAAGAAGGAGACTCCACCACACAGCATATTCCACTGTCCAGCAGCTCCTACCATCAGGAAGTTCTAACTATTATTTAGGTTGAATCTCTTCTTGTAAATCCATTGCTCTGTGTCCTGTAGTCTTATTGCATTTCAAAAGAAAGATGAAAGACAGTGAGACAGAAGCAGCTTCTGGTTTACCTTCCTGCATCGAATCATAGGGGATTAGGAGGCTTACTGTCCTAAAAATGTGGCTAGATCATCCCTAACTGCTAGGGTGTTATCTCCAGTCACACTTGTCTCCTGGGATGAAATCGTCATGGAGGTGTCCCATCTTTAAAGGATTTGTGGAGCCGCCATTTCTATGCATAACAGGAACTTTACGCTTTAGGGATGGTCTAGCCACATTTTAAGGACAGTAAGCCTTTGTGTGATAATCTCCATAGAATCATACAATCATAGCATTTCCATTCTACTGCTGAGAAAGATTGTTGTGAATGTGTGGCTTTTGTCCTGTTGGAAAAATCTATCTGGCAAAACCACATGTTTACCACCAATTCCCTCTGGATGTGTAGGAAGGTAAGCCAGAAACTGCTTGTGTCTCACTGGCTTTCATTTTTCTTTTGAAATGTCTTTGGAGCAGGAGAAGACAATCTTGCCCCATCCTCAGTATGACATACCTTCAATATTTAAACAGGGCTAATGCCACCTCTTAATCTTCTCTTTTCAAGGCTAAACATACCCAGCTCCAAAAGGAACTCCTCATAGTGCATGGTTTCCAGACTTTTCACCATTTTGGTTGCTCTCCTCTGGACACACTCCAGCTTTCCCACATACTTTCTGAATTGTGTTGCCCAGAAGTGGACAACCAAAGACCACCATCTTGAGGGGGAGAGAGGCAGGCCAGCAACAACAAGCCTCGCCTGGAAAGACAAAGAGCCCTCCTTCCAACCACCATCTTGAGGGGGAGAGAGGCCTATGTGAGAGAGCAGATGAGCTGGACTTTCCCCCTTCCCTACTGCCATTCCCTTCTCCTTTTGACCATCCTTTAAGACCCCAAGCCCTTCTTCCATTCCATCTGCCTTGGTCCAGGCCTCGGAGGTAGAGAAGAACTGCTAGACCTCATCCCCTTCCCCACCACCTCTCCCTTCTCCTTTTATGTCGTGTCTTTTTAGATTGTAAGCCTGTGGGCAGGGAACCGTCTAACTAAAAGGTTGTATGTACTGCGCTGTGTAAATTTACAGCACTTTATAAATAAAGGTTAATAATAATAATAATAATAATAATAATAATAATAATAATAATAAATAGAGTGGCACTATTACTTCCCTCAGTCTAGACACTACACTCCTGTTGATATATATTGGCTTTTTTAGCTGCTGTATCATGTTGCTGACTCATGTTTAGTTTGCAACTTATTCAAAATTAGGGCTTACATCATCATCATCATCATCATCATCATCATCATCATCATCATCATCATCATC
>NC_056524.1:147463525-147475533 GCF_019175285.1 Sceloporus undulatus | reverse complement strand
TCATTTGCAGAGTGTGAAGGAGGAGGAGAATCAAAGGGGTGCACAAGTGCGAGGGCTGAGAATCATGCATCCCTCCAACTGTTGCCCCTGATCCTCCAGGCAGTCCCAACCAGCAATGTCACCGTTGAGGAATTCTGGAAGATGCAGCCTGACAACATCTGGAGGGCCACAGTACTCCCAGCCTTGGTTTAGACTAATGTCATATGATGATGCCATTGTGTAGGATTGTTCTGAAGGCAATCAGAGAGAGCGGAAAGCTTGCTGCCCTCATTCTAGAAAGAAATCTGGAAAATATGACAGCTGCTGGCATCAGCAGGACCTTGAGACAAGTGATGCTGGTGTTGAATCAAATATAAAGTCAGATGTTTTTCTGAGGAAAAAAATAATGGGTAGAAACTATTGTCTTCACAATTTATTTGCAAACCTGGATGCAAATTCTCCTAGCTCCACCTACATAAGACTGTCCATTCCTCTGTGAAGGTAAGGATGAGATGTGGCAGCTTTAATAGAGGTGAATGAATTCTCAGAACTTCAAGCAGCATGACCTTCATTTCCGTTTTCTATTTACTAACTCATTTTCACTATATTTATAATGGAATGTTCCATTTTAAGACAATGTACAAAAATAAAACTGTAAAAAATAAAAATTCAAAATGCAATTGTAATAGAATTCATATATAGTGGTTAAGAACAAGCTAGAATCATAACTTCTAGTATTACAAACCACCTAAAGGTGATATATATATATATATATATGTCTCTAATGTGCACTAAAGTTGTAATAGTGCTGGTAGATGGCTTATACTTTGGAGAGGGGAACTTACTTAGCAGCATGGATGCTACTATACAGAAAGCTCTTATCCTGGCTTATGCCAGATAAGCGGCTGCATGTTCTTGCCCAACCAGAAGGGTCTCTTGAGGATGACTGCAGTGTTTGGGCAGACCATATAGGAGTAGACATTGACTGAGATTCTGTATCAAACTGGCGTAGTGTAAATCTATACATGCATAGTTAAGCAGTGGTTGTGTTATGCCACTCTGCTTTTCAATACTGATATGGAGCAACGGATCGTGTATTTGCTCATGTGATTGCTTAAGGTTCTTTGTGTGAAGGGGAATGAACAATGGCTTTTGCTGTAACCCTGGTGAATCAAGTGGTACACTGAATGCAGTGACAAACAGCTGTGCAGCATCCAAAAATGCATGTGCAGTGGTTACACTTGTGGAACTCTGCTTAATACAACCATGAGCTGAAATAGTCACTGCACAGTGGTCAAAACAAATGTAACCACATTTATAAGGGAACTTATTCTTCTGTAGGTTTCCAAAAGGATTCTGGCCATTATTTCAGATCTTGATGTGTTTAAGGTTTTGTACTTCAACATCTAAATCTTAAACCTGGCCAGGTAGCAAACTGAAAGCCAATGGAGGGTTCTCTGCACATTCCACCTGCCACCTTCTGCACTAGTTATAGGTTCCAGACCAAATGAAAGGGCAGACCCACAGTAAACAAGACATAAGATGGCTCACTATGGTCAGGCAAGCCCTGTATAGATTACAGGCAATTAGGCTTTCATGGACAACTATAGTTTGAAGACTACTTCTAGTCTATGTGTTGATCCTTTGTGGAAGTACAGCCTCTTCCAGAAACAGTAGCCTGTGAAATTGCTGCACCAAGACCCCCCCCCACACACACACATCTTGTCAGGATTTAGCTTATGTTTGGATCTATTTTATGTTGTGATGGCTTTCTATACTATTAGATTTTAATCAGCCCCACTACTGCTTCTAGATATTGGTCTAGAGTTGGTCTAGAATGGGGGGACAACCATGGGACATTAGGGGGCTGTATGAACCCCCCAGGAGACTTTGGAGGGCTGCATCTATTTACCACAGCTCTACCACAGTACCCCATGTATCAGCATTTGTTTAGTCCTAGTCCGGGGCAAGGAATGCATTCCTGTGGGTATTGTCACAGAGAAATAAAGCAGACCTAACTGGTCAATGAAGACAATCATTTTCCTCTTCCCCAAGAAAACCTCCAGAAATGCCTCTACACTATTCTTATGAAATATTTAAGTAGGCCTAATGAGGGCTGCCTAGACACAGCAGCACAGCTCTTTCTCTTTCTTTTACTCTTTCTCTTTCGCTTTGTCTAGGTGTTTCTCGAGTTAGAAATCACATTTTTCCTACTCTCACTGAAAGATATGAGATTTTACTCCCTTGAGTATTGATCAGTGTTTTGCCCCTTCCTGAATGCTGACAGGCATCTGGCTGGTTACATTTGGATACAAAGATCAAATTAGATATATTTACAGTGTAATAATTTCATCATCATCATCATCATCATGCTCCCACCCTCTGGAATGCCCTTCCTTGGCCTTTTGCCGACAAATAAAAACATTTTTATGATGGCAGGCTTTCTTTATATAATGCATAGAAGGGTGGCTTTATGGAGCAGGTGGGTTTTTAATCTGTTTTTAACTTTTGTATATTTTATGTGATCTTATATTGGATATAGACATTTTAATTGTTTTGAATTTTATTACAATTTTAAAGGTTTTATCTGTGAGCCACCTTGGGTCCCTCTGGGGAGAAAGGCAGGATAGAAATTAAATGAAATAAATAAATAAATAATAAAGTCATCATCATCATCATTATCCACAAATAATATAAAATACTTTTCCAAAAAAGAAATACTATCCTTATGAAATGGGGAGGGACCAATCCATGCTAAAACAGCATGGCAACATAGGGTACAATCCTTGTACCTATTCATCTCCCCCCCCCCATGCTGTCCTCTTCTGAAATACTGTTTGGCCCCAAATTCCAGTGAAACAATATTTTGGGCAGCAAATATCTACTTTGGAAAGATTCCCAGGACAATATAGTACAAAATGATAAACTCCCCCACAACTGCAATCCCAGGCTAGATCAATGAGTTTCTTTCCTCATTGAAAACTTGGGATAGAGGGCCGCAGATGTGCTGTCCAGTTGACTAGAATGACTCTTGGCCTTAACCAGCATAGCAGTTGTTTGTTTCTGATGACAAAATTGACCACAAGGGCACAAGTTCATCTGTCACTAGACCTTTATTACAACTGCACCATTTCCCAGCTTGTACAGAAGTCCATGTGAAGGTTAGGCTGCACTGTCTCTGTTCCTGAGCATTCAGATTTGGAGGTGGGGATGAGGAGAGTTAGGGCAGTGAGCAAGCTGAAACAAACCCATAGAGCTGTTCATTAGTAAGCACAAGCTGGCCCACTCACTTCTGCATTATTTTTCTTCTGGGCTCCTGGTTCATCTGGTTCTGGCAAAGATTAACAACTGTGCAGGGAATGGAGTGGGAAGTGTGTGGCTGTGCACTTGAGGGCGGGGGCTGGTTGATTTCCTTGTTGTGAATCTGGCCCTGCTTGCTACAGAACACAACCAGTTTTTCCCAAGGACAGGAAGAGGACAAGGAGTAGCTTCTTTAAAAAAAAAGCTATGGTCCCTTCTTACTGACCTTCCCTTGTTAAATGCAATATGTTGTGGTGTTCCTACACAATGGAGAACATTCTGCTCTCTATGTACTTGGCAAATGAAGAAATGGGCTTTAAAAAAACTTATTGCATGAATCATGAATTATTGGCAAAGTGTTTGAAGTGACTCCAAGTTTTCTTTTTGACTGACTTGCACTTTCTCAGGAGATTTGTGCCCTTTCCCTGCACCTCACCCTTGATGTGAAGAGGCTGGACTTGGAACACATTCAGTAACTGAGTCATTTGGCCAAGGCATTTTCTCTTTTGAAAGCTGTTCCTGGAAAACACTTAATCTTCTTGCCTTCAGTTTTTCAGGTGAGGGCATGACTTTCATCAGAAAAAGGCTGGATCCTCTACAGAAGAACAAAGGCTGGCATCCCACGATACCCATTGTCTTGTCAATGTTCTTCAAACAAAACCAGGTGAACTCCAACCTGCCTGGTAGGAGCAACACCAATCAGATTTTTTTGTTCAGGCATCCAGATCAGAAAGCTGCCCCCCTTCCTTTGCAAGTCTTTGGTTAAATCTAGTGCTGTCTCCAGCTCCCTCTACTGACTGCCCTGTTAAGGCAGTTCCAGAGCTCTCCTAACCTACTCACAGCTTCTCATTAGCCCTTATCAGATGAGTGTGGAACTGGGGGTCTTCTGCACTGGGCAATTCGAATTCACGTTATTTCGCACAATACCATCATACCAGCATTCGAATGGCCCAATCCACACTCACGTGAATGCGCGAGCTGCCGAACTGAATGCGTACTGGCTCCTCTTTTTGGAGAGTGTTGGCCAGTGCGCTGATAAGGGGATTGGCGATATCCTGGATTGGGGCTCTGTTCGATCTCAGTGCGAATGGGTCTGGTGTGACTACCCAGTCCTGAATTCCATCGCAAGACCCCCAGATTCCAATTTTTACTTCCGGTGGGTCTTTCCTCTTGCCGGTTCCAGGGGAGGGGGGGGGGGGGGGGCGGTTCCAGAGGCCTCCTCCTCCTCCTCCCGGCTTGGGAGCCATCCTAGGCTGCCTCTCAAGCCGAGAGGAGGAGGAGGAGGCCGTTGGAACGGCGGCGATCACCGCGATTCTAGCGGCACCGCGCCTGTTCCCTGCCTGGGATGCAGCCCAGGCTGGATCCCAAGCCGGGAGGAGGAGGAGGAACTCTTAATCAAAGCATCCCCATTTACTTAGATGGCCATCCAGCCTCTTTGACAGCCGCTGGAACTGCTCCTCCCCCCCCAAGAATAGATACTCACACACTCACACACACACACGTAGAACCGGGCATTGCTGATTTGTTGCAAGGGAAGGTCATGGTAACATTAAAACCAAGCAGGAATGTAGAGAGGAAACAGTAATGGGCACGTTGTATCGCGATTGTTAATGTGCATGAGCTGGCTCTCCAGCGTTTAAGGTCGCAACCCATGCAGGGCACCACTGAGCATGTGCAAGGCGGCCGATACGAATCGGCCAATCCTCATGTTGAGCACCGGTGTGACAAAACATTCTGCACTGAATGCACTTCGCGCGAATGCAGATTGGCCAATTTGAATCCTGCCAATGCGGAAGGACTCCCAGGTATGACAGTACTTTGCGAAATAACGCGAATTCGAATCACCCAGTGCAGAAGACCCCCAGTTCCACACTCATCTGATAAGGGCTATTGACTGTCTGTCAGCCACTGCCTTGAAAGACCAAAGAAAAATTTGGCCTCATGGCATTGGGTGGCGGCAGCAGCAGCAGATCATTTTATAGTAAGAGCTGGTCATACTCTGGATAACAACACTAACACTGTCTTTACATGACTGTGCCAACTGGATTTTCTTTTGGGGAGACACTTATATGAAATCCTCTCTTCTTCCTCAAACATAATAATCAAGCCTCATGTGAAAAGCTTTATTTTTCTCTGTTGTGTATGTGAGCTGTCTGCGATTAAAAGAGTTTCATTTGGGGCACTTGAGCGCTTCTTGCCAAGTGCTTGGTTCAGCATTTGGCATTCCAGACACACAAGAGGCTCAGCCCACACAGCAGCGCAGTCAGCAGCACAACACTTTGTCTTCTGTGCAGTTAGTCTAAGCTCATTTTCAAGGCTTGATCCCCGATCCACACTGGCACAGTTGCCCCCTTACGCAATTCCTTCTTTGGTCAGGGAGTCGGTCTCTACGCCTGGTCTGCCAAAAGCATTGCTAGAGAGCCTGATTGTGCATGACAGATGACTTAAAGGCAGAAACATCTTTGTGTCTATCTAGAACACCAAGATCAGGAGCACAAAACAGGGAGAGCATTGCTGTGATTTCTTCTAGGGGGTTACTTCTGTTTCTGGCTGAATAGTCAGTTCTACACGTGGAATACCTATTGTTATAAAATGGAGTTACATCCTAGGCCTGAATGCAAAAAGCACAAATCTCGATATAAAGAAATTATTACAGCAAGTAACAAGGATTTTCAAAACATAGCCTTCCTCCCATTATAACCTTGAATGTCCCCATGCTGAAACTTTGGGCATTACTGAATCTCAAGTAATCACTGCCTAGTGATGATTGGTGAGCCAAGTTAATTTGGTTCAGTGTGCTTTCTTGACACCTATAGATGCATTTTGTTACATATCAGAATGAAACACATTTTCTTTTCAATACTAAAAATATTGATTGGAATGTCAGCTATTTTGGGCGTTCATCACACTGAGGTTATTGGAGCTAAGATCAGGGGTGACTGCGGGTCAAAGGATGCAAATTGACGTTATAACGCGAGTGTTTTATCACACCTGATTGCCCTTCCGTTGCCTTTCCGAATTGAGGGGGAATTTAATCCAAGGCAAGTCACATGATGCGGATTCATGCAAAGCAGAGTGAGTGCAAATTGTATTACCACACCGGATACCCCACATACCATGCGGATTCAACGATTCGAATTGGGACCCTTGCGCATGCTCAGAGGGGCTCTGGATGCATCCTGAACCTTTGCATTTCTGGGGTGAAGAAGGGAGCCTGGTTCCACTTTCATGTGAATGACAGCTTCACCTTTCTTCCTCCCTTCTATTTTCCCATCCCTGGCAGCCAAATTCAAAGGGGTCCTCCATGTCAGAGCCATCCATTTCATCCACATCTACATCTATCCTCTTGTCATTCTCCTCATTTATTTCATCTACATCTCTCCTTCCCTTTGTAACAATTGCCTTCTCTTAGGTTGCATCCACACTGGGGAGATAATCCGGTTTAACTCCACTTTAACTGTCCTGGAATTCTGGGAACTATAGTGTCCTGAGACATTGAGCCTTCTCTGGCAGAGAGCTCTGATGCCTCAGCAAACTAATAACTTAAATAATAATAATAATAATAATAATAATAATAATAATAATAATCATTATCATTATCATTATCATTATCATTATTATTAAAATTAATTATTAATATTAATTTAAAACAATAAATTATTATTATAATTTTAAAAATAAATTATTATTATTATTATTGGAGTTTGAGTTTGTTGTGGGGTCCTTGGCTTGAGGCTATGGCATTCTGGGAGTACCGTCTCTCCCTCCAGCCTCCTGTTTCTTTCCCTTCAGATCTGTCATCTGGATTGAAATCTACCTTCCATCTCTTTCCAGTTTCATGTGAATGCTAGCCTCTGCATCTGCACTAGAAAATAATCCGGTTTGACTTCACTTTAACTGTGCTGGCTCAGTGCTATGGAATTCTGGGAACTGTAGAGTACTGAGACATTGGGCCTTCTCTGCCAGAGAGCTCTGGTGCCTCAGCAAACTAATAACTTAACTTATTATTATTATTATTATTTTAAAAATAAATTATTATTATTATGGGAGTTGGAGTTTGTTGTGGAGACCTTGGCTCAAGGTTATGGAATTCTGGGAGTACCATCTCTCCCTCCAGCCTGCTGTTTCTTTCCCTTCACATCTGCCATCTGGATCTACCCTTCATCCCTAGCCTCACGTGAATGATAGGGAATGTCACCTATCTCTAAATGCCCTCTGCTTCATCCGAATGTATCACCCACCGGCAAAATAATAATAATAATAATAATAATAATAATAATAATAATAATAATAATAATAATAATAATAATAATTTTGCAGTGAAATTTATTAATAATAATAATAATAATAATGATAATGATAATAATAATAAATTACTTTCACTGCAAAATAATCAGTGTAAAAACTGCAGTTCTCCATGGAAGTAAATCCTGCCTCCACCTTGGCCCCACTTTGGAGGACGTCCTGCCCCCCACCCCCAAAGAGTCCTTTAGACACTTTACTAACCCCACTCTCTCTCTTTGCCTTCTCTTTTCCCTTTCTCTCCCCCCCAACCTCCCCCCTCCTCGCCAGCATGTCTCCTGTCCACCTTAAAACGTGAAGGCATTCATTCAGGGGGGAGCACCCAAAGCAAATGGGGCAAAATTGCAGCACGGCATCATGGGAAATTTGCAACCCAGGGGTTTTGCGGTGGTGCACAAGCATAGTGTCATTCCACACCAGACCAATTTGCATTGAATACAAAGCGAGCCTCAATGCGAATCCTGTCAACTCACTTATTTAGCGGACTCTCCAAAATGAGGAGCCAGTAAGGATTCAGTCCTGAAGCACTGTGGAAGCCCCACGGGAGGAGCTCCCATTGAAAGGAACCAGGTGTGATAATACATTAACGTTATAATGTGAATTCTCATCTCTCGATTCGCAATCACCCTGGATCTGAGCTGGAAAAACCCCATTTGATAAATGCCTTGGAGTGTATCTACACTGAAAAATAATTCAGTTTGACACCACTTTAGGTGCTGTAGTCCCATCTTATGGAATCATGGGATCTGCAGTTTTGCAAAGTATTTAACCTTCTCTGTCAAACAGTACTGGTGCCTCACAAAATTACACATTCCAGGATTCTGTAGGATGGAGCCATGGCAATTATAGTGGTGTCAAACAGCACTATTTTTACAGTGTAGATGCACCTTTAGTTAACTATACAGTCCTCCCTCCATTCTCGCAGGCTTCAGACCCACGTCCCTCACTTATGCACAAGGGATGGAGGGGGAATGAATGGGGTGCACACCCACGGTGTGCCCCTGCATGCCCCTACATCTATATTCAAGCCAATGGGGTTTGAATATAAGTGAAACTCCATTTTTGCGAGGGGATCTGGAATGGATCCCTGTGAAAAAGGAGGGGTGACTGTACTTAATTACTGAATGAGGGCGGGATACAGACCTCCCCTTTGGGGCAGCCTGCACCCACCCCTTTCCCCACTGGATCGGGGCCTGAGCAGCCACAGCGGCAGCCCCGGAGGCCTCGATCTGCCGCATTTTCAGGCCTCGGGGAAGTGGCAAAATGCCGCTTACCCCAGCCTGGAAAGGGGTGTCCCTGGGGCTTAATGCCCCAGGACACCCCAGGGAGCTGCTGCCGGGAGAGAAAGGAGCTGCTCGGCCCCTTTCCCCCTGCTTCATTCCCGCAGCCGTTTTGTGGCTGCAGGAACGAGGCGCTCCCCAGGAAGGAGCTCCGTTTTGGAGCTCCTTCCAGTGCTGCAAATAGGGCAGCCTATGCGCCCTGTAGTGGTGTGAACATGTCACGGCCGCGCCGTTTGGATGTGGTGTGGCTGTCACGTCAAAATGGTGGCACCCATCTGTACAGGGCACTGCCATTTTGACGTACGGAGTACGTGCTAGGGTTAGGGAGTGTCTGTAAAGGACGCTCCGAGGCAACCCTAGCACATACTCGGTACGTGCTAAAAGGCTTGTCTGGAGAGGGCCAAGGTTAAGTATACTTAAGTAGGACTATGACTGGAGATCAGGGTTCGATTCCTCACTTAGCCATTGGTGACCTTGGTGAGTCACACACTCTCAACCCCAGAAAACCCTGTAATAGGTTCACTTTAGGGGCACCATAAATCAGAAAAGACTTGATGACACACAAAACAACAACAAAATAAATTCTCCTGGCTTGCCCACACCAGATGCAAATGTCATTCACTCATGCTCCAGTCCTGGCAGAATGGGCCTCCTTCCCCCATGTAGCTGATACTCAGTAAAGTAGGTGTGTGGGGGAGTTACATCCATGGCAAGATTGTCATAGTGGTGACTAAGTAGCAATTTTGAATTCAAAACAACCTACTTATTCATCCTAACTATTTTGTATTCACAATCACTAATTACTCATGATTGTGGCACTGTTATCATGACTGTAACTCATTCCACAACCTACTATACAAGCCCTCAACTGTCTTGGGAGAAGGAGATCCATTCTGCTGGTAAATGGAACATAGTTGTGAGTGGGCCAACAGAGGCATACTGTACTTAAATAGCTGATAGAAGATTCCACTCAATACTTTTAACTATTAAAAGAAAATGTGTTTCATTTTGATAAATAAGAAAATGCAACTATAGGTGTCAAGAAAGCACCCTGAATCATATTAACTTGCATCACAAACCAATTCTAGGCAGTGATGGTGTCCTGAGATTCAGTTTTCTCTTGGAAACTGGACTTTGAAAAAAAATTGCAATTTTTCCTTTACAGGCATAAACCAAATGCCCATTTTGCAGAGATGCACACCTACTCAAAGCTGTACGGCTCTTAACCTGTGGCTCATTTCGTCTAAGACTGGGCTTAGATTCTGTGGGCTTGAGGCCAGCTAGAATGTTGACAATACTACAAAATAAGCAAACACTTAAAAAAACTCACCTTTGCCTTCAAGGCAATAGTTTTTAAACCATCATTAGTCAACTTTAAAGGGACACCAAAGGAGCAATGAAGCAGGGACTGCCTCGTAGATTACTCCCCCAGGCCTTAAGCAATTATTAAACTGGTTTAAAAATGATATGCAGCAATGCGTAATCAAACAGGAATATCTCTCTGGAAAAATATAAATAATAAAAGTTTAAAACAAAACAAAACCATGTTCTCTATTCCACCTCCACAAAGTTAAAAAAGTATATATCTCAGCCCAGTCTAGCACCAGCAGGGGATGGTGGGTGGCAGGGACGCGACAGAAGGAGCTGAGAAGTCACTAGATTTGGGATATAATTCCCAAGTTGGGCACATGACAGCAAGAAGAAGGCAGGGCACTCAGACTCTCCCTGAATTTTGTTTGGGAAACAGGCATGGGATGGGGGATATCAGTGCTCCCAAGATGGTTCCCAGGCTAGGCACCCCCTTAGCTGGCTAGAGTCAAAGCTTGTTCCTTGGACTACATTCCAGAACCCCAATCCTTTCACAATGGACTTGGTTGAGATACATTTCCCAGTTCCCAGGATGCCCCATTGTAAAAGCTGAACTTCTAGGCAGTTGTTAAAGGTCATTGCTCTTCCCACCACCAATCTCTGGTTGTGGTGAGAAGGTAATCAGGTTAAGTGTGTGTCGCGAAAGGAGACGGCTGTGTAAAACCAAGAGTCAGAACTAAAGGACAAAGCCATAACTCGACATCAAAGCACACAGGGACAGGAAGACTACCCATCCCAGCCTCAAACATTTTCCATTCTCTCTGACTCTCTCTCTCTGTCTTGAAGTCATGATTTCAGCTTTGAATCTGCAAAGTGGAAAAGGACTTGGAATACAGCCAGTTGGCATCCTGCTGTCACCTTGTGTTGCTCACATCTCACCTTTTACAGTGGCCAGAGAATATTGGCAGCTCCGAAATCATACAGGGAGATCTAATCAGATGATTTATGCCAAAAGGGATTTGACTGGAAGCCAGGAACTGTTTGTCAAGTGGACCCACTCCTTCATTATTAGAACATTTTCCAGTTCTAAAAGCTCCCCCCACCCCCCAATAGTATGTCTTGTGGGTTCTCCTGGCACACAGGGAAAGGTACCTCTCTCTAGGAAGTCCAAGCAACCAAGCAAACCACCCCATTGCTGCCTGTTTGAAATCAAGAATGGGAAATAATCATCCCTATTCTTGAGCCCTGGTGAATTGATGAATTACAGTATGTGCTGGGGTAAATCCTAGAAACCCAGGATTTAAATCTACATCAATTCCCTGGGTGCCTTGTTGGCCATTAAAATGCAGGCTATAGAACTAAATAATGTAATATGTAACCAAGGGCATGGTTGTATCAGAACAGGCATCAGCTATGTGATTTAAAAAAAAAAAAATAAAACAAAATGATCCAACATTTTTTAAAAAAGGGAATTAGAAGGCAGTTTGTCTTGCACTTCATCACCTTCGGACCCAATGAGGGAGGGAGAGCATGGAGTGCCTGCTTGCCGCTCTAAACTGCACCCACGATGCACGCTACAGTAGCCAGGAATGTGTATTTCTGCAGATGATTAAATCAATACAATTTTGACAAGACTTGTTGGAACATGCTTCTTTATTTTACGCAATTCCTTCCCCTTCGTCGGGGGCATTTATCACCCTGCCTGCCTGTCAGCTAATGGAGATTGTTCTTAGTCCACACTTGATAGAAGGACGTGGTTATGATGCATGCCCACAGTTCAGCTCAGATGCCGGGGGTGGCTGGGTGGGTGCGGGTGGGGACGAAGAGCTCAACTAGGGG
>NC_056524.1:147446025-147458525 GCF_019175285.1 Sceloporus undulatus | reverse complement strand
TGTAATTTTAGGCTGCATCAATTGAAGTATAGTCTCTAGATCAAGGCAAGTAATAGTGCCACTCTATTCTGCTTTGGTCAGGCCCCACCTGGAATACAGTTGGCCCTTCTTATACACAGATTTTTTATACATGGATTCAAGCATACACGGTTTGAAAATGTTCAAAAAAAGTATAAATTTCAAATATCAAACCTTGATTTTCCATTTTTATACAGGACACCATTTTGCTATGTCATTATATTTAATGGGAATTCAGCATCCACGGATTTTGTTATCCACGGGGGATCTTGGAACAAAATCCCAACGTATAACAAGGGTCCACTGTACTGTGTCCAGTTCTGGGTACCACAACTCAAATATTGAGAAACTGGAGCATGTCCAAAGGAGGGCAACTAAAATGGTCAAGGGTCTGGAAAGCATTCCCTATGAGGGAGCTGGGGATGTTTATCCTGGAGAAGAGTTGATATGATAGCCATGTTTAAATATTTGAAGGAATGTCATATTGAGGAGGGCGCAAGCTTGTTTTCTGCTGTTCCAGAGAACAAGACCCGGAACAATGAATGCAAGCTCCATGAAAAGTGATTCCATCTCAACATTAGGAGGAACTTCCTGATAGTAAGGGCTGTTTGACAGTGGAACACACTTCCTCAGAGTGTAGTGGAGTGTCCCTCCTTGGAGGTCTTTAAACAGAGCCTGGTTGGCCATTTGTCAGGGATGCTTTGATTGAGAGTTCCTGCATAGCACGAGGTTGGACTGGATGTCCCTTGCGGTGTATTCCAACTCTATGATTCTATGATTCTGCACCTATGACACTACAACCACCTAATACAGTGATGGTGCTCACCCCTTTTAAATGAATTAGGCAGCTCATTCTTTTCTGAGGATCTGGAGCATCTTGTTCTGGAAGTCTTAAATAAATCAAAGGTATTTTTCATAGCACTCAATCCCCTTCTCAGATGCTATTGGGAGAAAGGCCAGGACAAGGGAGATCAAATCAATATGATACTGTGTGAGAACCAGAAAGATCTAAGTGAAGGTTTAGGATCAGGAAAGCCAAGCCTGACTACCGCCAGTCATAGAACTGAGAATTACTGGAGATTGTGACTATGCACCAGTGGATCATCAGCTTCAAAATGATACAGATATGCCTTGTACCATTGGCCTGTTACAGACTGCCAAAATAAAGCTGCTTCGGGTCTCTTTGGAGGTATGCTATTTAAATGATGCATGGGTCCTAAGAGTCCGGAGGTCACGCCAAAGCCACACTTCATTCCTAAGCACTCAAGTGCAACTTTGGTGCAGCTTCCGGATTCTTAGAACCCATGCATCATTTAAAAAGCATACCTCCAAAGAGACCCCAAGCAGCTTTATTTTGGCAGTCTGTAACAGGCCATAGTTTGGTTGTATGTACATCAGCTGAATGATGAAACAAAACTTAGTTATGGGATTTGTACTATGTGCCAGTGTAATGTCTAACACAATTTGCTGTACCATCATCATGCCAGGAGCAATGCTGGAGCCAGTCAGTCTCATATCACATCATCCTGTTTTTATAGTATCACAGTATGCACTGGATGTAACCCTGCCCTGTTGATATAGCTTCCATCTTAACCATAGATCCATAAGATTCAGAAATATGAAGGATGGGGTCACTGAAGAAATGTAAGAGACAGTAAAGGCTTTTCACTCAAATACTTAAAGAAATGTTTTTGTTATCACCATTTCTTGAAGATAAGTGGTTTGACCCCTTTTGAAAACATTCATTTTCTCTATCTTTTGTTGCAAAGAAGAGAGTGTTCCTTCCATTTTAACCTTTTGTTAGAATAATAATTGGGTTCTCCCTCCTCCTCTCTATGGATTTTGGTACAATTTGTATGCTATAAGAGAAATCCAAGGTTAGAAATGTGCAAACGTTCAAAGTATTAGGTGTTAGGGAATATGAAAAACTTTCAAAAGGATAAGTGACAGGAAGAATGTTTTGCAACTTGATTTGTTTTCTCTCTTGCTAGCATCAAAGTCACAGAAGATGCAATAGGATGGGGGTGAGTGATGAATTTGGTACATATAGTTGACATAGGAAGGAGTATTTTTATACAAGCAGCACAAGCTATGCAAGCTACAGTCTCTCAGCTTCCACAAATTTCAGTAAGACATGTTTAACTTCCTGTTCTTGGGAGAGAGAACTAGCAAAGATCAGCGTCTCTGCTGTAAAGTATGGGAGTGGAGAGATTTAGCCAAATATGTGATTAAAACGGTAATTAGAAGACTGGCTACCATCCATAAAACTGCCCCTCTCTCCCTTCTGTCTCCAGCCTTGGTATGTTCCCCATATGGAGTTTGGGGAGAAATGTATAGGTTTTTGAAGCTGTACTGTCTGTGTTCCTCCAAATCTAAATTTCTAACACATTTTCAGGAACGTTCTCATTCCCTTTGCTTTGAAGATCATTTTTTGTCTAGACAGCTTCCAAAGCAGCCAAGTACAGTTCTGGGTTCAGGCTTTATCTTAATCTGAAGCATAATTCTAATAGTGCCTAGTGGAATCAAATTCAATATACAGATCATTGCTTATTTTAGAATTTATCTTTCCTCCAAGAAGACAAAAACAGCATTGTTGTTACCTCTCATCACATTGGCTACAACATATGGAGACCTTATGAATGAGAGACCTCTAGAATCTCATCATCAACAGCCTGACTCATATCTTGCAAGCTTGCTTGCTTGAGTCTATCACCTGAGCTTTTTCTGAAATTCTTTGGTGTACATTCTCCAAAGTATGTTTCCAATATGATCCCTAGTGCATTTTCCTTTTCTTAACCCACTTTGGACATCATGCATTTCTTGCTCTATACAGTATATGGTAAAGTCTTTGATGTAAAAATTTTAAGGATCATTTTGCTTGAAGATTAATGCAATGATCCAATGGTTATTCCTAACGCTGATGTCCCCTTTTTTGAGGATGAGAATTTATATGGAGCATTTCCCATCTGTGGGCCATTGTTTTGTTTTCCATATTTTTTGGCTGATTTTAGTTAGCATTTGGGTGGATTCTTTTTATGTAGCTTGAAACAGCTTTATTGGTATCTCATTTGTTCATGGTGATGTATTTTGCCCAGATTCTTTGAGAGCAGCTTCTGTTTGACTTTCTAAAATTGTGGGTTCAATGTCAAATGGTTTTCCTTGAAGGAATCTGTCATTGTTTCATCTCTTTTATACAATTCCTCAGTCTATTGATTTCATTGTTTATTTGCTGTTTTTTTGTTCTGATCATATAATATCTTCTCCAATTGGTGATAAAGCATCCCTAATTTTAGTGTGAATTTCCCTTAATTTCTTGGATCTTGTGGAAGATATCTCTTGTTCTGCCTTTTTTGTTGTCTGTTTCTATTTCTTCGCATTGATTATTATATTGATGATTATAAGATCTTTGTCCCTGAGGAACGAGTCATTGACCTGTTGCATTCAAGATCTTTCTGTCAACTTTTATTGTTGCTTCTCATTTGTTATTAACTGATTTAAGAGTTTTACTGTCATCCAGTAAAGCTTTTCTTTCTTTTTGGCTATAGATAACATCTCTCTGCTTTCCGCCCTGACAGTGGCCCTGGTTTTGGTTCATAGTTCCTGAGTCTCCCAGTTAATCAGGCCTTGTGTGTATGTGCCTTTAAGTTGCCTGTCAATATATAGTGACCCCATGAATTTCATAGGGTTTTTTTAGGCAAGGAATACTCAGAGGTGGTTTTGCCAGTTCCTTCCTCTGAAATATAGTCTGTCCTCACTGGCAGTCTCTCATTCAAGTACTAACCCTGCTTAGCTTCCAGGGTATCTGGGTATTTTAGAATATTTAGGCCAGGTCAATCAGGCTTTAGTGTCTAAATCTATTCTTTGTTGTAATGTCTTCAAGTCGTTTCTGACTTATGACAACCCTATCATGGGGTTTTCTTGACAGGATTTGTCCAGAGGGGTGTTGCCATTGCCTTGTGTGTTTAAACTCTATAGACATGTTTTTAAGGTTGTATTTTGGTACAGTGGACCCTTGTTATACGCTGGGGTTTGGTTCCAAGATCCACCGTGTATAACAAAATCCGTGTATGCTCAAGTCCCATTACATATAATGACATAGCAAAATGGTGTCCCTTATAAAAAATGGAAAATCAAGGTTTTATATTTGAAATTTATACTTTTTTTGAACATTTTCAAACCATGGATGCTTGAATCCGTGTATAAAAAATCTGTGTATAAGAAGGGCTGATTGTACTTTGATTGATTGAGTATACTCCTTTAGCTTTACTCTCTCTCTCTCTCTCTCTCTCTATATATATATATATATATATATAAATAGATAGGATAGCATTCATTTCTGTGCCACCAAATCTGATCTTTTAGGTTTGCCGAGAGAATGGACCTTCTTCACATCATCTTCGGCTGCCAATTATGTCCATAAGGTATCAGTAAAAGACATACGGCATGCATTATCTTTTTCTTCAAAACAAACCTATAACATATGATGGGCTACAAGGTACCATTTTCTTTAAAGTCACCTAGCAAGGTTCAAGTCTGACTGTGGATTTGAACCCAGGCCTCCAAGTTGAAGGCCAACAACAAGCAGTTCCATGTTGGATCTCAAACGGAATGGAATCGCCAAACATAACATCTCTACAAATGTTCAGTATGATTACCATGAACCCATAGAACACTACCACTCATAAATTGCTCTTTACCCATGATGAAACTGCCATAATAAATATATGTTCATAAAGAGTAGCCTATTTAATCAAAGTCTAAAGAAATACTTGTAGTTCATGGGGTATTATAATCTAGGTTAGGTGTGGCATTATTTAAGGTTTCAACAAGTCTCAGATGTCTGACTTTTTGGACACTATAGCCCCTTATAATCACACACAGAGAAATAAAGGTGTTATTGCCGGGTCCTTTATGCTGTCCACAGAATGAATTTACCAGACGAAGTAGAAGCAACTATTATAATCACCATTTAAGAATTAACTGAGACTACAATTTTGATTCAGCTTTGTATCATATCTGCAGTGAAACTAAATATGGAATATGGAAGTCCAAACTGCATAAACATACAGTCTTTTTCTGCCACAGAACTCCAGATAACTGGTCTTCCATGGAGGCAAGATGAAGCATATGCAAACAAGGGAGAATATATTAACACAGTGATCACATTACAGAGTTTTGGAATGCTACTCAACAGAGTTTTGTGTAGGCCTCAGATGGATTAATGTGCTGAATTTCACCTACCATATTTTTAAGGTGAATGCAAGGAAACTGGAGAAGCTTCATAGGAGCAGGAAGTGATCAAATCTCCCTTTGTAATGTATAATATGAGTAAAATTACTGGAGTGACGATATATTTAGCTTTTAAAACACGGTCAATTAAATAGTGGTTAAAGAAACATTTCTCAAAATGGTAAAAGGACTGTCAAAAGTAAATCCATGGATTCATTACAATGACCATACCTGCCACTAAAATCAATGTAAGTTGATTGTGATTATGTCCTCTTTCACAACCTGTTTGAGAGTCCTGGCTAACCTTTGTTGCATCATGGCCAAAGAATACAGTGGCAGACATGACTACAGTAAAAACTTTTGTTACGACCTGAATTAGTAGGATTCAACAGATTTCCTGACAGGTCTGAAAAGTGAACATGATATTTAGAGATTTCAAATTAAGAAAAAGAACAGAAAAACTGAACCTGGGAGAGAAGTAGTTGGACCAAGGTGTGTGGGCTGTTTAGCCAAAGCATCTTTCACACTGATGAATGTTACCACAGAAATGCATATGTTCAATTTGTTTACATTATGCATTAAAAAATTCATAAAGTATTTTACATTATTTGCAATTTAAAATGCAAATTATCTTTAATCTGATTTTTTTTAAAAAAATAATAAAATATCGTTAAATGACAAATTGTATTTTTATTTGATAGTTTTAAAATATAAATGTGCTACAGAGAAGTCAATGGAGGTTGAAAAAGTAATAATAAATACTACTAACACTCCATTTTGATTTACAAACTGTAAGTTTCCCATAAAAAAGCAAAAACTTTCTTCTTTCAGTGCAAACACTCTGATAGGTAGGCATGGTTGGTTGAAAGCATTTTAGTCCAACTTCTCCCATCAAAGTGTGCAGGACTCAAAGCAAGGCCATGAGACAGGACATCCCACCAGTACACTCCCAATCGACCTTTTCCCATACGACACCATATGGAATGCTTAGTAATGTTATTTGTACTAATGTTACTCATAAATCATAATTCTAATCTATCACTGAATGGTAACAGTTGAGACATAAACAACTAGCAAAATTAAAATTGTACTCTTAAATTACAATATCATATTCACAGCCTAAATGTATTTACATAAGAAAAAATTAAAAGAATATTAAAATTAAAATTTTAAAATTTCACAATTAAAATTTAAAACAAACCTAGGGACTCTCCTTTCTCCTCCCACTGAAGTTTGCCCCACTCACACCATCTCTTCAGCATTTTATAGGGACACAGGCAAATGCCACAACCAATTTCTACCCAAAAGCATATGTTTGGGGAGCAGTGGTGTCACCCCCCCTTAGGGTGTCACCTGGTGTGGTTCACCCCCCCCCCCCACATACACACACTCCAAGTGACGCCACTGCATCCCACCAGTTCTCTCCATTTGAAGCAGTAAAAACAGCAACAAATAATTAAATAAGTGCCAATAGGCTGTATTTTCAAATTTGCTGCCTCAGATGGTCCCCTCATCCCACCTAATGAAGGAAGATGAAATTTCTCAGACAGTTCCTACAGGGAATATGAAATTCCTCTGGGCTTAGTGGTTTGCTCTGGCAAGTGCGCACTGCACTACTGTGCTGTGCAAAGCAGCAGTTTCTTCTTCTTCTTCTTCTTCTTCTTCTTCTTCTTCTTCTTCTTCTTCTTCTTCTTCTGGGTGACTAAAATGGTGAAGGGTCTGGAAACTATGTCCTATGATGAACGATTTAGGGAGCTAGGTAGGTCTGGTCTGGAGAAGAGAAGATTAAGAGGTGATATGATAGTCCTGTTTAAATATTTGAAGGGATATCATATTGAGGAGGGAGCAAGCTTGTTTTCTGCTGCTCCAGAGAATAGGACCTGGAACAATGGATGTAAGCTACAGGAAAAGAAATTCCATCTCAACATTAGGAGGAACTTCCTGACAGTAAGGGCTGTTCAACAGTGGAACACACTCCCTCGGAGGTCTTTAAACAGAGGCTGGATGGCCATCTGTCGGGGATGCTTTGCTTGAGAGTTCCTGCATGGCAGCGGGTTGGACTGGATGGCCCTTGTGGTCTCTTCCAACTCTATGATTCTATGATTCAAGTCATTTCGATTTATGATGACTCACAGGAATTTTCTTGGCAAGATTTGTTCCGAGGAGGGTTGCTTTTGCCTTCCTCTGAGCTGAGAGAGTGTGACTTGCCCAAGGTCACTCAGTGGGTTTACTTTCTGCTTTACAAAACAAAGCAAGTTTTCCTCCTCCTCCTCCTCACATGACCAGGTTGACCAAGCAGAGTATTTTCACTCTGATCCACCTTCCCAGGAGAATTAACATTCTGAGAAATTGATCTATACATGGAGATGCACAATTCTTCTTTGTGGGAGATCAGCACTTCAAAAACAACAACAACAGTGGGAGGATTGTGAATTGTTTGCTAGCCACAAAGCCTTCACAGCATTTCTGAGGCAGTACGAGGTGAATATGGAAAAGGAATAAGGAAGTGAGTGGAGCTGGAAGGGCACTGAGTAGGTTGGCCACTCAAAAAACTCCCTGGCTAGCTCTTGGAGAAGATGCTTGGCTGTTTCTTTAAGGACAGAGTATGCTCTGCAAAGGGGGCTCCAGGAGGACACACATTTTGCTTTTTGTCCCTTGCAGCAGCTGGTGTTCTATGAGGAGGGCCTGTATTAACATATTAGTCCACTGAGCTGGCAGCAGCTCAGAAGAGACCTTAATATTTTACTTCTCCGATTAAGTGCAGTTTTCTGGCCTTTAGCTGAACAATTATCTTTCGGGTCATTATATAAATCATGGGTCCAAGCAGCCGAGGCATTTTGTGGCAACAAAGGTGTGATTTCATGAAGGCAACCTAATCTTTCCCATCTCCAGGTTCCATTGAAATTCTATGCCACCTTCATGAGCTGTCCCTTTAATGGCCATCTGCTTATCAAGGTATCTAAAGAAAACAGAGTGCAGTCGCTTTAACACAGATGGAAGAGACTTTCCCAGCTCAGCTAGGGAGGAGCTGAATGAGCAGGAGGGGCTGAGGTGAAACCCAACATCAAAGACAAAAAAGGGTTGTCAGCACATTTAACTTCAGAGAAACTCTTCTCCTAATAAAAAATGAATGACCTCGTTACTGCCGACGCTAACAGTTCCCAGGGGAAGCCCTTCAAGGCTGCAGACAGCACTTTTAATATTCACTCTGCAAACAAATGAGGAAACCTTGAAATTATGTCATTGTTGTTTTTGGTCAGTTGTTAACAGTGCAGTGTCCTTACATTTAAAAGAACACAAATTTGCACAGCACAGATTTACATTTGGGTTGTTTCCCCCTTTATGTACTCTCTGGCAAGCCAATCCAGAATGGCAGCATGACCCACAAGATCTCTCCAAATCCTTGACAGCACTTTCCCCACATGGCTTTAGCACCAGGAGACCCAGTTGATGCTGGGGGTGTGGGGTAAGGGACTCTAGGTATGTGTGTGTGTGTGTGTAAATGTATACAGAGGCACACAAACCTGTTATGGACTATACCAGGATGAACAGAAGATAGATTGGGATCTTAGATCCAGTGGTGGCTGGGAGTTTCCATATCAATAGATGTGGTGAACATACTGTGGGTTTTACTCCAATTTTCTTTGAAGCTAAAGCCAAAATAGGTGAATAGGTGCAGTGCCTTGAATATCTCCTTTAAAGTCTGATAAAGGGTAGAGCAGACTGGATCAGAGCATATGTCCACATGGGGGCCGCCATGATGACACAAGTGCCACGCAGCGTCCAGACATCGCTGGCAGGAAGTGGCGTCATGATGGCACCCTTTCTTGTTTGTGGCGCCGCAAAAAGAAGCCACTCTAGGCATCTTATTTTTGGCAACGCGTTGGTAATGCAGCTTGTGACGCGGAGATGCCTGTCTGTCGAGCCCCTATGTTTTGCATTTAACCTGCATATTTTAAAACTGAAATAGTTGCTGTGTGTGTGAGAGAGAGCACATGTGTGCGTGAACGCGCATGTGTATGCCATAATTATCAAGGTCACTGAATAGTGATGATGAAGTGAACCTTTTATTCATCTACTGCAATCCGGGGTGGTGGGGACATCAGACTTTTGATGCTGCTAGTTAAACTAGGAGGAAATCTCCACTGGTGTCAGACTGCAAGGTATCTATACAAATAGAGAGGAACAGTATAATCTGCTCACTTTTCTCTCTATGAGCCTAGCAAAATGGTTCAGTATAAGTCAGAGTGTGGTTAGGGAAGGTTGAATCTATGAATTTGCACAGTTTCTCATTTTTCCAGTCTTAAATTATTTTCATTCCATTTCATTAGAAATTTGTGATTATTTCTTTTTTTCTAATTAAATATTTTATTGAATTTTTACCAAAAAAACCCCCAAATAAAGTCTGTACAGCAATGCAAAATCAACAATAACAACAAGTAACTTCAAGGGCCAAGAGTATGTATCTGATGAATAGTTATTCTGCATCAGAATCAAAAAATTAGTTCTCAGCCAGAGCCAGAGAATCCAGCTTGTCAAAGTGTAGAGTGTCCATCCAAAGATTTATCTGTGAAGTAGGAGGCAGGATCTAGTGGGAGCAATGATCAACGTAGTCAGTAAAGATCAACCAGTCTTCCTGAAATGTGTTAGTCCTTTTGTAGCTAATGCAAAACCTCGTTGTAGCAAACAGTTTCTCCATCAACCATATACCACAAATTCTAGATCACCAGTTCTCAATGGTCACCTGACTTCCAACATTTGGCTACTTCTAATCTGGCAGCAGTAGTAAGAAAAATGATCAGTTTCCTATGCTTCAAGTTAGACTTATTTTTTATTTCTAAAGTCAACATGAAACTCATATACATGTTTGCATACATTTCTCCCATTGAATGTTTTATATGCAAATTTGCATACTAAACATATTTTGCAAAGAATTTCCCTAATACAATGCTGTTTTGTACATTGTTTTCACTGAGATCCACATTTTGTGCACACTTTCCTATAATCCATTTTAATTTTTGTTCATTATTTTAAAGCTGGAGTATGCCCTTATAGAATTCAGAAAAGAAAGAAAAAAAAACAACGGAGTCAGGCATCCTCTCTTATGTCTTAATACAGCATTAGCTGAGAGCCCCCCCCCCCCCCGGCCACCTCCAGGTACCAATTACCATTGAGATGATCAGAAGGTGAAGAAGAAACAGTTCCTCCATGATGCTTAGATCTAGCTTGCTCCATGACCTGCTGTATTATAGTGGTTCCCTCCCCCTCACGCACACACACACACACATATAGTAGGTGGGGAAAACACGTATGGTCATGTTCTATTTTATTCAGTGATAGCAATGTGTATATAGCCATGCCAGAACATCTAGTGTGCATGTACTCCCACTGAATAAAATCTGGCATGGTGCTCTGTTGGCTTTCAGGTCCTTGGATAGCTAGTCCGCTGACACAGCAGGCCCACTGTCTTAGCTGTTATGCAGATGGGAAGGTCTTTGGAGGACATAAAGTCAAGTCAAATTTAAACTGTACCTGAAAGTGTGTGCTGTTCAAACCCCACCCCCCATACACACACCAACCATTTGAACAACAATTCATAGACTGAGACAGTGGACATCCAATGAGGGAGATGGTGCTAAGAGGAGGAAAGGGGCAATGAGTCAATGAGTGGAACTGTTTTGTACTGAATTTGACTAAGTGGATTAGAGGTGAATATGGAGACCCAGGATGGCACAATCATTTGAGTGTTGGATTATGACCCTGGAGACTGGGGTTCAAATCCCTGCTTGGCCATGGAAACTCATTGGATGCCTTTGGGCAAATAACATTCTTCAGCCTCAAAGGAAAGCAAAGGCAAATCTCTGAACAAATCTTGCCAAGAAAATCATGTGATAGGTTTGTCATAGGATAGCCATATGATCACCATAAATAGGAGATAACTTGAAAGCCAGAGCCAGAGAGTCCAGATAATCACTTAGTGTAGAAGATGCACTGGAAATGCTGCAAGTGCTTTGTACCTTAAATCATTTTGAGACACAATGTTCCTGCTATAATACTAAATTATATTGCTCTGTGTATGAAACTGGTTGTCTTCTGCCTTAAGAGGGATTTGCTTTTTAATTCAGCATAAAGGTATATTTAACAAAAAGAATGACAAAGGATACTGTATATGTATTTTGGCTTAAGAAGATGCCACTCAAATAGTGTACTGAACTATTTCCTACCCAATCCTAAATGCTGCAAGCATCCCACCACAGCTTTTTCTGTCTCCATAGAAAGGACAAAACCATGCTCAAGAAAACTGGAATGCAGTGGGAGACATCTGCACCTATAATACAAGAAAGCACTCCTGTTCTTTCTCTCCCACCTTCTAAATCTTTTTAATCCTTCTGTACTCAAAAGGGAGTGGAAAGAACTTAGGGGGCTGGTGGGGAAGAGGTCCCTTTGAAGGTGCCAGTTCATAAAACTGTTTTCAAAAAGGAGAAGCAACTGCAATGTACAAAAGAAAAATTTGCTCTCGGAGTCCTCTTCTTCAGCCCAAACTCCTCTAAAGTTGACATTGCCTCCCGTGACAACTTTTCTGCTGAGGTTGAAAACATTTTACTGCAGAGTTGCACACAGCTAGTAGCAATGCCCTCCCCTCCATCTCCCTAGCATCATTTACATCCCTAATTAGCTGTAATTCTGCAGTGCTCATTATAAAAGGAGTGGGAACTATCAAGAATTCTACAAGCAGGGGAGTTCAAGGGGAGGGACCAGAGGAAGTCCTAACAACTAAAGAAGAGATGAAGTAGTCAGAAAAGCTGCCATCATTCAGATAAGACTGTGACAATGATCTAGGAGTGCTGACCTAAGGATGCTGCCAAGAGCACCAAACCTATTCTGCATTCACCTCTTTTAAGGCTAGCCAAGGTAGCAATTGTGTATGACCTCTTGAAAGCTGTTTATAATTTTTGTCCAATTACATTGTTCCCCTGTCAGTTTTTAGAACTCAGTGCTGTGAAATCTATTGCATTTAGTGTTGTATTAAATACTGTTTAGATAGAGATACAGACACACACATTTAAAGATAGATATTGTATATAATGCCATAGTTGGTTACTTGTTTTCAGCCTGTTGATTTTCACAAGCCCAAAGCATAATTCATGTATAAATTTAACAAGGAACTAAAGTTTATAGGCCCCAGCACTCAAGATTTAGCTTTGGTCTCACTTGTATCAGGCTGGGACCATCCCCTTTGGAAAGTTGAAGGC
>NC_056524.1:147403090-147436192 GCF_019175285.1 Sceloporus undulatus | reverse complement strand
TGGCCCCACAGTCAGTTGACACCATCGAGACATATCCCATCATCCCGTTCTCCTGAATCCGAAACCCTGGCCCAGTGACCCCTGCGACCTATCCCATCATCCCGCCTTCTCCTGAATCCAAACCTGGCCCCAGTGACCCCCTGTGACCTATCCCATCATCCCACGTCTCCTGCATCCAAATCCTGGCTCCAGTGACCCCTTTCGACCTACCCCATCATCCCCTGCCTTCTCCTGCATCCGAATCCTGGCCCCAGTGACCCCCTGTGACCTACCCCATCATCTCCTGGCTGCTCCTTCAGGGGGTAGGGAAGGAGGACAGCATCCAGAGCCCCACTGAGCATGCACAAGGGTCCCAATTCAAATTGTTGAATCCGCATGGTATGCACCGGTGTGGTAATACAATTTGCACTCACTCCGCTTTTTATGAATCCACATCACGTGACTTGCCTTGGATTCGATTCCCTCTCGATTCGGAAGGGCAACAGAAGGGCAACCAGGTATGATAAAGCATTCATGTTATGATGTGAATTCACATAGCTGAACCAGGAGTCACCCAGATCTGAGCTCCAAAAAGCCCCATGTGATATACTCCCATTGTCTGCACAGATGAAGTCTAACCTAGAATAATAGAGTGGTATTCTATTCAATATAATTACTTTGTTAGCAACCTATAATTGCATGGGGTTTTTTTTTGGGGGGGGGGGCTAACAGATCACACTGTCAGCTCAAGTTTGACTTGTAGTCTGAAAAGATACTTCTCAAGCCAGCTATCACTAATCTGGTTTTTTCCTGTCTAAAGGTTGTAAATTACATTTATCTCAGTTGAAATTCATTTTGTTAGTTTTCCCCCCTCAGATCACCAATCTGCTGAGATCATCTTGAATTCTTATTCTATTATGCTCTCCTCGCCAGTTTGTAGTCATCTATAAATTTGGCGAGTTTACCCTCTATGGCTTAATGCAAGTCATTTATAAAGATGTTAAACAACACTGGGCCCAGGACAGAATCCTGTATTTGCCACTTCTCTCCAGAGTGACAAGGATCCATTAGTGAGTATTTTTTGAGCTCAGTTTGTCAGCCAACTACAAATCCATCTAGCATACATTTTAGCAGCTTGTCAAATGCCTTACTGAAATCAAAATACACTACAACCTCTGAACTATCAAGTTCTTAAGTCTATAAAATTTTAGATTCATAGAATTATAGAATCATAGAGTTGGCAGATACCTCAAGGGCCATCAGGTCCAACCCCATGCCATGCAGGAAAACACAATCAAAGCACCCCCAACAGATGACCATCCAGCCTCTGTTTGAAAACCTCCAAAGAAAGAGACTCCACAAAATTCCACCAAAGTAAAAGGCAGCATATTACACTGTTGAACAGCTCTTATTGTCAGGGAGTTCTTCCTGTTGTTGAGGTGGAATATCTTTTTCTGTAGTTTGGATCCATTGCTCTGGGTCCTATTCTCTGGGGCTGCAGAAAATAAACCTGCTTCATCTTCAATATGACATCCTTGCAGATATTTAAACAAAACATATAATCTTCTCTTAACCTTCTCTTCTCCAGGCCAAACACACTGAGCTCCCTAAGTTGTTCCTTATAGGGACTGATTTCCAGATCTTTCATTATTTTTATCCAAATCTCTTCTAGTACTTTCCCCAGTATTTGTGTCAAGCTGAGCATTTGGTAGGTGCCCACATCCTTATTACTTCCCATTTAGAAGATGGGAAAAAAATAACTCAACCTTACTATCTTGCTTTTAGGAAACTCCCATCCATCATAAACTCCCTTCAGTATTTCTGACCTTGGAATCTCACCTACTACTTCCTTAAGTTTATTGGGATATTTTTTCCTAAAGTTGAGAGTGCACATCCAACTCTGTGTGACACATCCTAGGAAGACATAGTCATGTCCACCCAAGTTTCCCACTACTTCCACTCTATTGGCCAGTTCTTACCTGTTGATTAGGATCAGGACCAAAATAGTCAATACCCTCATTAATTTTCCCACTTTCTGGAAAATGAAATTGTTAGCAAGTCAACTGAGAAATTTGTTGGACCTTACATTTTGGGCATAATTTGACTTCAAACAGATATTACAGTAGTAGAAATCTTTTATTGTTACCATCTTAAGTTCATTCCTTCAGTCTTGTTTCTTCAAATTCATTGTCTCATTAAATTTCAAACTGCTGTTCTGCACCTGCACTCATTTGCCCCACATTTTTATAGGTAGGGATATGTCTATATGGTATTTGTTATTTCATTCTCTTTTTATCTTGCAGAATCCCACCAGCATCCTGGTTCCATTCTTCGTAGTATCATTTCATCATGCAAGATTTTCCTTTCCTTCTCATTATAAATATGTATTCATATTTGTGTTAAACATTGTATGCATTTCTGTATGCATTTTAATGTTTACAGCATTTAAAAATATTTCCCATCGATTAAAGCATGTTTGTGCACATTTTTCAAATGTATATGCAGAGTTTCCTTCAAAATGCAATGCAAGCCTCAGCAGGGTATGGATTTTTACAGTAAGATGCACTCCATTCCCATGGCAGTTCTGAGCAGTATGAAATAGATATTTATCTGTCGTATACTAAAAGACTAACTAAACAAAATAAAGTAGATTTTAAAATGGAGGTTTATTATGTATCATGTATTTCTCTAAGAAGAAGTTAGATAAGTAAATTGTAGACAACAATCCAATATATCCGTGGATCTACTGAGCCAGTTCAGACCCTGATTTGGCATTTTTGGAAAGAGCCCAGTCCAAATTAAGATTCAGCCACACCTTTGTGCTACGAGGAGGAGGGGTATTGCTGTCTTCTCTGATAAACCCTAAATTGATTAGCCCTTATCCAACCATTACCAACTTGAAACACTAATGCAGGATATCAACGGCTTACTGGTAACGGCTTACATGAAAATAAGAAATAGACTTGTGCATCACCTGCACTTTTGCACTGTGATCTTGAACATCCATAGCACTTTATATACATCATCTTGAAAGTCAAAAATAATAGCCTGGAGAGTGGGAAGGGATTGCCTCAGGCCATCTGGTGACTTCATATAAGAGATCAAGTTTGAATTCATGACTTCTGTTTGCAGTTTGTCTTCTACGATCCATCAGTTGTCATTGTACATTTTAGTATATTGCTATAAAACTCATTGTTTACATCCAGCCTTTTGGCAGAAATTACATACAAAATCTTATAGTCTGAAAAGTAGTAACTTCATATTTGGTGGTGCTTGAGTTTATGTAAATCCTTGGTGGTCTTACTTTTGAGTATCCATGCACAAGAGGATTGTCCTTGAGTGAAATAAGTGACCAAATCTCCCAACACCACCTTTGTGGTCCTCTTGCATTAATGAAAGTGTTAAAGTGCCTGTCAGAGCAAGTTGAGTTTTGCTGAAGATAAGCAGACTTTCCTGGGTAATCCTTCGTAAAGGGAAACCAAGAACAGGTCTGTTTTCATTTTAACTCAGTGCACAGATGAGAAGATGAAGACCCTTAGACTACGTTGAAAACCCTGTTCAAGTGAAAAAGTATACTGATTGTGCCTAACCTTTCCTCATCTGGCCTAAATACCTAAAGACACCAAATTCCAAAGCTAAGCAAGGTCAGCCCTAATTAGTACAGTACTTGGATAGAAGACTGCCAACAAATACCAAGGGCTGTTGGCTTTATTTCAGAGGAAGGAACTCGCAAAACCACCACTAAGTATTCCTTGCCTATGAAAACCCCATGAGAATCATGGGGTCACCATAAGTTGGCCGGTAACTTGAAAGTGCACACACCCACACAAACACACGCACATATTTTCCCCACCCATCACCCACCCCATTGCCCAATCTGGCAGGGTCATAGCCAGGATTTTGGGATGGGGGGCTCCAGACTAAGTGCTACCATTATAATGGGGCTTGGGTGTGACAGCACGGCAGCACACACCATTCATTGTATCTAACGGAAGGGGGGAGGGGTCTGGATCCCATGGACCCCCCCCCCCCTTGGCTACGTCCTCTGGGGCGACATAAACTAGTCCAAACAGATTACTGTGTGAGTATGTGAGTGTTGGAGTTCATCTTGAGAGCCTGACATCAGGATAGAAATGTAGCCTAACACAAACAACAGCGGCCTGCACCTTTTCCAGGATTACATGGTCCCTCTGAGCACCTTTCAAAGCACTTCCCGCCCCCATTGGTGGCTGGTTCTGTGGATGCATGGGCCTCAGCAGCATGTCTTTCCTGGCACAAACTACAAAGAGGGTGCCATGGCACTGAAACACAATTTGGCACAAGCCAGGACCATGAAAAGGTTGAGGTTTTCTTCTTTCTTCTTTTGCCACTGCTGCTACTGCTATTGCTACTATGGGAAGAAAGCTGTTTTGTTTTGTTGTTTCCCAAGATCAGTATGCAATATTTTCTAGGATTTCTCCCCCCCCCCCTTCTTGTCATTAAGCCAGTGCCTTGCAAATGATGATGCAGCCCCTATGTGGGCCGCAGAAAAACACTTCGAGCGGGGCTGGAGTCGTGCTGGGTGGCTCTGATAGCAGAGCTAATGGGAGCGAATGGGATGCAGCGAACTGTTCTAATGATAGCAGCCAGGGAAGAGACAACAGTAAGAATAAATAAATGTTAACTATTTTCCTCTTCCAGACATTTGCATCTACTGCCATTAAGTTCATTTAAATAAGAAATAGAGGGGGAGAGGAATAGGGAGAGAACTAGAAGGGGGAAACTTACTAACACTCTTAATAATGAGTGTCTAAAAATAAATTAGTATCTTGGGGTGCACTTAAGGCATTTTAAAAATAAGCATGATCTTGCCCCTCCAGACACACACATACCTTCTTTTTCCTTTTTGAAAAGTGTTGGAGGGTTTTAATTTGGGCCGAGTAATTTTGGTACGAACGCTTGGGCGCCTTTCGTTGGGAAATTGGGAGAAATGCAAACAAGAATTCACTTCATTAAACAGGGGCAAACACTAGAGAAATTGCACTTACTTATGGAAATGACTTTTAAACATGAACAGCATTTGCTTGCATCGCTTTGCGCAGGAATTTTCGAAAAAGATTATACATGTGAATAATTCACTGCGGGCCAATTAGATGATAGCTTCGTGCCCTTCTTCTCTCGCTTCTGTTCATCTACTAGTGCTCTCTCTGCCTTTTATTTGAACTGCCTGTTCCTTCTTTGCATTTCTTAAACTCAAGAATTGAATAAATAAGCAAAAAATCAAATAGAAAAAAATTAAATACAAACTTACAAAAACTGTGATAAGGAGACAGTATGTCAAACTCCCCCTTCCATTTGTTACTGGATGATTATCTGGTTATAGTATCCCTGAAAATAAGAAACCAGGGGGAAATTCCCTCTTGGTGGTGCTAGGACCTTTTCCAAGTGGAAAGCGTGAATGCTTACCAGTGGCCCAGCCACAATGTTCTCATAAGGAACAGCTCCAAACCAGTGCTAAACATACTGAAAGGCAGACCTTTTGCTGTGCGTCTACCCTAGCAAACTTCAGTGTTAGTATTCAATATCCATTACATTTCCAATTTGTAGGAAAGGTTTTATCAGCATGTATTGTTTTGTTTTTAAATGGTGTTTTAATCTGCTAAAACACTGTTTCCCGTGCCTTCCATATTTATCCTCATTGCTGAAATATTTGTGAAACTGCATTTTTTTTTAATGAAAAAATGTTTTACTACAAAATTTAAAAGAAAGATAAAATACTGCTTTCTGGCTAGTGTCATGTTATTATGTTGTTAAAATTTGTTTCCAGTTTTACAAAGTGACATGAAAATATTTTTAACCTATTTTTTTAAAGTATTCAAACTGCTGTCAAATAGTGTCCAAATAAAACAACAAAATTCTAGTACAAAAGCTATTTTAAACTGAGGTGCTCTGGATTGTCCCTTCTCTATACTGGTTAATAGGCTGCTGAATAAAAAGTGGCACTATAATTCTTCTTTATTCACTGGATAATCATGGGATATTTGCGACATTGCATGACGTCATGTGATAATCTTTGTCACATCACGCTATATTGACGGGAGCATCCCGCTATGCTCCCATCTTTTTTCTCAGTGTGTTAAATTTCATAGGGAGTGTAGACTTACCAGGTCAGAATTATGCAAGCCCTAAGATTTTAGGGCTAACATGTCAGAGCTAGGGGTGCCCCTGTTGAAGCTACAGTGCAGGCAATGGCAATATAACTAAATATGATAGCTAAGCATCAGCCACAATTGCACAGAGTATGCCATTCAAACCAAAAACAGGAAGTCCAACAAATACAGAAACTATATAAACATAGAACTTTCAAGGCAGCAAACTTCCCTGAGAACTGGAGGTATGAAGTCAAACCCTGCCCCAAGATGGTGGAGGCATTTTCTCTCTTCAGTTTTGAGCATCCATGGATTTTGGTATCCATGGTGGGGCCTGGAACCAAATCTAAGAAGATACCAAGGGCCCACTGTGGTATCAAAGTGTGTAATGATGTAGTTGATAGACCCCTTTCTTCTGCTTAGCAACAACAATACAATCTTCTCTCAGCACTGGATCTCTCTGAACCCATGCCTTCCCAACAAATTTATGACAAGAAATTTAAGGCCGACACTTTTGTGAACAAGGATCAACTTCATTTGAAGCATGAGGTATTATCCTAAGTTACTCATGGTTGGGAAAGAGTGCTAACAATTGATACTGTGTGGAGGGAGGGACTGCACACCTGTTTAGAGCAAAGGTTTAGAAACTTTATTCCATATCACATAATCCTGGGATTTGTAGTTTCATGAGGTACTTAGGATTCCTTGCTTAAAGAACACTAATGCTGTAGTTCAGATTGGAGCCATGGCAGTTAATGTGGCATCAAACTGTTGTGGTTGTGCAGAATGGACACTTCCAAGATCTTATTTCCAATCTGCATCTTTTTGAGATTATAGTCAGCCCTCCGGATCCACAAACTCTTTATCCATCGATTCAACCACCCATGGCTTTAAAATATTTTTAAAATGTATGAATTCCCCAAAGCAAGTTTTGATTTTTCCACTTTATATAAGGGACATCATTTTACTGTATTTAATGGGACTTGAGATTTTTGATATCCACTGGGAGTGATGGAGGTCCTGGAACCAAACACCAGCAGATACCAAGGGCCCACTGTATTAGTCTTAATGCTCCCTTACTCCTGAGAAAATTCACAATGGTAATGTCCATATAAAAAATTATTGGGCACCTCCTGGAATCATCTCTCCCACTTTGAGACAGGCATGTGATAGACACTTGCGGGTGTCATTTCATCCCAGTCCATTTACTGTGGGTTCTTTGTTGTTTCTGCATCTCATGTGGCTGCTGTATACAGCTCCACAGATTTTCTTTTAATTTCCCTTATTGATTTTATGTATCTTCCCATTGAAATTATTGCTGCCCATCTTGTGAATTATGGTTTTTGAAAGTTGGATTATAAATTTCAGCCAATCAGTCAATAGCATGTTATGTATATCACTTATATACTATGTCTCCTAAATAAATTGCTTAAAATAGGAAAAGGGGTATTTGAAAGTGCCGTTACCAATTTCAGTACACATATGTGATGCTTCTGATCCAGGAGAATTGCCAAAAGGCTGGTTCTGCATGTTTTCAGCCTACTTAAGTTGGAAGAAGAGAAAAACCAGTTGCAGAGAGCACCTTGTGGCTAATGTTTGGAATATCACCAACAGATTTTCTCATCTTAGAAATCCTTGGAACAAATTTGTAACTGTTTAAACTGTTTAAACAAAGTTTGTGTTGGTTTTTTTGTTTTGGGTAAGGGCATGACTAAGGTGTGACACATACAGGCAGACCTCCCTATTTTTATAAGAGAGGCAAACCATCTGATACATGATGGGAAGAGTAAAACTGATGACTTAGAGCCTTATTGAACTAGAAAACAAAGTGAAAATTAAGCCAGAGAGTAGCGTCTTTTCTGTGCCTTACCACATGATGTTGTAGAACTTTGGTTCTCTTCTTGTAAAAGCAGATCTTTTTTTCTAGATGGGAAAACTCATGTGACAAAATATATGCTTTTACAACTGTCTCCTGCAAGTAGCTAACTAAAGCACTATGATGTCATGCAGCAAGGCACAAAGAAAACCACTACTGTCCAGTACTGTTTCCACTTTGTTTTCTCAAGTGATAAAGCTCTTAAATACTGCTCAACTGGCTGATATCTATGTATATATGTACACATGAGACCACTGTTAAACTGGATTGTTTCTCTTGATGCCCTTCATGTGTATAGGACCCACACCCAGATTCTTGCCTCAACATATTTACAGTTGACCCTTCTAATGCGCTGATTTTTTATACATGGATTCAAGCATCTATGGTTTGAAAATGTTCAAAAAAGTATACATTTCAAAAATCAAAGCTTGATTTTCTATTTTTATAAGGGATACCATTTTGCTATGTCATTATATTTAATGGGACTTGAGCATCCACAGAATTTGTTATTCACGGGGGATCTTGGAATCAAACCCAGCATATAACAAGGGTCCACTGTACTATGTAGAATTTGATACAGCAGAAACAAGGAAGGAGGGGAAGGGAGGGGAAGCAAAGGTTAAGAGGGGGAGAACATGGGTTTATGATTTTTTTTTGGATTTTTTTAACTGGATTTGCACCAAATTTTGAGAGTATGTATGACAATAGCAGCTTCATTTATATACCACTTCATACTGCACTGAGCAGTCTCTAAGTGGTTTACAACTGCAAGCTAATTGTCCCCATCAAACTAGGTACTCATTTTAGCAATCTTGGAACGATGCAAAGCTGAGTCGACCCTGAATCCCTGGCTGGAATTGAACTCACAATCTTGTGGTTTGTGAATGAGTGGCTGCAGTACTGGCATTTAAGCACTGCGCCACCAGAGGCTCTTGTGTGGAGTCTTTGATTATCCAGAGTGTCTCTCATCTTGGTGCAAGATCTGGTTGGCTCATCACCTGTGTTACTTTCACCAGTGCTTCTTTTGTGGAAGGATGCTCCTTAATGAAATGCTTAGTCTGTCCCTTTCTGTCACCCCCAGTCTTTTCACTTGGAACAATACAGCTGTTTCAGGGTACAGAGAATCCATTCAAATTCTAACTAAAATCTGCCCAGATATATGGAAAACAAAACAATGGCCAACAGACTGGAAATATTCAATACACATTCCAATCCCAAAGAAAGCGGACACCAGGAACAGGAGTAACCACTGGACTGTGGATTTCCCATCCAAGCAAAGTGATGTTCAGAATTTTATAAGAAAGGCTTCTATGATATATGGAGTAAGAAATGTCCAAACTGGGTTCAGACAAGGAAGAGGCACTAGGAGCATATTGAAAACATATATTGGATGCTCCAAAGACATTCAAAAGAAAATCAGCCTGTACTCTATAGATTACAGCAAAGCCTTTGACTGTATAGAAGCTAACATCTTAACCCATCAGCAGTTAAATGTTTGGCAGCTCTGAGGGCTTTGAGGGGCTTTTCGGTGATACCAAGGGCCACAATTAGGGGTCCCAAGAGTCTCACTTTGCCTGCCCTGGTGTAAATCATGAGAAATTCTAGTTCACTTTAAATGAGATGTGTATGCAATTTCATAGTCTTGATGTATAACCTCTACTTCAAACAATAAGCCACTGTCAGGACACAATATGGACAAACAAAATGATTTGCTGTTGGCAAGGAGGTCACACAAAGCTTCATTTTTTCACTGACAGCTCCATCATCTAATCCTAGTGAAGGGTTTTACTTGAACTCTCCAATCTCAATGCTTTAGGAAAGCAGTGTAGAAGTGACATTTTGCAGGGGTGACCTTGGGTCCAGTGCTTTTTACCAGTTTCTTTCCTCAAGACAGACATTTTAAAAGGGTTCTGATGGCACTATTGGGTGCTGGAAAAATGTAATATTGGATACTTGCTTGGAACATGTTGAATGTTCAAATATGCATAGGGGAGAATTTCATTCTGTTTACATGTCAATGCAAACTTGCCTCATTTTGCACTTTGATGGAGAAAGTCAGTGGGGTGAAAGATAGGTGTAGGCGCTAGGGAGTTATGATGAACACAAAACTTTCAAATACCTTTTTTGTTTGTTTTCCATTCCGCTGGCATCAAAGTTACAGGACATGCTACTGGACAGGGCAGATAAGAGACATGGAGCATACAGTGCCAAAGGGAGAAGGTATGGATGGACCTGTAAGATTTGCCTCAAACATCAGGTTTTAAGAAACACTTTCTCACGAAAATGTGTACACACTATTGTTCACTCAATAGTTACTCACCACAAAACCAACTTTATGGATGCCTTATTAGAGAATCTGAAGGAAGAGACTGCATCCCAGTGTAGTTAGATGGATACCATCCCTCCTACAGAAAGTATCTGGCCCTGTCAGTCCAGCTGAAATGTAGTACCTTTCTCCATACTGTAATGCCCTGTCTCTATCTAACTCAGTAAACACTCTTCATGGAGGAAACCAAAAAGAGTTTATTGGAAAGATCAGCACAGTTACTAAAATGTCCAAAGGAGGGCGACTAAAATGGTGAAGGGTCTGCAAATCGTGCCCTATGAGGAATGACTTAGGGAGTTGGGGATGTTTAGTCTGGAGAAGAGAAGGTTAAGAGATGGTAGGATAGCCCTGTTTAAATACTTGAAGGGATGTCATATTGAGGAGGGAGCTAACTTGTTTTCTGCTGCTCCAGAGAACAGGACCTGAAAAAATGGATGCAAGCTATAGGAAAAGAGAATTCACCTAAACATTAGGAAGAACTTCCTGATACTAAGAGCTGTTTGACAATAGAACACACTCCTTTGGAGTGCAGTGGAGTCTCCTTCTTTAGAGGTCTCTAAACAGAGGCTGGATGGCCATCTGTTGGTGATGCTTTGATTGTGATTTGTGGTCTCTTCCAATTCTATGATTCTATGATCCTTTCCCAGATTTGAGTTAACAATATAAGTTTCACTTCTATACCAATTACAGAATCACTCCCCCCCTTCTTTCTAATTCCATTTCCATGAAAAGCCAGGCACTATGGCATGGTACAGAGAGCTAGGAAGAAGTGGCCAGGAGCTGCCTCTCTTTGCTGTGTAGCCACGCCACAGCAACCAAATTGCGTGGCGCAGCTATGCAAAAATAATAATAATAAATAAATAAATAAATAAATAAATAAATAAAAAACGCTAAAAAGTAGCTCCTTTTTGTGCCACCATAAATAGTTGGCGGCGGTGCGAGCAAGTCACTGCTGCACGGCTCCATCTGGAGGCTGCGCAGCAGTGACCTCATCGCTACACGTGCCATCTATTTGACACTGCACAGCAAGGATGCCCTTGTCACGTGCGAGGGGCGAGGGGAGTGTCGGCAGGGCGCACCTCACACATGACGAGGGCGTCCTTTGGGGCCCATCTGTACCAGGCCTATATGACCTTAGTTCACACACAACAAACCCCTGCAGCTGCTCACCCCACTCCCAACATGGCTACAGCATGGCTAAGCTGGCCTAACTTTAACATAACAGAGGGAGCCATGAAGAGCGTTTTTGACACAAATGCATTCATGTTGCATTTCAGACCATACATTACCATCCTGTAGAGTAGAGTGCTTTAGCTTCTACAAGCCCCTCCACACCTGGTGACTTAAAGACCAAACCTCAAGTCTTCACATTGTGCCCATGTGAAGTAAAACAAACAAACATGGAGAATGGCATCTGCTATCACTTGCTGGTATGAAGGAGTAACTTACTTCAACGCATCTACTGCTTCCTCTGAAGGGAAGCTTTGCCACCAGGGAAAGCTGAACTCCAATGCCAGAGCTATTTTCTCTCCTGTGCAGACCAGAAGATGATGAAGTGTCCACAGATGGTGATTTTGGCACAGATTGTCTGTCTGCTCTAACCTAACAAACAAAAAAGACTGTTAGTGTCAAACAACGGCAAACAATAAGAGAAGAAAAAAGTTATTCATGCAGCTCCATGGCTCCACCTCTTTAATGTACATTGCATCTGTACACTGCAGTCATCAGATGCCTTCTTATACCCCCTCCCCCACTAATTGTAAAAGAATGGCACTGGCTGCCAATATGCCTTGATACTGAATTCAAGGTGCTGGTAATGACTTTAAAAGCCCTGAACAGCTTGGGATCTTGATTCCTGAAGGCGTACTCTTCATAGATATGCCTGCATGAGGTTTGAGATCTGCTAGATGGACCATTCTCTGTGTTCCATCAGTCAGAAGAATACAATGTGGAAGGCTTTAACAGAAGGCCTTCTCTGCTGTGGCACCCTAGTTATGGAATAACCTCCCCTTGGAGGCCCCACTGGTGCCAGTGTTACTCTCATTCCAGCACCAAGTGAAAACATCATTGTTCACAAAAGCCCTTTGAGGTCTACTTGGTTTAACACACATCTTCACATGTAAATGGTTTTACATACTTTTGAAATTATTTTAATCTGTCTTTTCAAAACTTAATCTGTTTTAATCTGTTTTTTTCAAAACTTAATTTGGCTGGATCTGTGGGGCCAAAGTCAAAAAAGCAGACAGGACTAAGAGCTATGAAGACGTGGCCTACACAGGCCACCTCAACCCAAACCCTCACTACCAAAGAAAATGTTAAGCTGGAAAATAATGATGGAGGGATAGCTGAGGCAAGTGGTGCAGCCATGTCTTCTTATGCTCTCCCCTCCAAATAGTTTTATCTGATGTTGTAGTTGGGGTGAGTGTTTGGGCAGGGGAGGTTGCTCCTCAGAAGGGACAGGACCTTCAACAAACTGTCATGGCAGACTGTAACAAAGTTGCTTTGGACACCTTCTGTTGCTGGCTATCTAGATACTGACTGAGTGTGTCATCTCCAGTGCTTCCAACCTGGCAAGTAAAGCCTAACCAGTGAATGACAGGGCTACCTCCTCTGAAAATATTCCTAAGAGACTGGCACTACTCTTCTCACTTTATTGTGTTTGTGCTGTTTGTGGGTCATGCATTGGGCTTCTAGTAACAGAGAAGTGGTGTAAACACGTTTTGCTTTCACCACTTGCTCCTCTTTATGGTTGCCACAGTGAAAGCTGAAGATGGTTCCTATATCTTTAATGATTGTACAAAAAAAAAGGCATTTCAGCAAGTGTTGCTTGTTACCTGCTTGCTTGACAAGCAGCACCTGTTGAAATTCCTGCTTCTAAGGTAGGTATAAGAACCCTCTCCAATTTTCACTCTCAAAGTGTGACTATTTTAATTTGTAAAGACCATGTCTCTCCAGAAATGTACTAGCAACAGGCCTGACATCACTAGAACAGTAACTCTTAATGGATGGTTCTGGTGGTGTATGAAAAAAGGCAGCCTAAAAATCCAGCTGGGTCTGCATGATAATACAACAGTGGGATAGCTGTGGGGAAAAGGTAATGTCCTGTTCATCCAAGGCCTTCCTCACCACACCAGATCATGTGCATGTGCATGTGAAATAGTGCTGCTAGTTACTGTCTTGCTGATCTTGTATGAGGATAAGGTATGAGCTACTTTGGGTCCCATACTGGGAGAAAACAAGATATAAATGTAATAAAATAAATAAATAATAAATAGCTAGCTCCATGTAGAAGCAAAGAGGTCAAAATACTGGAGTGACTAGTGGGAAAGAAGGCTACACTGTAGGGAAGAACTCCTTAATCCTCCCACTGCACCCAAGGCTTACTTGGAGCTAAGCCTCAGTATTTGTAATGAGAACAATCACATTTAATATTTCCCGGTTTATCATTGTTTGCTGTTCCCTCTTCCTCCTCCTCTCATATGTTAATTTCTAGTTTGTAATTCCTTTAGAAATTCCTTACCTTCCTCCTCCATAAGGTGCAATGGTCTTTGATGTCACTTTAACTCTGTGTCCCTGAGGCTGGGAATGAACATGGGAAACCATCACCTTTGCATCTTACAGAGGTGGCATCTAGTTTGATCAGGGGAGTGAGCGTATGAGGAATCCTGGCCAAAGTGACTCATTGTTCAATTTCCTTTATGAAACAATGCAGAAATGTCTTTCCTTTTGCTCCTTCCCTTCCTTTTTGCAGAAAACATGGGTGGGGGACAGACCGCCCCAAAAGGGTGGCTTGCCAGGGCCTGTTTTTCCGCCGGAGGGAAGCCTCAGCCACCAAATGGCGAGGCTCCCTGCCAGCGGAAAAAGAACTCACAAAAAGTGGGTTCTTTCTATGCCACGGTGGCGGTGTAATGAGTGCGCCACAGTGCACCACTGGCACACTTGTTACGCAATTGCCACATGGCGCTGGACGGATGCCACGTAGCTCTTGCATAATGATGGTGGTGCTGTGTGTACAGGGCGCTGCCATTTTGACGCCCTCATCACGTGCGAAGGTTGCGAGGCATCTGGAAGTGCCGCCCCAAGGCACCCCTCGCACCTGACGAGGGCGTCTTTTCTGGCCTATCTGGACCAGGCCATGCTGAACAGAAATGAGTTGAAAAGGACACATCCACACCTTGTGCGAGGACCTGTGCAAACTAAACTGGACATGGCTTTGGTGAATATCTGGCATGGTTTTGAGGTAGACAGGTTTATGTATGTGTGTTT
Organism: Sceloporus undulatus; assembly: GCF_019175285.1. Classification (NCBI taxonomy): domain Eukaryota; kingdom Metazoa; phylum Chordata; class Lepidosauria; order Squamata; family Phrynosomatidae; genus Sceloporus; species Sceloporus undulatus. The sequence continues at coordinate 147,421,617 of NC_056524.1, read as the reverse complement.
CTGAAATACAGATGTGTCCTCCTCCTCCTCCTTGCTACACTGTTTATGACATTCATTCCCTTCCTCACCCTCCCCAGCTTCCAATAATTTAGGCAGCTGAGACAAGGACTAGTAATAGAGAGATGGAGATGGGACTCAAAGGGCAATAATTTAGAATCGGATTCCTGCACTGTTATCGCCTGCAAAGCCATTCTTGGAAAATGACTCTCTCCTCCCCACCCCTGCCCTGGCTGCCCTGTTCTGCAATAACAATAACAGAAATGCCTTCAGGATGCATTTCTGCTATGTGTGTGTGTTTTGAGAGCGAGAAAGAGAGACAGAGGAACATTTTCTGCTTCTACCCTTCTCCATTTCTCTGCACTCTCAGGCTCAATTGCTGGCCCCTCCCCTGAGCACAAGATTTAAAAATAAAAATAAAATAAAAATAATGAAAGGGGTAATAAGAGAGGAGGTAATGGAACATTCTCCAACTGGGCACATGTCAGAAGCCATTATATGTGCAGTGGATTTGCATAATTCAAGAAGCATCAAATTAAATTTGCATAATTCCTTTGATTACACTTGTTATTAAATGTAAGTGACATTGATTTACAAAATGGCCCAATATAAGGTTAATAGCAAATGTCACCTTCCAACAGGGTGAAGAGGGTGCATGTGTGGTGGTGCTGGGGAGGGGAAGCAGGGAAGGAGGGGGCTGGCAATTGATTCCTTAAAGGACTCTGGCCTCGTTTCTGCATTTTCTCAAGGCTGGGGTACAGGCAGAGACTTTGCAGCTTCAAGTGGACAAGATGAAATTAGGATCACTTGCCATGTGGAGTTAATGCCACAATTCTATTATGAGGATTAAGGTGCTCCAGCCATTTCTCCATCCCCACAAAAGCATGATAGATTTGCTAAGATTGTGTTAAACTCTGGTGAATAAAACCATTCTTCCACATAACATACATCTAACATAGAGGTTTTCTATTCCCATTACAGTCTCTTACACCCCTCAAAAAAATAACCATCAAAGTTATTTGGTCACCAGAAAGCAAAGTTGTTGCCATGATGATGGATTTTATGAGAACTGAGATTATTTCACAGATGTCCATGGAAGCCAACTGGCTCATTCAGGAAGAAGGGAGCACATTTAATATTGGGATGACCAGTTTTTTTGTCCTGCTGCAGTGCTATACTTTCCCTTTCTGTAGGGGCTTGCTGCTAATAGAGGGGGATCCCTCAGTAGGACAAAAGAAAGAACTCTGCTTGATCAGACTGACATCTTATGCAGTCTAGAGCTTCTAACAGCAGCACCTTACCTCAAGAAGATCCACCAACAAAACACAAAAAGGGCAGCCTTGCTCTTTATTTCTGTGCACTCTTCAGAGGAACACTATTGTTTTCTGGCAGGGAGAGATCAAGATCTTCTGATGGTAAATATAGCATCATAAACTAAATAATGGGAGAAAAGCTACCCTCCATTAATGCCCTCAAGTGGAATAGGCTACCTCATCTTGCTTACTGGTTCTGTTTGTTCCTCCGAAACATTCTCAACTTAACATGTCTTCTGCAGAAAAAGATACCGAGCAGAAAGGCCATCAGATTGTGAGATGGTACGCACAGAAGAGACTGGTGCTTAAGAGACTGATGAGTTTTGGTGCATGCAGCAGAGTTGCAGAGTCTTCAGGTTGACTGGCTATGGCAAATGTTTCCTCCACTTCCCAGGCACTCTGTTATTATTTATTTATTTAGGGCAGTTATTGTACTTCACAAAGTAGAACAACAAAACAAAGATAGCCAGCCAGAGGCATACAGTCAAATACCACCCGTGCGCACACACACATATAGGAAGAAAGGAGTATTGCAGATATAAAACTAAAACCATACAACTGTTGCTCAGTTGTGTCTCCAGCCAGTAGCTGTCCTGGGTGCTTTTACACCACACAGTTTCAGTGTTATGATTCTACTTAAACGACCATGGCTGCATCCTATGGCAGCTGAGGAAGGGGCATTTAAAACTCTCAGCCAGAGAACTCTAGTGCCTCTGACCAAACTATAGACCCCAGGACTCCATAGGATGTTCCCATGGCAGCTAAAAGGTAATCATAGTGTTATAATTGTGTAAAGTGAAAGGGTCCCAGTTGTTTCTCACTTTTGTATGCCCATTACTGACCCATTTCATTCCCATTTGATACACCTGGAGGGACCACCATTGCTACTATGCAAGCAAGAAAGGGCACTTTCCAACTTGCCCAGCAGTCATACCCGACCCCAAACAGGCCTTCTGCAGGCTGCAGCACCACTTCCCTCAGTAGCAAGAAAGGGGCTGCCTTCAGAGTCTGCCATGGCTGCAGTTGTGCCAGACCCTGAAGGCCTTGCAGGGATTGCTTAAGCAGCAGTCTGGGTGAGCAGGTTGGCTGCCTTCGGGGTCCAGTGTGTTTACAGCAGTGCCGGACCCTGAAGGCCTTTAGGGTGGCTACCTTCAGGGTTCAGGGGCCATACCCTGAAGGCTTTGGGGGTTCTCAGGCTTGGACATGTTCAGCATTTATGTACATTTCATAGGATTCCAGCAGTTTCAAGCAATTGCAATTAATTTCACTTAATTTCTGGGGGAGTTATTTACCACCACTTCCTTCTTTGCTTATTAATGAGTTTTTCAGTTCTGTTGTAAATCCCAGTGGGCAAGAACTTCTGAGAGCACCACACCTGTACAACTTATTTGTATAGTGATCTAATATATACTGCATTTAGCATGTGAGCAGTCCCTATGAACAGAACAGTAATATTCTCACATGGAAGAGAATATTAGAGTGGGACATTCTGTTCATGGTCTACTGATATTACCTGTATATGATAGTCAAATCATCTGAAGAATATGCCACAATTATAATACAGTGGGCCTACCACATCAACAAGCTACCAGTCTGTTGATACAGCCACCTATGGTGGTCTCAGCAGCAGTCTGGGTGAGGGGCAGGGAGGGCAGCAAGACAATTCACCACCACCTATGCACCAGGTGACACCAACGTCAGCAACACTACTGACTCTTTGGCCTCTTGCAACATAATGATTAGCAATTACTATCTTTGCTGACCAAATGTCAGTGATGTAGGGTACGGCAAACAAGCAAAAGCCATGGCTCAGCACATTAGTTGTTTGTCTGAAGCAAAAGAGTGAGGTGGTCACTTTCAATTTTATTGAAAGCTTCCTTATACCGAAGCCAGATTATTATTCCATTCATCTGGACTGGGTAGCCGTGGTGACTGTCTGGGTTTCAGATGGCATGCTGGATACTGATCTGAACTTATTTTCTATGCAAAGCATATGCTCTATGCTATGAGCCTTCACATTTCAGAGCAAGGAAATTGTTTTTCTTCCATGAAGGTATATGGGGGATTTGCAGAATGGAACACCAAAAGCAGAACAAATTGTTCAGAGGTACACTGAGAGAGTGAAGTGGAAGTCTCTCATGTGCAGCATGAAGAGGAAAGGAACGTATGCCCCACCTAACTCCTTGGCAAAGTTCAGGATAAAGGAGAGGGAAGCCAATTTTTACACTTCTTGCTGAACATTTTAGGGGCTGAGCAGATGAAATAACTACATGAATGTATTGTTGGTCTGTGGATTAGTAATAACTCTAAAATATACAATACCTGTACACCTCAGTGGTTAAATAAATAAGGATGCACACTAGATGCAATATTCATCAAAAAATCATTCAGTACTAGGAATGAAGTGACTAAAAATACTTGGGAAATGATCTAAAAATGTTTTTCTTGAACGCTGGGCAACCCTGATGAGAAGAATCCTGGACTAATGAGAACTTTCACAGTTTGGCACTTACTCTGCACAAAATTTGCATATGGTTGTTTTGCACAGAAAAGCATTTTCTGAACAGAAGATTATCGCCAAGATCCTGCATCGGACACCTAGTCACAATAGCGAAGCTACACTTTAGCTCCCTATCTGATTCCATCTGTGTTTCAGGGTCATTTGCTGTCATGACAAACTACAAAGCACTTATAATGTCCTAAGCCTAACACAGGTAACTAACAGGAGGCCAGCCAATATTTCTGTACAGGGAAAGTTTATTTAAATGCAGATTAAATGCAAATTCATTATTGCCTGGTGTCTTTAAGTTTGGTAGGAGTTCTTTAGATTCAATTGCATAAAATAGAAGTGAACTGCTGTTCTTATGTGGGTGACTAAAGTTGAGAAAGTAGGCACAATTGAATCTAAATAAACTTTCTCTGTACAGAATATTAATTCTGTTTTAATGTACTATTTTGTATGCTTTTAATTGTGCATTTTTTAAATGTTGTGAGCTGCCTTGGGAAAAGCTGGGATATAAATAATAATAATAATAATAATAATAATAATAATAATAATAATTGGCTAAGCGATTTGAGACCAACTGTGCAAAAAAAATTATAGCATAAGCTTTTGTAGACTTAGTCCTCACCTCTACATCTGAGGAAACAGACCAAGTATACAAAAAGTTATATTACAACTTCTTTTCCACAGTCAGAAACTTATCACATGACAAAAGAAAACTAAGAGGCAGTGAGAGAGAGCAGTGGGTTTTTCCTTACCTCTCTGTATGCTATCACAGAATTTCAGTTGTTCCAGAGGAAGAAAATCATAAAAACATGCCCTTTGCCAAATGGATTTTTCCAGCATGACAAAAGACACACTTTCTCTGAAGATGCCAGCCACAGATGCTGGCGAAACGTCAGGAAGGAACTCTTCTAGAACATGGCCACATAGCCCAAAAAACCCACAAAAAAAAACTATAGACACACCTTTGTATCTGTCTCCCTTGGGAAGAAAATAGAAATGCTTTGATAGTATGGAGAGAGGCAAGGAGAAAGCAGCTTCTCTCCCACCACTTCTCAGCTTTCTTTTGCCGTGTGATAAGGCTCAATGATACTACAAGATCCTTTTGCATACTAGAATAACACAGTTATTTCTCTAAATTTGTTTCTGTAGTGAACCAGTTTCTGTTGTCAGTAATGGACTGGATGAGGGCAAACAAATTGCAACTTAATCCAGACAAGACAAGATAGAGGTGCTCCTGGTCAGTCATAAGGCAGATCAGGGAATAGGGATGTTGCCTGTGCTGGATGGGTTACTCTCAGGCTTGCAGTTTGGATGTCCTAGACTCCTCTCTGAGCTTGGATGCCCAAGTCTCAGCAGTGGCCAGGAGTGCATTTGCGTCCTTTCCTTGAGATGTCAGATCTGCCTAATAATAATAATAATAATAATAATAATAATAATACATTTTATTTATAGACCACTATTCCGAATGATCATAGCGGTGTACAGTAAAAATTGAATACAAAACAAATATAAGGTGACAGTTAAAGGAGGGAGAAGTCTCGTCCTTCAGGCAGTCCCTGATGTTGCTGGGTCTGCCTGATTGCTCCCTCTGAGGCCGAGATGACAGTTGAGGAGGGAGGGGCCTCTTCCTTCAGGCAGTCCCCGATGTTGCTGGGTCTGCCTGATTGCTCCCTCTGAGGCCGAGATGACAGTTAAAGGAGGGAGGGGCCTCTTCCTTCAGGTAGTCCCTGATGTTGCCTATGGTGACACATGCCTTGATTACATCCCATTTGGACCACTGTAACACACTCTATGTGGGGCTGCCTTTAGAAACTTCAATGGGTTCAAAATGACACAGTCAGAATGCTGACCGAAGCCATATAGGGAGCATATAATTCCTGTATTAAAACAACTTCACTGGCTACCGGTTCATTTCTGGGCACAATTCAAAGCCCTACATAGCTTAAGTCCAGACTATGTGAGAGACATTGGCCTGATACAGACAGCCAAAATAAAGCTGCTTTGAGTCACAGTGGAGGTACGGTGTTTCAATGATGCATGCGTCCTAAGAGTCCAGAAGTCGCACCAAAGCCATGTCCAGCCCTAAGGATTGGAGTGTGGCTTTGGTGTGGCTTCTGGACTCTTAGGACGCATGCATCATTGAAACACCATACCTCCACTGTGACTCGAAGCAGCTTTATTTTGGCTGTCTGTAACAGGCCTGTATCTCCCCATACAAACCAGCTAGAGTCCTAAGATCTTCTGAGGAAGGCTTTCTCTCAGTCTCACCACCATCTCAGACTTGTTTGGTAAGGACACAAGAGAGAGCTTTCTCATGGGAGGTTAGGCTGGCCCCTTCCCTACTTGCTTTTTGCTGGTAAGCAGAAACATTTTTATTCAAGCAAGCTTTTATCAAGAGAGGTGGTTTATATGGGGTATATGTTTTAGTGACATTTTAGCTTGGTATGTTTAATGTGAATTTTATATTGTTTTAAATAAAGGATTTTAACTGTTTTAAATTTTTATTGTGAAGTTTTGCTTTTAGATGTTTTTATCTTGTAAGCCACCTTGGGTCCCTTTCTGGGAGAAAGGTGGCACTGAAATCAAGTAAGTAAATAAATAAATAAATTTGAGAAGGATATTTTATATAATTTGAGTGCTCTTAATTTACATTAATGTAATTTATATCTTTCTATGTGCCTTTATCTGTATTTGTTTTATTTTTTATAGGTTGCCTTGAATCTCAATTTGGGTGTAAAGGTGGGATGAATGAATGAAAGGATGGTGATGATGATTCTCTAATCCAGCTTTAGTCACATACACTTGTATGACTGTTTGTGACCAGATGGTGATACTCACCCAAATGCTCATCCAATGAGAGTTCACCCAATGTCTGCATCTGTGTGAGCATCTGATTTAATATCATGGCCCCATGTGTAGGAAATTGGTGCTTCATATGGTTCTCTTGCTCTGGAACTGAACTAAATCAGGCCTGTTCGCTAGAATCTTCCGTAACTGCTCTCCACCTCAATTTTCCTGCTTTCTTCCATGTCATAATAAACAAGACGATACTTTAAAATAGGTAAGGAAACCTTTTTCTGGTCAATCAAAAGTCCCTTTTGATATTCTAGGACTGTCTGAGGGGAGCGCATATCCAAAAAGGTCTAAGGGGGCATGACCATGGCCAAAACAGGTAGATCCTTATTGTTTTGACAATGTGTACTGCAGGAAATGAGCCACAACTCAAGTCTGTTGCTCTTGGACAATGTTGGTTCTGAAATTTAGAGCAGTGTCTCTTCAGCACTGTGTAATCCTGAAGTGTGATGTGACTTTCTCTGCATGTGTTCTCAGGCTTGAACATGTTCAGCATTTATGTACATTTCATAGGATTCCAGCAGTTTCAGGCAATTGCAATTAATTTCCCTTAATTTCTGGGGGAGTTATTTACCACCACTTCCTTCTTTGCTTATAAATGAGTTTTTCAGTTCTGTTGTAAATCCCAGTGGGCAAGAATTTCCTAGAGCATCACACCTGTACAACTTATTTGTATAATGATCTAATATATACTGCATTTAGCATATGAGCAGACCCTATGAACAGAACAATAATATTCTCACATGGAAGAGAATATTAGAGTGGGACATTCTGTTCATGGTCTACTGATTTTACCTGTATACGATAGTCAGATCATCTGAATAATAAGCCACAATTATAATACAGTGGGCCTACCACATCAGCAAGCTACCAGTCTGTTGATACAGCCGCCCATGGATTATCATGCCCCATATTATTCAATTATCTACTAGGATTAATAGATCCATTTTGCATGTACTGTTGTCAAGCCAGGTGTTACCCATCCTAGATTTGTGTGTTTCATATTCTCTGCTTAACATGTCCAAGTCTAAGAACACATGCAGAGAAAGTCACATCATACTTCAGCATTACACAGTGCTGAAGAGACACTTCTCTAAATTTAAGAACCAACATTGTACAGCCAGCCCTCTGTATACACAGATTTTTTTATCCACAGATTTAGCCATCCACAGTTTAAAAATACTAAAAAAATCCAGCTTGTTGGGGACAGTTAGTTTACATGTTGTAAACCGCTTAGAGACTACTGAGTTCTGTATGAAATGGTATAGAGATGTAAATGCTATTGCTATTGCTAATATAAAGTCCAAAAGTAAATCTTGTTTTTGCCTTTTTATGGAAGGGACACCATTTCACTATGCCAGTGTATTTAATGGGACTTGAGCATGTATGGATTTTGGTATCCATGTGGGTTCCCGGAACCAAACCCCAGCAGATACCAAAGGTTCACTGTACCTTCCATTTCTCCCTGTTGAAATTCATTTTATTGGTTTTGGCCCTGCTCTCTAATCTGTTAAAGTCACTTTGAATTCTGATTCTGTCCTCTGGGTATTGGCTACCCCTTCTAATTTGGTGTCATCCACAAATTTAATAAGCACGCACCTATCCCATCATTCAAGTCACTGATAAAGTCAGCTTATGTAGATCTATCTCTGGACTCTTCACTCCACTTCATGCATCTGAGGAAGTCAGCTCAAATATTTGAAAATTCGTACTACCAATTTCTTTCTTTCAGGCACAGTACAGATGGTGCTATAGTGCCGTGCTCGCGCCATGCTAGGGTTACAGGACCATGCATCAACCACACGGTCCCTAACTTTAGCATGTACTGGCAGCACAATAATGGTGGTGCCCCATGTACACAGGCCCCACCATTATGACATAATGGGCACATTGCGTCCGCATGGCGTGGCGGAAAAAGAACCCGGTTTTTGCAGGTTCTTTTTCTTGAGGATGGAAGCTGTGCAGTTTGGCAGCTGTGGCTTCCCTCCGGAGAAAAAAAGGCTACCGCCAGCCCGGATGAAAACACAGGTATGTACTGGGGCATTGTTAGACTCAAAGATGCTACAAGATCCCTTTGCATGTCACTTCCCAGTCTTCACCAAGCTGATCCCTCAGCTGATCCTAATAATAATAATAATAATAATAATAATAATAATAATATTTATTTGTATCCTGCCCCTCTGAGAACAATCGGGGCGGCTAACAAAGTTAAAAATACAAAACATATAAAATCCCTGGTACCCTCCCCTCTTTAAAAAAGTATTAAATTCAATGCGATATTTAAAAAACAGAACAAAAAACAACAACAAACAAACAAATATACAAGTTAAAAACTGACCAGAAGGTCAACAACATCATACCAACAAGCAACCAGTGGGAGCAGCTGTATCTTTCCCAGACGTTTTTCTAAGGCCGAGTTCTCTATTCCAGGAAGGCTTGGTTTCCAGAGCTTCCATATCCATCATCTTCATAGCTCTTCTTTGGACACATTCCAGCTTGTCAATATCCTTCAACTGTGGTGCTCAGAACTGGACACAGTACACAGATGAGGGCTAACCAAAGCAGAATAAAGTTGCACTACTACTTCCATTGAGCTAGACACTGTACTATTAATCTAGACACTATTGATCCAGCCCAGAATTGCATTGGCCTTTTGGGTTGCTGCATCACACTTTATCTGTTTGACAATGAATCTTCACTTTTAGGATACCGCAGCCTCTCAAGACATTTTATCAGGCTCACACTTCTATTGCTTGCAACATGGAAACACCTACTACCAACACATGCCTCTTTTCCCTCTGGCAACTGAATGTAACCCTTCTATTCATAGAAGTATCTAAAGTCACCTCCATGCCTTTAGAGATGTGAGGTTTTTGTTCCTCTACCTGTGCCTCATAATCATTGAGCTTGAAATCAGTTGTAGAGTTCAAAGGTTGAAAATGGTTCTTGAAAGTTCTGCTTTTGCGTGTCACATTCTTCCAAGTATCTATCGCCAGAGGCATTCCCCACTTCTTGCCCATCCAGGAGAGCTCCTCATTTCCCCTCAAAAATCTGCTATACATTAAAGTGTAGATGTGTGGACCTCAAGCTGATGTCCTTCCAACAGAGAAATCAGTTAGCACTTGCTGCAGGTATACCATTGGCAGATCCTCTGGTAAGAAAAGAAACAGTCAAATCCATCAAAAACCAAGTTCGGAAACTGTCAAAATCTAATCAAATCTCTCTTGAGTTTTCTGTATGGTTGGGTTAATTAGTTGTAATATAGGGGTATTACTTTTGGAATTGTATAACATGTGTATATTGTGTATATGGGGAATGCTATGAGGTACAGTATAGTGCTGAGGGGGGAAAAAAACCATGATGGTGGTTTACAGTGAATTTAATTGTTTGGTACAGGAATTCACAGATGTATGTGGGATGTGGTTTCTCACAGGACAAAAGATGTAGAGGGGATACTAAAAATGTTTAAGGGGGCTGGGTGATTAGATCAAGAGGGATGGTACATGGAGATATGGGCAAATCATAGCCAAACCTGCAAAGTTTTAGGGTGAGGGAAGGTGAATATGGGATTGCTGTTTGGGGATGATAGCAGTTCTGTCTGAAAACTTCTTCCTGCTAACACCTACAGTTACTGGAAAAAAAGTTCATGCTGTTTGAAATACAGAAGGCTGGTTTACTGAACGGGGGTGGGGGTGCTATTTTGAGGTGCTATTATGAACCTGCTAAATGTGCTCAGAGTGGGACATTACAAACATTGGATTGCAGATTGAAAGAATTCTAAGGAGTGATCAGGGAGTGGCTGCAGTCAGCAAGCCAAGAAGCTGGAAACCAGGAGCTATTTGGGTAGAGCAGGGGTAGGCAACTTTTTTAAGCTGGGGGCCAGGTTGCTGTCCCTCAGACAACTGGGGGGCCGAACTCAAAATGGCACCCGGAGTGGCGCAGAAGCTGCGGCGGGGGCAGCAATCGGCGGCAGGACCGGACTGGGGCTGGTCCCAAGGCCTCGCCGGGCCGGATCCGGCCCACGGGCTGTAGGTTGCCGACCCCTGGGGTAGTGTTTTGGACTGGGACATCCAGGTGAGGGGCACATTTGATACCCAGGATTTAGAGGCTGAAGACAAGAAGGCCAGGTTGAAGAGAAGAAGACAAGAAGTTACAGCTGGAAGATAAATTGCACACCCTGCATTGTGTGGTCCAGGTACTGCTACTGGACTGGAATGATGGTCACCTGGGGAAAGGCAGTGACAGTTCAACAAGCCCTGCCAGCTGAACAGGTCATGCAGGCTGCACAACCAATGGGCCAACCTTTGCCAGCTGGGTAACAGCCATTTCTTATCCCTGTAGGACCACAACCACCCTGGTCATGCCCCCCCCCCGCCACCTGTGATGCATCCACAGCAATTCATGGGGACACAATTGTAGGGTATTCATTGCTTGGGGGAGACATTTGATGGGAGTGCTGAAAAGCTGCCATTTACCTCACTCAGGTGACTACATTCATGGGCAAGTGGGCACATCCATTTCCCAGTGAGCAATCCAAGGTATGATTCATTACTACTCATCTGGAGGGTGAAGCTTCAGACTGGCTGGTTCATCTTTGTGATGAGGGGGTTCCAGTTCTGAATTATTTAAACCATCATGACCAGTCTACATATGTGTTTTGAGAATGCATTCCATCAGGAAAAAGACCATATGCACCTGCTGACTCTGCACCAAGGGGCACAGTCAGTTCCAGAATATGATTTCAAGAGGCTGGCAGCCTGTGTTCCATGATGGTCTGAAGCCACCAAGATCCAACATTTTCGGGACGGCCTTCACTCAGACATCCTGAAGTGGGGGATTAATCCAAAAAAGTTGATTTTCATATTGTCTTGTCCATGTTTTGTACAAAGAGATTGCTTACAAGGCTAGTGAGGAATTTGTTAGGCCTTATATTATTGGCAGGGTTGCTGAGTCCCATTACAGTACTACTAAATCTCTCCATTTTGAATATTTGGTCATTGGTTTTAGAGAAACATCATCCAAATCTTCACTCTGGCTTGAGAACTTAAACTTTGTTGTTGTTAACTGCTGTCAGATTGACTTCGGCCCATGGTGACCTTGTGAATGAGAGATTTCCAAGTCACCCTCTCTTCAACAGCTCTGCTCAGATCTCATAGACTCAAGGCCATGGCTTCCTAGACTCAAGTCTATCCATCTGGAACAAGTTCATCCTGTTTTCCTTTTAGCTTCTATCATACCAAGAATATTCTTTTCTAGTGTGTCATGTCTTCTCATAATATGCCCCAAGTAAGACATTTTAGCCACCTTGGTTTCAAGGAAAAGTTCAGGCTTGATTTGCTCCAGGACCCATTTATTTGTCTTTTTAACAGTCCACGGTATCAGTAGTACCCTCCTCCAGTACCATTTCAGATGAGGTGCTCCTCTTTCTATCAGCTTTCTTCACTGTTCACTATACAGTCAGCCTTTCTTATACATGGATTTTTTATACACGGATTCAAGTATACACGGTTTGAAAATGTTCAGAAAAAGTATAAATATCAAACCTTGATTTTCCATTTTTTTATAAGGGACACCATTTTGCTATGTCATTATATTTGAGCATACATGGATTTTGTTATACACAGGGGATCTTGGAACCAACCCCCAGTGTATAACAAGGCTCCACTGTACATAGAAATGGGAAATATAATGGCATGGACAGTCCTACTTTAGTATTCAGTGATAGATCTTTGCACCTCAGGATCTTGTCTAGTTCCTTCACAGCTGCCCTTCCAAGTGTTCTTCTGATTTCTTGATTACAGTCTCCATTCTGAATAATGACTGAGCCACGGTGTGGAAAATCTTGACTTGCCCAAGGTCACCTATTGGGTTTCCATGACTGAGTGGGTATTCAAACCCTGGTTATCCAGTGTCCTTCCAGAGACTTAATTCAACACTCAAAACCACTACACCACACTGCCCCCCTTGGTAACTCCTTACATCGTAAGAAAATGTTAGGCACCCTAACCCTCAAAAACAAAAAGTTAAGCACCAAAACTAAGTAGTTTGTTTGGCACTGAAGAGTAGCTTTCAGCCTGAGTGGCATGATTTTAAAAAACAAGAACAAAAAAATGCTTTTTGCAATATTTTGACTGAAGAAGAGATCTGGGAATCACAAAAATGTATTTGGCTGGGCCTAATAAAGGTATTACCTGACTATGGATTTTGGGACTATAGAGCTTAATATTTCTGCACATAGAATTCTGTGAGCTGTTTATTCATCTCAAATTTTCAGATTTATTGTCACATAGATGTAGGTGAGACTTCCTGGTTCAGAGTTCAGTCTTTATGCTGTCACTGAAGTACAACAGCTGTGAAACCTCATTCTTCAGTTCACTGCTCAACACAGTTAAACTTACTCATTACTCAACTCACCTAGGAAGGTGTCGTAAAGCATCTACTGCTAACTTTTGGCACTGAGTAGTTTGTGCTCTTAAGGCTTCTGTGGCAGCTAAGTGCCTTGAAGGATATACCAAATAAATGCAACTTGTGCTATTAAGAGGTTTGCGGTTTAAACTACAATACGACAGAAGAGTTGCTGCAGCGTATGTATTGTACATACTCACGTATAAGTCTAGAAATTTTAGTCAAAAAATTAAGCCAAAAAAACCTAAGTCGACTTATACACGGGTCAACGTAAGTACTATACTTTGACTCTTATAAAAAAGGAACCATTCCCTACTGAAAGACAAGAATGTTATCTAACATAGAAACACTGATCTCTCTCTACTCCCTGATCCATCCAGTTATGCCTGCTGGAATTTTGTAATTTCTTTGGCATTGTTTTCCTTTGTTTCATCCTTTTCATTCTTTGTTACATGCCCCTAAGTTTTAACATCGACTTAACCAGGGTCATATCAAAATCCATAATTTTGGTTCCAAAACCTGCCCTCAACTTATACATGAGGTCAACTTCTAGTCAAGTATATACAGTATATATGTATGTAAGAAGAGAGATCTTGTAGCACTTTTGATACTAACTGAAAGAAAGAAGTTGGCAGCATGAGCGTTTGTTGACTTCAGTCTACTTCCTCAGATGCTTTTGGTGGTGTGGAAGCTAGGGACAGACATATATATGCCATAGGTATGTGAGAATATCAATTCAAATTCACAATTTTTGGGTATGGCAATGAAGTAGCAAGTCAAGTTTTTGTTTGTGACAAAGACATTGGATATGGACAAGAGGACAAGATCAATTTGGCCTTGGAAACTAGCCTGCAGGTGGGGAGAATAGATGCGTATAAGACGCCCTCATGAGGATGGGGTCAGATAGTGTTGAAAGGTATATGTATATATTTGATTTATAGCCCAATTTATATGCTTATCTGCTTAAAGTATGTTTGTAGTCTGGCCTGAATCAATGGGAGTGTAGTGTCTAGATCAAGGGAAGTAATAGTGCCACTTCATTCTGCTTTGGCCAGGCCTCACCTTGAATAATGTATCCAGTTCTGGACACTACAATTCAGGAAGGATGTGCCCAAGCTAGAGGGTGTCCAGAGGAGAGTGACCAAATTGGTGAAAAGTCCGGAAACCATGCCCTATAAAGAGAGGCTTAGGGAGCTGGCTATGTTTAGCCTGGCGAAGAGAAGGTTAAGATATAATAGCCATATTTAAATATTAGAAAGTATGTCATATGGAAGAAGGAGCAAGCTGTTTTCTGCTATACCATAACGAGGACACAGAGCAATGGAGTCAAACTACAGGAAATGAGATTCCCCCTAAACATTAGGAAGAAAGACTTGATAGTAAGACTGTTTGACAACTGAAAACGCTGCCTCAGGTATGGCAGGTTCCCCTTCTTTGGAGGCTTTTAAGCAGAGGCTGAATGGCCATCTTTCAGGAGTGCTTTGATTGTGTCTTGCTCCATGGCAGGGGTTGAGATGGATGGCCCTTGGGGTCTCTTTCAACTCTATGATTCTAGATGTCATGGTTTGTACAGAAGGGATAAATTACACTGCCTTTCCCTAGGAATTAGGGATGGGTAAGAATTTCATTTCAGTTTCTTTTAAAAATAACTTTACAAATTTCAACTATCTCTTCATATCAGGGATGGAATGAATATGTCAGCAAGTTTATTTCTTTGTTTGTTTGATTTGATTTAAATCCTGCCTTTCTTCCAAAGTGGGACTCAAGGCCGTTCACAATATAGGTTAAAAGAAAATTAAAAAAGTAAAACCTCACTGTCTGATCACGACTGAAAATGAGCCCGTATTTAGGTGAACAGAGAAGGAGCCTTAGAGAAAATGTGGAGTAGCCTGGGGTACACAAAATTCAGACTAAAGACTACATGCAGATGCCAGTGGTCCACAGATTTTTTTTTTAAAAAATTGCCAACACAGTTTGCTGCTGAATAGCCTTAACTAGGATTAGGAAGCAATGGGTTTCTTTTTCCAAATGATTGTCACCTTCCACAGATTATCAAGTAACTACTTTTAGACAGTATTCTCCCCTGAAGAACAAGAGCTCCCCTGAACATGGGCCATTAAAATGATATTTCCCTAATGAAGAATCTGACCAGCATTTGTAACAGCATTTGGGATATATTGTAGATTGTTGTGTTTTGTTTCTTCTAATATTCCATTGCAAGTGTTTAAAAAGAAATAAACGAGATTTTCATAGCTTTCAAAGGAAATTCATCTTTCTCAAGTTTGCTATCTATATCTGCAATACTAGTAAGTCATATGCACGAATCAGTGATGTCCTCAGGCTTAGTGTTACTTCGTGCAGGGGGGCTGTGGGGGTCCCAGTGGCAGCTTTCCCTGCCTCCCCTGCTTATTCACTCACTCAGCCTCCTTTTTGCCTAGTGTCAGGCAGATGGGTGGGCAAATGGGACAGTGGGAGGGGACAGAAAGGGCACATTTGTCCTTCTCCTTCACAGGCGCCGGTAGTTGCTTGCCCTCAGGCTGGAACAAGTTGGCCAGCCATGTGATTGAGGCTGGACACCTTGTTGTGACCATAAGGCAAAGTGGCCCACAGTGGCAGCAGGTGTACTGGTTGGCTCAGCAGGGCATGTGTGTGATCAACCACCCACCATCAGAATGGAGGACTTTTGTAACAGGGGAGGGTTGAGGCAGCTCTGGAACCAGGATACCCCAGGCTGCCCTTGTCTGGTGCAGACAGGACCTTTCTGTGCTCAGACATATTAGTGCTGAATTACAGTGGTTACCTCTTCTTTTCTCTATGGGGCTTCCCATCTTATCATCATCCCCATCATCATGATTTCATTTATATCCTGCATTTGTCCCAACATTGGGACTCAAGGTAACTTACAAGATATTAAAACAACTTTTATGTATATATAGATTAAAATGCATACAAAGATAGCAGTAAAGATATATAACCATTATTTTAAGAAAGTCAATACATAGAATTAAAATCTATAACTTTAATAATCCATTAAAATATAAGAGAAAGACAGCATAAGCAAGACAGCATATGGTTAAAAGCCCATTGCTTTCATTCCTAAAGCCTGACAGAATAATAGGGCGCTTTTATATGATGGAGGAAGAAGAATAAGGAGGGAACTGTCCCAGCCTCTGAAGGGATGGAGCTCCAAAGCCTGGGAGCAGCCAACAACAAGGCCTTCTCCCTTGAGGATGCACCTGCAGTGTAATTTAAGTTTCCTAAGGCTTCATCTTTAGTAAGGGAACAAAAAATATTTATATGTCAAAAATATCAAAGCCAAGCCTGCTAGGGTTTAGCTTTAAATCAGTGAGTAGCAGAAATGTGCTCTTGTCTAATTACGCTTCCCTAAAAACTGAGACTGACTCAAAAATACAACAAGTAGCTTGTAGTTCAAACAAAAGTTTACTAATGGCTTTAATCTATATATACATAAAAGTTATATCCTAATCTATCTAGTTCAGGTAAAAGAAATCTTTATCTCACCATCTTTCCAAAGAAAATTGAGAGAAGAGGGAGATGGAAAACAGGCAGCTAGCTCAGCTGAAAATCTGTAGAGCGAGCGTGTTAGTCTCAAAGGAAGAGTGACCAAAATCACATGGTTAGTTTGAATGAGAGAGAGAGAGAGGAGTTTGCATGCAGGAAATCCCTATCTATCTAAGGAAGGGGAAAGAGTTGGCAAAAATCTTTCAACAGCACCTGCACTGTAGAAATAATGCAGTTGGATACCACAGTTCCATCCTATGCAATCCTGGGATCTGTAGTTTTAAAATGTCTTTAATCTTCTCTGCCAAAAGTTGCACACAGCAAGCAGAAACAAGAAGGCTGCCTTCATGCTGGGAAAAGTTGCACTAGTTTAATCTTGCTGGGACAAATGTGGGGAACATTTTGTTTCCATTCATTTCTGAAGAATTGACCAAAATTCTAAAGAATTTTAGATATTTAAAAACAAACAAACAAACAAACATGGAATAACCAAAACAGATTTTCAATCCCTGCTTCTCTTGTAGACACATCTTCACCTTTCCACTCTTGCAGCAAAAAAGTTTTATTTTTTTCACCAAAACCTAAAATAAAAATAAATAAAAAAAAAAAAAAAAGACACAAAGAGGAAACTCTAAATTCTGTGTCACAGGAAACCATGAAAGCTTGAGAAGTCTTTAAAAGCAGTAATTATTTTTTTTTATTTATTTATTTATTTGCATTTTACAATTTGGTCATTGAGTGGATGCAAAGAATTGCAGGTTGTCTTGTTTCTTGTTGTCTGGTACTAATCTCTGTCAAGGTAGTCTGCCTTGCAAGAATGGAAGGTTCTCTTTTAAAATACTGTATCCGGTTTACAGAATCATAGAGGTGAAAGGGAGCCCATAGGTCACTGAGTCCAACCCCCCTGCTTGATGCAGGAAATCCACCCAGAGCATCCCCAGCAGGTAGCTGTCCAGCCTCTTTTTGAAGACATCCAGAGAGAGATGTCACCACTTTTCTGGGTATAGTGAGCCTGCCATATCTGCAGGCTAGCCATTCACAAAATGGAGCTCCCATAGATCACTCCATTCCACCCCATATTAGCCAATGACAGCACATGCCTGCAGATGCACTAATGCGAGTGCACAGACATCACCACTCATTGACTAATATGGGCTTGAGCTCTTGCATTTATTCCCATTTGCAAGGGGCCCCAGAACCAAACTCCCACAGGTGGAAAGTGTCCACTGTAATTGGTTCTATTGTCAAATTGCTCTTACTGTGGCTCACTGGAGTGTGTGTTTAAAGTCACATGCTCTCAGGCTCAAGGGAAGGCAATGGCAAACCTGCTCTAAACAAAGCTTGCCAATAAAACCACAAGTTAGATTCTCCCTAGGATCACTATAAATTGGAAAACAACTTGAAGGCAGACAACACACAGATTTATTTTTCAGATGAAAGAAAGGGCATGAATGTTAGGATATTGTAATAATTTTAGTTTTGAACAGGAATAGCTTCCAAGCAAACTAGAGTGGAGTCTGATTGCACGACAGTGTCAAAGTTGCCCACTTTCCCCTCCCCCTCCCAACTCTTATGCCTTTTAGGAGCTGGCATACATGCAGAAATTGGGCAGGTTTTTTTTTTATTGAAATAAAAATGAAATAGAGAGAAAAGCTTCTCTTGGTATATTTCTGCATGTTAAACTCTGGGAGTGGGAGGGACAACCCTTAAATCCAGGTCTTATGGTCCAAGACCCTAATATTTTCTGCTCCCCACCAGATCTCATGGCACGTTCATCCCTACTTGATTCATACAGTGTGCCCTTGGTATCTGCTGGGGTTTGGTTCCAGGACACCCCCCCCCCCGTGAATACCCAAATCTATGGGTGTTCAAGTCCCCTTAAATACAGTGGCATAGTAAAATGGTGCTCCTTATATAAAATGGCAAAA
>NC_056524.1:147380493-147400090 GCF_019175285.1 Sceloporus undulatus | reverse complement strand
TTATTATTATTATTATTATTATTATTATTATTATTATTATTATTATTTACAAAGGCTCCATGTAGCCTCTGGGGCTGGGGAGGCAACTTTGCTGGGTCCTTCTGCCACACATGATTTAGCCTTTTCCCAAGCTGGAGGTGATTGGAAGTAACTTGCTGTTCTCGGAAAAACCAAAGCCTCTCACAGTCACAGCTTGGCTAGGACAAAAATCTTGCAAAATTGATCTCCTCAAGGATGTGAGGGCCCATTTAAAGTTTTAAAAAGGTGTGTGTGTGGGGGGGGGGTATGATTACAGAAGTGGAGTGGTCTTCTCTGGGAGACAGGCATGCATCCCACAGGCCACATTAAGCTCATCCTAATTTCAGAAGTGGTTTCTGATGCAAATGCCCTTTGCTCTGCCACATGCTGCCAACCAAATCCAAAGGAAACATGATCTGGTTGTCCAGCTATGACCCCTGAGGAGAAGCCTGACAAAGTGTCTCTGTCTCTAAACTGCAGCCATTATGAGCCACCAACACCCTTATGAGGAATATCCCTTCCTTTTTGAACAGCCTGGCCAGAGAGTCAAAGTGTTGATCTCCTTAGCTATTGTTCCATTGTTTAAGCAAAATCTTAAGCAAGGAGGCATTATAGCAGTAATCTGCCCAGAAACCTCCTTAAAGCTCTAGCAGATTGCATTTTCCATGGTCATTTTCTACTAGCTCTGTCAGCATGCCAGTATCACTGTGGCCTGAGAAGGACCCACTTGAATTTGTTCCAGAAATCTCTTTGTTTTTCTTACCTTTTCTTTTCTCCTGATGCTCTCCCTTTTTCTTATTTGCTATATTGAACCCGGGGGCAGAGATAATGTTGCCTGCCTCATATTCGACCTGCTTGGGCTGCTCAGCATTTTGTTGAATAAAGGGCATCCTCCTCTAAGGATCCTTCACAATGAAAAACCTGCTGTCTGCTGTGTGAAACTAGACCTAACCTGTCCATGTCAGTTTCCTAAGTTTTCTGTTCTGTGTTATCTATCTTTCATAGAATCATAGAATTGGAAGAGGCCACAAAGGCCATCCAGTCCAACCCCATTCTCCCATGCAGGGATTCACAATCAAAGCACCCTGACAGGTAGCCATCCAGCCTCTGTATAAAGACCTCCAAACAAGGAGACTCCACCACAATCTCAGAGGGAGTGTGTTCCACTGTTGAACAACTCTTGCTGTCAGGAGGTTCCTCCTAATGTTTAAATGGAATCTTTCCCCCCTGTAGCTTGCATCCATTGTTCCTCAAAAAGCTAATTTCTTCAAAACTTCCACATCCTTATCTTGCTGCAAGGGCATAGTAATGGGTCTTTGATCATTTAAAGTAACCAAAATAAAGTCTTTAACAGTTGACTATCTTCTTCTGATCCTGCTAAAAATTATTTTCCTTTTGTTTTTCTTTCTTGCTTTTGTTTTTACCAGCTGCACTTGTTACCCCCACCCCCACCACCACCACCAAACCCCCATTTCCTTTCCATTCTGGTTTTACCAGTGCATTGCAACAATATACTGTTGCAAGATGGCTGGTGGATGTTGCAGTTGTCCCATACATTCTAGTGTCTGACCTTCTACCCTCAACCTTCAGGCAGTGGCTTTGCAGAACCAAATAGAACCTCCCTCATGAGCAATACTTCAGCTGAGGACTGTAAATTTGGACAAGCAAGAATTCTAAGTGGGAGGGGGAGAAACAGATGCCAATGTATCTTTCTGGGATCTGTGGTGCCTTCCATAATTATTTTCCTTTTGCAAACACAATTCAATTTTAAATCACTACATTTAATCATTTAACCACAATTGTTACAGTTTTACAGTTACAATTATTGGAATTGGTAACACTGTTTAACAGCAATACAAATTACATATTAAATTTTATGCATGTGCACTGTTCTGAACGTTATGTGCATCCAATGCAGGACTCTTCAGGGTTTGAGTTGCAAGAGAGGAGATTTCAATTGAACATTGGAAGGAATTTCTTGACAGTGAGAATGTCTGCGCAATGGAACTAGTTGCCTAAAGAGATGATGAGTTCTGCTTCTTTGGATATTTTCAAAAAGAGGTTGGACAGCTACCTAACTGGGATACTCTAGCTCAATTTCCAGCATTTATCAGGGGGTGGCCCCTGGGACCCCTTCCAACTCTGTGATTCTATAATCTATCAAAAGGAAGAAAAGTTCCTAAGTTCTCGTCAGAAAATAAGTTTGCTAGGTAAATCTCCTTTGATCATTTAGAGTACCATCCTATATATGTCTACTTGGAAGTCTCATTTAATAGCTATTATGATTATTCATAATTTCCTCAGACTGAACATTCCTTTTGCATTTCATTAAAGCAGGTTACCCTATCTAGTGAATTAGTATTCATAGTTATTACATAATTTATCATCATTAAATACTACTGCCTCATTTATATAGTACCTTTATTTTGTTGATATTCCATGTATTGCAAGATTTAAATACATTATGGGGCTCGACAGATGGCCTCTAAGGGGCAACTTCCAGCCACCTCTTTCCTAGCCGGATCAGGTCTGCAGCAACCTCATAGCACAGCCCCGATCCAGCCTTTTGAGGGTGCAAAAAGGAGCCGCAAAATGCGGCTCCTTTTTGTGCCCTCAAAAGGGCACAATCGCCCTACACCCACTCTGGCTTTCAGTTTTTAAAGTGCTTGAACAACAGGAAATAACCAATAGTGTTGATGTAGAGTTTTATACCTTCAGATTACTAGGGATTCCTGAGAGTATGTGCCAGACATGAGGCATGAAGTTTAGTACACTAGAATCTGGTAAGTAGGTGGTGGGGGAAGAAGGAGGCAATGCTCTTAATCACATATATTTCTAGGAAGGGTGTAAATCTAATCTCTATGCTAGATAGGGTCCATTAGCAGTGGAGGGGAGTGTTATGTTTGCATTTATTCACCCCTCTCTGAGCACAAACCCTTTCACTGCACAGTTTAGTGTATGAAGAAAACTGCACATTAATTTTGCAGAGGCTGTGGGTAATGTTAATATGACCAACAGCACTATGCCTCTAGCTTTTGGGGGCCTGTGAGAAGATAATAAATGGATTGGGCTTGGGTCTATAATACACCTTGTACTTTTCAGATTTATTTATTTATGCAATTATCCAAAATGTTACCTTCCTTTAATCTGCACATCCCAGTTTTCATTTGACCCACTCCAGAATGGCACATGAATGTCAAGTATGCTGTTTGCAGTTTCCAAAAGAAATCAACACTCTATGTTTCTGAGAAATTAGATGAGCAGTAACAGTGATTTCTACAATTTGTTTCTACCAATTTAAGATGGTGGAAGTTTATCAATAAGAGCTTTCATCATGATGAACCCCAACATATTATGTCACCACCACCACCACCACCACCATAATACTGGGGGGCCTATTCAGTATTCCACTTCAGCAATGGACTAGTCTCATGGAGCCATTTTAGAAGAGTAGAAGTAATATAATAATATATAGTAATAGTATTTATTTCTTACCCGCCTCTCCCCATGGATCAAGGAGGGGAGCAACAATGATGCACAACATCAGTTACAACACATTAATTAAAACACGCAATAGTTTAAAAGGACAAATAAGATATACACATTCTTAAACAATCCACATTTAAAATTCATTTAAAACTCACAATTTCAAAATTATCTGGATAAGCCTGCCGGAGGACACTGGTCTTCAATGCTGTTTTAAATTCAGACAACATATTGAGCTGTTGAATTTCTTCTGGCAGGTCATTCCATAGTCTAGAGGCAGCTGAAGAAAAAGTCCTCTAGCTGGCAGTAGCTAGCTTAGTCCTGGCTGACTGGAGTAAATGACTGCCAAAGGACCTGAGTGTATGGGGCAGATTGTATGGGAGAAGGTGATCTTGTAGATAACTTGGGCCCAAACCATGTAGCACTTTAAAGGTAATAACCAACACTTTCTACCTTGCCTGGAAACTAATTGGAAGCAAATGGAGTGATTTTAATATTGGTGTAATACAATCACTCCTGGATGTCCCAGTAATCACTCTGGCTGCCGTGTTTTGAACTAAATGAAGTTTCCAAACTTGGTATAGAGGTAGCCCAAAGTATAGCGCATTTCAGAAGTCCAGCCTTGAGGTTATGAGCATGAGGACTACCATCTTTAGGTCTTCCAGCTCTAGGAAGGTCTGCAGCTGGCATAATAGACAAAGCTGATATTAAGTACTCCTGGCTATCACATCTATCTGAGCTGTCATTTGCAGGAATGGATGCAGAAGCACTCCAAGCTGTGAACAGAGTCTTTCAGGGGGAGTGTAACCCCATCCAGACCTGATTGATACACCTCCAAACTCAGCTTAGGACTCTTGACAGTATGCACCTCTGTCTTGTCTGGATTCAGCTTCAATTTGTTTTTTCTCATCCAACCCATTACCTCTTCCAGGCATTCATTCAGAGGAGACACACTATCCTTAGCTAAGGCTGTGTTTGAAGGCATGTACTGTAGATATATATTTGGGTGTCATCAGCATACTGATGGCACAATGCCCTATGCCTCCTGATGATCTCTCCCAGCAGTTTCAAGTAGATGTTGTACAGCAGGGATAGGCAATCTTTTTGAGCTGGGGGCCGGGTTGCTGTCCCTCAGACAACTGGGGGGCCGAAGCCAAAAAATAAAGAATTAAATAATTTTTTTAAAAATTAAATATATAAATAAACTAGGACAAATGTAGGACAAAATTTTCAAATGGAAGACACTTTTTTTTTTAAAAAAAGGAGGATACACGAAAAAAATTGCTGATTTTTAAAAAAATGTTAATATAAATGCATGTTTCCAAGGCTTCTATAGACAATTGCCCCCCAAAAGCCCTGGCGGCAATCGGCGGCAGGACCGGGCTGGGGCTGGTCCCAAGGCCTCGCCGGGCCGCAGGTTGCCTACCCCTGTTGTACAGCATCGGGGA
Organism: Sceloporus undulatus; assembly: GCF_019175285.1. NCBI lineage: Eukaryota > Metazoa > Chordata > Lepidosauria > Squamata > Phrynosomatidae > Sceloporus > Sceloporus undulatus. The sequence continues at coordinate 147,395,138 of NC_056524.1, read as the reverse complement.
TAGGATGGCTCCTTGTGCTCTTTTTTTGAGGAGCAGCTATCCCCAAGCACCACCGTCTGGAACCTGCCTGAGAGGTAGGACTGAAACTACAAAGCAGAGTGTCAGAGCTCTCTAACAGAGAAGGTTAAATATCTCACAAAACTATAATTCCCAGAATTTCATAGCATTGGAATTTATCACATGGGAGGAATTTCTCTTAATTTCGAATGAAAAGAAAGTGGGGTCAGAACGCATTCACGTGAATTCACTAGTTCAGCGAATTTATGTGAATTCGAATTGCATTCGAACTGACTTCCCATTGCCTGAAAATAGCTTGCCATTCGAAATTGCATGTGGTAGTCTATCACGTAATAAAGTTAAACCCCATAGAATCATAGAATCATAGAGTTGGAAGAGACCACAAGGGCCATCCAGTCCAACCCCCTGCCATGCAGGAAATCCAAATCAAAGCATCCCCAACAGATGGCCATCCAGCCTCTGCTTAAAGAGCTCTAAGGAAGGAGACTCCACTACACTCCGAGGAAGGAGTGTGTTTCACTGTCGAACAGCCCTTACTGTCAGGAAGTTCCTCCTAATGTTGAGGTGGAATCTCTTTTCTTGTAGCTTGCATCCATTGTCGTGGGTCTTGTTCTCTGGAGCAGCAGGAAACAAGCTTACTCCCTCCTCAATATGACATCCCTTCAAATATGATTGCATTCAGATTGCCATTGGATTATACTTCCAATTTCCCTTGTCTGATAAACTCCATTGAGCCAGGGCAGTTAAAGGGGTGTCAAACTGGATTATTTCTGCAGTGTGGATGCAGCCTCTGTTGTAAAAATAACAACACAAAATACACTCAGACACACCCCTGAGTTGTTACAGACAGCTTTTTATTAGTGTGGGATCACCCTAATGCCATCTGACTCAACATTTAAAAAACCAAAATTTCTTCTGCTTCAATCCTGTTGTAATTTCTCTGTTTGCGTAGATTTACCAAATGTTCACTAAGAAGTAACTCAGAGATTAGCCTGACACAGCCATCTTTCTCTCTATCCAGGACCAAGCTAATCTTTTCAAATAAGAGGGCAGTCTGAATAGAGCTGAAAGCAAATGTTAATCAGATGGTAACAAATCCAGGGAAAATATTTTGATACATGACCCTTCAAATTATTTGCATGATGGTTATTTCCAAAAATCTGAGCAGTATACATACATGACTGGATGAATCCATCTACTATACACTTATTATTCATCTAAGTCATACAGTAAAGACTTCTTTTTTTACTACTGGGGTAGCTGCCATTGGTCTACATCAGTGGTCCTAAGACTTTTTACCCTTGTGACCCCCTTTATATCTACATGCAGATGTCGCACCCTGCCCTGCTCAACATAGTAGATCAGGGATAGGCAATCTTTTTGAGCTGGGGGCCGGGTTGCTGTCCCTCAGACAACTGGGGGGCCGAAGCCAAAAAATAAAGAATTAAATAATTTTTTTTAAAATTAAATATATAAATAAACTAGGACAAATGTAGGACAAAATTTTCAAATGGAAGACACTTTTTTTAAAAAAAAATGGAGGATACACGAAAAAAATTGCTGATTTTTAAAAAAATGTTAATATAAATGCATGTTTCCGAGGCTTCTATAGACAATTGCCCCCCAAAAGCCCTGGCGGCAATCGGCTGCAGGACCGGGCTGGAGCTGGTCCCAAGGCCTCGATGGGCCGCATCCGGCCCGCGGGCCGCAGGTTGCCTACCCCTGTAGTAGATGAATAAAAATATTTTGTTTGTTAGTGTGCATATTTTCATTTGCACATTCATGTATATTAATACAGTGGTACCCCGGGTTACGAAATTAATTCGTTCCGCGGTTAATTTCGTAACCCGAAATACCTTCGTAAGCCGAATTCCCATAGGCGCTAATGGAAAAATAGCTCTCTGCTGCCCTCCGGTGGCGGAAAATAGCGCCGCGGTTTTTTCGTAACCCGAAGAAACCTTCGTAAGCCGAAGCAATAAATCCCTATGGGATTTTTTCGTATCCCGAAAAATTCGTAACCCGGCGCATTCGTATCCCGGGGTACCACTGTATGTTAACAGTTTATAAGGAAATAATATTAAAATTAGAATAGTTTTACTTAAATAACCTCAATACTTAACACATATGTACATTTTACACATACTGTTTCACACACTGGAGATTATCGCACATGGAAAAGGCTTCCCATTCTTTTCACATGATCACACAAAGATTATCAGATGATGCTGCACTGAAGTAGAACTGGCCACAATTGCATGAAAGGCTATCAGATGACATCACACTTATCCCACCATTATCTCAATGCTATGGAATTCTGGGATTTCCATTTTTGTGAGATATTTAGGCTTCTTTGTCAGAGAACTCTGTTGCCACAACAAACTACAAATCCCAGGATTCCATAGCATTGAGCCATATCAGTTAAAGCACTGTCAAACTGAATTATTTCTGGCATGCAGATTAGAGATCTAGAGGGCCTGCCAACAGTGTTGCAACACTGGAATGAATTATAGTACATGTCGGAGAAATTCATGGAATTCCCACCCAACCCACATATCTATCTACCCATATCCTCCAACATTTCACAGATGAAAAACAGGACATATGTGGCTAAACAGCATTAGAGTCTGGTAAAGGTGACAAAATACCCTAAAGGCACCAGATCCCATCTGATATTGAAAAATAAACAGGGCTAGCCCTGGTCAGTGCTTGTATGGGAGACCACCAACAAATACCATGTGCTGTGGACTATATTTCAGAGGAAGGAACTGGCTAAACCACCTCTGAGTATTCTGTCCCTAAGAAAGAAATTCATGGGGTCACCATAATTTGACAGGTGATTTAAAGACACACACACACACACACAGATAGCAAAAGTTATTAATGAGAAAGAATACACAAACTAGGAGAGGCTGCAGGTTGCAGCTTTGCCTGAGTCTACAGGCAAATGCAAAATTCCACCTCTTCTCTTCCCTTCCCTTCCCTTCTCTCCTCTCCTTCCTGAGTTAACTGAGCACAAACTTCTTTTGCAATTTGAACTTAGTTTGCATTAACAGAAGTAAGCCAAGGATAAAAAGGGAAAGTAGGAAGAGAAAAAAAGAAACTGGGACCTTTTAAAAGCAGATGAAAAGGTGGGATGACAGAGGATCAGCTGTGATTGTCCCTGGTTTACCTAAGGCTTGGCTTTGCTTAAGTCATTGAGAGACAGGGTTAGAATAGAACAAGCAAAATTCTGAACAGTGAACTGCAGGTACAGGCCTTTCTCAGAGGAGAAAGATGATATACTTGATTATAGGAGTTGAAAGATGCAAAATATTTTGACCTTCCTGATGCAGCAGAGGCTCTAACAAACTATGAAGCGAAGTTCCTTTGACTTTGGCAGGAGGGAGAAACAAATGGTGGGAGAGAAGAAACTCCTTAATAACCAACAACATTGTTTCCAGGGACAGCGGAGGCCATTGCAGCTTTACAGATCACAAATATCTGAAAAAGTTTAAACATACACCGATACTGACACATCTGGCAATGGTTATTTATATTTCTTAGATTGCAAGCATCTTGCAATAGAAATGTGCACGTGTGTGCACATGCCTTCAAATAATTTCTGACTTATGCTGACCCTAAGGTTTACTTGGCAAGAAAAATATACACATTGAAAAACAAACACAGCATAATAAATGCATAATATGAAACAACATCTGCCCCAAGAATAAATTATAGGACAATCAGTTGGTGTAAGGTTGATATTTAAAATCTACCCACAGGGTTTTCTGGGGCTGAGAATGTGTGACTTTCCCAAGGTCATCCAGTGGGTTTCCATGGCCAAGCAGGGAATAAATCCTTGGTCACCAGGTGCTGAAACCACTACACCATACTGGCTCTCTAAGGTTTGCCTTAGGGTCACCATAAGTTAGAAGTGACTTGAGAGCACACAACTATGGGGTGTTGTTTTAGGGTCAAAATACCATGAAAAGCTTCTTAAGAACAAAATGGAACAAGGTATCTTGTGAAGGCTCTTCACTTCAAGGGGAAATGATGGTCCTTTCAGGTATTCTTTTAAGTGTTGAGTATCTCTTGCCTTAGGACAGGAAGTTGACCTACTTGACCCACAAGTTTCTGTGGTTCCCAGTTCCCGTCCTGCTGGACTTTTCATAATACTGATTCCAAGTGGGGGGAAATTAAAATAAAGGATACTTTTTACTTTACAAATTGCCTGTCTTGCCCTTTTAGTCAGAAATATAACAGTGCATAAGAGGCAATTCTGATTGCATTATTTTATTCAGGGAAGGGGGGGGAGGGGAGGAATTTACAGAGAAAGAAAGGGATAGTTTGAATCAATCAAAGGGCTGCCAAACCAGTGAAGACAGCAAAGCCAGGAAGGAGTTAATGAAACAAAAGCTTGCTGAGGCTAAGCAAATATTATCGGACAAATCATAAAACATCCTCTATCCCACAACATAGCAAGTGGCTAAAGTCTGAAATATGGGCATGTTCCAGTGTGAGGATCCTGAGAGAATGGGGTGGGGGGAGCTTTGGGGATTCATTAGCAGGGGAGAAGCCCTTTACTCAAACAATAGATAGCTCAGTATGCCTGAAGGGCTGGGTTGGGATTTCTGTTGTGTGTTTTAAAAACCCTTGATTGGTCTTTATCCATAAAGGACCCAAGGCATCATTCACACTGAAACATCAGCAGAGACAATAGCACTGCTGGGGAAGCTATTAGGCCCTGGGATCTGACATACTCCTGCCCTGAGACAGTATCGGCACTGGAAGGGGGAGCATACCCCCACCACAGACTTTGGTTATGTTAACAGCCCTCCAAGCAATGGTGGCAATGAGATGTTTAGGCCAGAGGGCTCTGGTTTCTGAATGGCAGCCACTCAGCAGCCCTTCTTTTTGTCTCCATATGGAGACATTGACTGGCATTTGCCTCCCAGGTGCTGCCTCTCTTCTCCCCACTGTGTTCACAAACTATTATTTCCCTCCTTTTATTGAGTTCTCCATATGCCAGCATGAGGCAGGCACAAGAAATTGGCAGGGGATGGACAGAAGACAGAAAGTGGCTGGAATGGGAAGGTGTGATTTAGATAAAGAAAAGGCTCATTTACAACAGGCCATATCAATAGACAATTTATTATGCCTTTGTTTAAATGCCAAGGTAAACCTTTACATTGTCCGGACATTCGGATAACCAGCAGATGCCCACTGCATCGGCATAATGTAGCCAAGTTGTAGGGCACATCTTGCCTGCTTTGGCCCATTAGTCTGTATTAAACATTTCTAGGTTGCCCTTGCCCCAGAATATTATCCATAAATCTGACTGCAGATACATTTTTATGATAGGCACTTAAGTGGCATATAAACATAAATGCTGATATTTCACACAAAGAAGCATGAAAAATGTCCTTCTTGAAGCTTAGTTTTTGCATGACCATCCACTGTTGCTGTCTCAACAAGCTAGCAGATGCTGTATTGCCTCTTATAGGAAAGCCCATAAGTCTCAGAGGCAGTGAACTGTCAGAGGGACAGAGGAAGATGTGCTCGTTTTGTGGCAAAGCCATTGATGGAATAGGCCTCTTGTCCTTTTTCAGAAGCCAGGATAGTCCTGGGACTACTGTAGTTGTGAGGTGCCGTACAGCCAACAGAAAAGGGCAGTCTGCAGCCACGCCTTTTCTTGTCAGATTCGAGGCAGGGCAAGCCTCACGGGCAGCCTCTGTGGCACCACCCAAAATGCCACTTCCCCATGGCCTGGAAAATGGTGTCCTTGGGGCTATGCCCCAGGACACCCGACAGCCGCAGCAGAGGAAAAAGGGACACTTGGCCCCTTTCTCCCTGGTGCCATTCACCACAGTGTTGGTGGCTGCAGGAACGAGGTGTGCACCAGAAGGAGCTACGTTTTGGACCTTCTTCTTGCACTGCTGGTTTAGGCCCCATAAGTGGCCTGGGGCAGCACATACACATGCCCTCACCGTGCCGTTTTGATGCGGCGCAGCCGTGACATCATAATGACGGCATCCATGTACACAGGCACCACCATGAGCTGACGATGAGACACATACGAGGGTTAGGGAGCGTGTACATGGTGCACGGAGCTAGTACACTTTTTGGGCGATCTGGTACTGTACATGATTTACATATATTAAATCAGATATTCCTGTGTTCCAGGAGGCTTTAGTAAACAGTTAGTTGACAGAGTATGTAGTAGTGCTGTTCCCATGCACAAAAAAATCCTTTCAAATTGCACATAGATAAATACAAAGAGCAATATTCTATCTGTTCAGGGGGCTTTCAAAAAGGATTTAGATTTCTTCCCATTGTCCCTCAACTGAGTTCTAGAATGTCACTACCATGGCCTTGTCCTAGTACCTCGTGATAGTGCTAACAATGCCACTTGCCCTGCCTGTAGCCTATGGAAAATTGGGATTTGTATCTTGGGTCAGACGTTTAGAGGAGCTTTCTGGTTGAGAATTCCCAACACTCTTCCCTAATGTCCAGATCCCAGGATTCAAAGGACAGAACTATGGGCCGCTAAAACCATGCGGTTTTAGAGGAAGCTTTTTTTATTTGATGCATTCTAAACTGGATTTTAAAACTGGGTGCTGGACTGAAGTAGCTCTGATTGCAAAGACTGATACATGGTTGGTAAAGTGCACACATATAGGATGGCCAACACCTGGCTTGACAACAATACATGTGAAAGAGATCCTAGTAGACCATAAGTTGGACACGAGTCACAGTGTGATGCTACAACTAAAAAAGACAACGTGATACGAGCCGTCATCGATAGAAATATAGTGTCTAAGCAAGGGAAGTAATAGTGCCATTCTATTCTGCTTTGGTCAAGCTCACCTGGAGACTGTGCCAGTCTGGGCACCACAGTTCAAAAAGGATGTTGACAAGCTGGAGTGTGACCAAAAATGATGGAAGGTCTGGAAAACAGGCCTATGAGGCGCTCTGAGTATGTTAGCCTGGAGAAGGGAAAGGTAAAAAGTGATGATAGCCTTATTTAAATATTTGAAGGATGTCATACGGAAGATGGAACAAGTTTATTTTTTACAGTTCCAGCAAATGGGACTCAGAGCAATGGAAAGAGATTCCACCTCAATGTTTCAAAAACATCTGATGGTGAGAGCTGTATGACAGTGGAATAAGCTCACTTGGACTTTGAAAGCCTCCTTCTTTGGAGGCTTTTATACAGAAGCTGGATGCCATTTGTCAGGGGTGCTTTGCGTGGGTTCCTGCATGGCAGGGGATGAAACCATCAGCCCTAGGCTGATTCACCTGTTGTTGTCACCTACCACAGCCAGACCGGGCTTAATTTACCAGTCACCTCCACAGGACCACTAATGACAAGGTGGAAGCTTCACTACATTAAAATGAGGTTGCACGGAAGTAGCAGAAGCCAAGAAATCAGAAAATAATAGCACCATTTGTACCAAGTGTTCAGCACACTCAAAGTGCTGTTATACATTCAAAGCACTAAACAGTTCTAAGCAGTTTGGGAAAAGGCTTGCTAACCTAAGGTCATTTAGATTATTTGGCACACGAATACGCTGTCTCTGTGGGTGCTCTTCAGCTTTGGAACTTCCTCCCAGCTGACAGTTGTGTCTCAACCTCCATTCGCTGTCATGGTGATCTTGCTTTTTTTTTTAAGTTGCTTTTGACTTACCCTCAGATAACCTTATTCTACACAAAACAATTGTCTAGATCAAATTCTCCTACATCACCCTTGTCGTGGAAGCTATGACCCATTTTTTGTCCATTATGGGCACAGGAAGGGTCTGGCTCAGGGCCACAATCTGACCGGGAAAAAATGGATTAACCGCACAGCAAAGTTGCCCCTCAAAATGGCCCATTCAGTCCCCCGGAGCCAAGCCATCTCCATTCAGTGCTGAAGAGCGTCCTTGCTTCAGTCAAAAAGAGTTTCGACCAAAGCAAAAGGCACTCCTCAGCACGTGATGGGGATGTTTTGAGGCTGGAGGATGAAATGGGGCCATTTTGAATTCTTTGAAGGGCGGTAAATCCGTTTTTTTCTCAGTGACATGTGGCCCCGAGAGGCCCCTCCTGTGCTCACTAGGGACAAAAAATGGGCCTGAAAAGCTTCCGAAGCAAAGGACGTTTCCTCAGCGCTGAATGGTGATGAAGGGGGCCATTTTTGAGGACCCTTGCTGTTTGGTAAAATCCGTTTTCTTCAGACTCGCGCTGCCCCGGCAGCCCCCTTGTCCCCATTGCCCATGAATGGACCAAAGAAAATGGGATCTGATACGCTTCTTGTTCTTACTATTCGGTAACAAATGCCACTTTAGGAGACTTTATAGACTTATAAAAGAGTGGATTAAATCCCTAAATAAATAACACACAAGTTAAACTTGAAGCATGTGCCTCATTTCTCCAGATTTTTAGTGCAGATTTAAGTTACTCTACTGCAGTTTTCTGAGCCTTTTATTCAGTTTTGTTACTCTAAGGGCTAGTCTACACATGTAAATGTATTGCGTAATTGCTGCAGCTTTTTCATATTCACACAAACACTTGTCTTCATTACTGTGCAATTCACATCTGTTTGCCCTTGTTCTGGCACAAATGCACAGCCATGTAAATCCATGTGAGCGGATGGACAGCCACTGTTCAATAATGCAACATCTGCAAATACTCCCGTAAAAACCGCAAATCTCTTTCAGTGAGTTATGGAGCAATTTTTTTTTGGGGGGGGGTCAGTAAAAACAACAACAAATTCCCCAAATCTTGTGTGTCCGTTTAATTCATTTGAAATGAGGAGTGTTTTTATATCATGTAGACAAGCCCCCAGTCAAGGTGGGATCATGAGGCCCTCCAGATGTTTGCTGGACTGCAACTCCGCCATCCTCACCGTGGACTGGCTGGGGCCACTAGCACTTTGAGAGACACATAATTCCCCAACTGGACCAGACAAAGTGAAAGAGGAAGCAGGACAGATGTTGTGAGAATCCTGGAGCATTTGGCTGAACAGTATCTTCTTCTGAAGCACTAACACAGCATCTTGGAGTAGTTTCAGATACAGAAATGACATATGGAAGCATCGTTCTGTGCCATCCATATTCTTTGTTTCATGACAAAAAGATCAACACCATTCTTTAGACTCCCTTCCCCATCTCTCTCTTTTCTCTCTCTCTCACACATACTCCTACTGGAGAACTGGAATTTCAACTCTTCAGAACGAGAGGTTTGCTGAATTTAAGAGCTGTTTGTAATACAAACTGATGTAGCATGTGCAGGGACTGGGAGGGAGGGAGAGTACTAACACAGCAATCTTGTCAGTGATTTATAGACTGGGTCAGGCACAATGACTCGTATGCAAGAAATGTAAATGGAATAGAGCACTTTTGATGGAGAAGCTCATTTCAGACTTAAACGTTTTAGATTAAGCACACTCACACACAATGCAGGTAGGGAGGAGGGTGTTTTATATCATTACATACAAATCAATTCATTATCCACCCAGGCAGGTTTGCACTGATTTTCAAGGATTGCGGAGATTGATGAAGAGGATTCATTTCAAGAAATAAACCTTTAAATTAACCACAAGATGAGGAAATTTCTTTATTATAAAAATGCCAGCCCTCTTCTTTTGTTTCCTTGTATGATTATTGAAATATTTTCATCCAGGTTTAGTCATAAGGAGAAATCCAAAGGCAATGAAACTTTCCTGAGGGAAAAGCACTTCCATTTTAAGGGTATTCTGTGACCTGGCTTCGGTCACTGTGGATGCAAGGCTACTATTTCTCAAGTGTCTTTTGCTGTCATCCACTGTGAGAGAAGAAAAACGTCCTGGTCCCAAAGTTGGTGAACTGACCTGCTCCTTTGTGCTCTTCAGCTAGTGCAAAGGGTATATGGTGAGAAAGTTCCCTCTGACTAATTAAAGCAACTTCAATTGATGAATCTAGTGGAGAACTATTGGCACTAACAGTATAATCCCGCTACATCAGATTCTGGGCTTGAAATGGAACCTAAGAAACATGGTTTAGTATGCTTAGAGAGAGGCAGCCTCTCTTCAATGGCAATATATTCTCCATTTTTTCATTTCAGTTGCAAGGGCAATTGGAGTAGCAATCAGTATTCAGGGTATCTAACTGAGGCTTGTTTTTTGGGTATGACACGAACAAAGCAACTTAACAAAGAACAGGGAGATTGTCTAAGAAATGTTACAAGTATATAGCCGAGTGATGTCCTTTGGCCAGAGCCTGAGAAGTTCAATTTTACAGGCTTTGCATTTTCAATTTGAACATGTTTTCCCTCCCCTTGTAGATTTTGTTTTTGAGATTTACATAAACCATATAAATAAGACTTAGTTTATGGTTTTCTTCTCTCCAGCCCTTCCTTTTGATTTAGTAATACTCTGTGTGTGTCTATGGCTGCACCCCATCAAAAATTATCCAGTTGATGCAACTCTAACTGCCATGGGTCAATGTATGGAATTTTGGGATTGTAATTTGTTGTGGTGTCAGAGCACTCTAACGAGAAGATTTGATATATTTCACAAAACAAACTCCCACAATCCCATAGCATTTAGCCATGGCAAGTGGTGCCAAACTGAGTTATTTCGTATTGCCAATGCAGCACGTATCTAGTGCCAATAACTGGGTACAGGTCTCTCCAAAGGTACTTTTGGGGCAATCTGACATACACATACTGCTAATAATATAGTTTACTGATGGTAATACCACAGTAGAGAAGTACCGTCGGCCCTTCTTATACACAGGATTTTTATACACGGATTCAAGCATACACGGTTTTGAAAATGTTCCAAAAGTATATAAATTTACCGATTTTCCATTTTTTATGGGACACCATTCATGTCATTATATTTAATGGGACTTGAGCATCACGGATTTGTTATCACAGGGATCTTGAACCAAACCACCAGCGTATAACAAGAGTGCACGTATTCCAATCTTTTGGCTAATAGCACCTGGCATTCCTTCATAGCCATGAACTAATGGGCCCTAAACAAATGTACCCTATACAATTCTACCCAGACTTTCCTCTTTGGCTGACAATCAAATTCCCTTTCACTGGATATCTGAAGAGCCCTTGACTGAGTGGCACTACCACACAGGCAAGGCCAATGGAAGATGGGCTAACAAGGGTTATATAGTTCAGAAAAAAACAGAGAAAATAATAATTCACACACATGACCCATCTCTCCAATAGCTAAGTGAATGGTGCAAGAAGGTTAGCAGCAGAGAAAAATTCACTCTCCAGTTGGTTCTCAGCCTCATGCTTGTTCCCAGACTCAAATTCCAAAGTGAATGCAAAAGTATTCATTATGACATTAAGCCATTTTTAAAAGTCCTCTGAATTTGAGAGCCATGTCAGTAAAAAGACTAATAATAAATACATAAATAATAAATTTTTAAAAAAATTTCATCCGCTTTTTGCCAGGCATCAAAGCGGCATACAAACACTAAACTACATCCATATATACATAGTACCCCCTTAAAACCAAGATAAACAGTATAAAATTAAAACTAACATGCTAAAATCCTGTATAATCCAAATAATAACTATGGGCAGAGTTCGATAGATGGGAAGTCTTATTTGTGGCCGAGCATTTTATTCCGGGAAGGCGTTGCTGGAAGAGATCCATCTTAATGGCTTTTTAAAAGCTCTCTAGATTGGTAATTTGATGATCTCGTTCTGGCAAGCCATTCCATAAATTGGGAGGGCTGCAGAAAATATCTCCTGTGGTAGCTCTGGTGGGCTGAGCCCCATATTTGCCAAGAGAATGATCAAACTTCAGAGAAATATGTAAACTGAAAGGTCCAGGCTGTGGCACCACCAGAGGGATGCAGGGTGTACTGGCTGTGCCAAGTGACACTTAAGGAGGGGAGGGGGTGGCACCACCTGCTACCAACATCGCCTTGGGCAGAAATGGCAGTGGTGTTCACCTGCCTCCCTTTAAAAGACTGAAGATAGATTATGTGAATGGGTGTGAGGCTCAGTGGGAGGCGAAAAAGACAATCACAGGTTTTTTAAATTAATTAAAAATAATTAAAATTTAATTTTTCATTTTTAAATTATTTTAAAATTTTAAAATTTCTTACCAAATTTCCTTTAACCCATGAAACTATGTACTGTAAATACATTTAGGCTGCGTGTTTGATATTGTAATTAAAGGTTACAATTTATTTTGCTATTGTTTATGTCACAACTATTACCATTACATCAGTAATAAATGGGAATGCCATTTATACATAACATTATTACAAAAAACATTGTACTACGGATTCTGTATGATGTTGGTTATTGAGAGGAGGTAATGTCGATTGTGTGCGTGACCATAACCCTATGAGCCACTGGGTCGACTCCTGAATCCTGATCTTTAGAGCAGATACAGAGCTGCATGAACTGAGAGATTATTAGGCTATGCAGATCTATTTAAAGAAAATGTTCATTCGTAGAGCTTACAACTTCCCATTCGATACTTCAGACAATTATTATTATGGCCATACTAGAGTTGCTGCATTCCGCTCCCAGCCATCAATCAATTAATAACAAATGCAGTTGTATTATTATTTTGTTGCATTTTTTCTTCCTCTAGTTACAACCTTAATGACACAGTTTTATAGCAGAGGTGGCTGAATAGATCACCAGTAATCTTGGGAAAGCCAGACTTGTACTTTACCAGCTTCTTACAACACCTCCCATTTCCCCCGCCCATCCCAATTACCTTATAGAAGACATGGGGGGGGGGGAGTTCTACCATGTTTTGGTACCTGCCTGGTTCTTTGAGTATCATTGGCCATTCATAGAGTAAAAGATATCTTGGGGAAAATGAATTATTTTTTTGGCCCAGGTTGTGCAGGGCCATGCTGGCGATACATGCGGGGGCCACTTCTGTTTTACAGCTTACACTTACCTTAGAGATCATATAATGTTTAAAATACTGGATTTGGAGAAGGGAGACCCAGTATCTTTGTTCATCGGCAATTAACCATGTAACTATGACCTGTCACTACCTTTCAACAAACTACCTTACAAGATTGGTGTTAGGATTAACCAGGGAGAGGAAGACCATGTTAAAATGGATATATACATTCCTGGTTATTTATTCCTTCAATTTTGGCTTCAGTCTACTGCAACCCTGGGAATGAGAGCTCTCTAACAGTCCTGCACTACACTATGAGCGATCTCAAAGAATGACTGCAACCAATAAAATTATCAATCATATTAACCTTTTGTTATGCACAGACACTCCAATAGTATTCTCATCGGATCACTTTTTCCCATCAGTTTTCCAACATTTTTTCTCTAATGGCAAAAGCTACAGATCCTGAAAAGTTCATAGGTCCCAGAGAGAGACCAAAAGCTAATTCAGAAAGCAAGTTACGAGGAAAGTAAAGAGAACAGCAATAAACTGATGGGGAAAAACATGATCTGATTTTTTTAGAGTTAAAATAAAAATGTTTTATTGTAACTAAAAAACAGTCAACTTTAACATACATTCACCTATTTGACTTTTCATCAAAATGTACCTGCCTCATGCTGGGATATCTGTTCTTACACACAACTGTTGTTTTTAATGCCAGATAAGGTATGATGAATGTTTGTATTCCTTCCATGTCCCATCCCTCTTCCTCACTAACTGCATCCTCCCACTCCAAAACATGTGATTACAATATCTTCCAACTGAGGCACTGTCCATACAGGACACGGATGAATGTCCTGCAGTCCACACAAAAGCTTATGGCCAATTACATCTTGTTAGTACTTAAGGGGAGATTATAAGACAGATACTAGAACTTGTTATTTTTCTGCAAAAGAGAAACATAGCTACTCCCTTGAAAACTTTGAAAGGTGTAAGAAAAAAGTAATCATTACTTTTTGGCATAAGAAACAAACCTTGGAGCAGGCGCGTGTGGATCGTAGTGGGGGACTCCTTGCTGAGAGGTACAGAAGCAATGATTTGTAGACCTGACACGATGTCTTGAGAGGTGTGTTGTCTCCCTGGGACAAAGATCTATGATGTGAACAGAGGGCGACAAGACTGTCAAGCCTACTACCAATATCCTTCCTTTTGGTCCATGTGGGAACCAATGATACTGTCAAGACACAGCCTTTCAGAACATCAAAAGGGATTAAGAGGCGCTTGGTGGGAAGCTGAAAGCAAATGGATGGCAACAAGTTGTCATCTGTCTCTTCTCCCAGTTGAAGGGCACCGTCCAGGAAGGAGAGGAGGAAAATAGCAGATGTGGACAACTGGCTTCGCAGATGGCGCTGCCGAGGAGAAGATTTGATTCGTCGATCATGGGCGCGGATTCCATGAGGAGGGACTTCTTGCAACAGACGGTTGCATTCTCATGCCAGTTGGAAGAAATGTTGTTGCCAACATCCAAGATATTTGATCAGGAGGGCGTTAAACTGAGTTGTCGTGGGGGAAAGAGACCATATTAAGGAAGGCAAAAGGCTGGAAAAAAATTGTCAAACTGACGTAGGAGGAAACAGAACAAATAGTGCAAGGACCAACAGTGGGAGGCAAAAAAACTTGCAACAGGCACAGTAAAAGGGACCCATGGGTCAGGGTCTTACACTAAGCACAGAAGCATGGGAAATAACATAGATGAACTCACACAACCCAGTCAAAAACAAACAAG